>NW_026908519.1:1175509-1504012 GCF_028858725.1 Colius striatus | reverse complement strand
TCAGTTGTCTCAGTTTGAACGGCCGCAGTTGTAACAGCAACTGGTTCTGGCACAGCTGAGTTAGGAATGGGTTCCTGTGTTCTCCAAATCTTTACAGGTAAAAAGCTCCCTGGACACCTGTGCATATTCTGTATGCCTTTCCTCACAGCTCTCAAAAAAAATTTTACAATCCAAGCCAAGGTAGAAACATGGGAAAATAATACAGACATGGTAATTAGAACATTCCAAATATTATTGAAATGAGGGTAAATGACATAGTGAGAGGAATTACACATGTCAGCTTTTCCCATAAATTGAGTGCCATTATTAAGTTCTAGGAGAAAGTGTGGAAGAGATAGAAAAGCCATGTACACATACCAATCCAACTTAATAACCCATGACAAAATCATATCATAAGCCAATCCCATCCAGTGCAGTAGCATGTAAAATTTTCATACACTTTCCACCGACGAGAAACACTATCACAGGACATACATGATGCAGATAAGAGGACATGTAATACCACCATACGAGCATATCAACCAACATTGTGATCAGCAATCAGTTAGTGTCAGGAGTGTACACAAGGATTTTGTTTAAACCCAGTCTGTTCTATTTCAACCTCGCGGGCCCCACGTTGGGCGCCAATAAATGTCGTGGTTTTGCCCAGCCGGAGCAAAGGGGAAGAAAAACTGTGACTCCTCCCCCTCCCCCTCCCGACGGAATGCGGAGGGGATCGGAGAGGGGGAAAAAAAAAAAAGTAAAAGAGCCCACATAAGTTGAAATAAGAACAGTTTACTGGGGAAATTGAGGAGTAACAACTATAACAAAGACAAGGGAATATTACAAAGAAAAACTAGTGAGTGATACAGTTGCTCACCACCCGGGACCAGACGTAAACGACCGCTCCCGACCAGCGACTGAGAGCCCCCCGCCCCCCCCGGAATAACTTATTCCGGGGCAAGAGCTTATTCCGGCCACCCCCACCTGTACCCTGGGCATGACGGTTAGGATGGTATCGAATACCTGCTGGCCAGCCTGGGTCAGCTGTTCAGGCTGTGCCCTTTCCTGGTTCCTCACGGGAATTAACTCTACCCTGGCTCACACCAGGACAGTTTGCAAGGTTTGGGCAGGGAAGGCCTGCGTCACAATGAAGCCGTTGTCGGGGTGACGGATGAGAGGGGCAACAGACCCCGGACCCGTAGCAGGCCTGCGTTTGCGGAATTTGGCCGGGGGCGGCCTGCGTCACAAGGAAGCCGTTGTCGGGGTGACGGCGGAGAGGGGCAACAGATCCAGGGCCCGCAGCACGCCTGCGTTTGCATGGTTTGGTCAGGGGCGGCCTGCGTCACAATTAACCTGTTGTTGGGGTGACGGTGGAGAGGGGCAACGGACCCCGGGCCCGTAGCAGGCCTGGGTTTGCGGAATTTGGCCGGGGGCAGCCTGCGTCACAAGGAAGCCGTTTTCGGGGTGACGGCGGAGAGGGGCAACGGACGAAGGGCCCGCAGCAGGCGTGGGTTTGCAAGTTTTGGGTGGGGGCGGCCTGCGTCACAATGAACCCGTTGTCGGGGTGGCGGTGGAGAGGGGCAACGGTCCTCAGGCTCACAGTGGGCTTGGGTTTGCGGAATTTGGGCGGGGGCAGCCTGTGTCACAAGGAAGCCGTTGTCAGGGTGACGGCGGAGAGGGGCAAAGGACCCAGGGCCCGCAGCAGGCCTGGGTTTGCAAGGTTTGGGCTGGGGCGCCGTGCGTCACAATGAACCTGTTTTTGGGGTGACCGCGGAGACGGGCAAAAAACCCCGGGCCCGCAGCAGGCCTGGGTTTTCAAGGTTTGGGCGGAGGTGGCCTGTGTCACAATGAACCCGTTGTCGGGGTGACGACTGAGAGGGGCAACGGACCAAGGGCCCGCAGCAGGCCTGGGTTTGCAAGGTTTGGGCGGAGGTGGCCTGCTCCACAATGAACCCATTTTTGGGGTGACGGCGGAGAGGGGCAAAAAACCCCGGGCCCGCAGCAGGTCTGGGCTTGCGGGGTTTGGGCGGGGGCGGCCTGCGTCACAAGGTAGCTGTTGTCGGGGTGACAGACGAGAGGGGCAACGGACCCGGGGCACGTAGCAGGCCTGGGTTTGCGGAATTTGGCCGGGGGCGTCCTTCGTCACAAGGAAGCTGTTGTTGGGGTGACGGCGGAGAGGGGGAACGGACCCAGGGCCCGCAGCAGGCCTGGATTTGCAAGGTTTGGGCGGGGGTTTCCTGCGTCACAATGAACCTGTTGTCGACGTGAAAGTGGAGAGGGGCAACAGACCCCGGGCCTGTAGCAGACGTGGGTTTGCGGAATTTCGGCGGGGGCGGCCTGCATCACAAGGAAGCCGTTGTCGGGGTGACGGCGGAGAGGGGCAACAGACCCAGGGCCTGCAGCAGACCTGGGTTTGCAAGGTTTGGTCGGGGGCGGTGTGCGACACAACCTGTTGTCAGGGTTACGGCGGAGAGCTGCAACTGATCCCGGGCCCGTAGCAGACCTGGGTTTGCGGAATTTGGCCAGGGGCGGCTGGCGTCACAATGAACCCGTTGTCGGGGTGACGGCGGAGAGGGGCAACGGTCCCCAGGCTCGCAGCGGGCCTGGGTTTGCGGAATTTCGGCCGGGGCGGCCTGCGTTACAGGGAACAGACCCAGGGCCTGCAGTAGGCTTGGGTTTGCAAGGTTTGGGCGGGGGCGACGTGCGTCACAATGAAGCCGTTGTCGGAGTGACGGTGGAGAGGGGTAAAAAACCCCGGGGCTGCAGAGGGCCTGGGCTTGCGGGGTTTGGACGGGGGCAGCTTGCGTCACAAGGAAGGCATTGTCAGGGTGATGGAGGAGAGGGGGAACGGACCCCGGGCCTGTAGCAGGCCTGGGTTTGTAAGGTTTGGTCGGGGGCGACCTGCTTCACAATGAAGCCGTTGTCGGGGTGACGGCGGAGAAGGGCAAAAAAACCTGGGCCCGCAGCGGGCCTGGGTTTGCGGGGTTTGGGCAGGGGCGGCCTACGTTACAAGGAAGCCGTGGTCGGGGTGATGACAGAGAGGGGCAACGGACCCAGGGCCCGCAGCAGGCCTGGGTTTGCAAGGTTTGGGCGGGGGCTTCCTGCGTCACAATGAACCCGTTTTTGGGGTGACGGCGGAGAGGGACAACAGACCCAGGGCGTGCAGCAGGCTTGGGTTTGCAAGATTTTGGTGAGGGTGTCCTGCGTCACAATGAACCCGTTGTTGGGGTGACGGCGGAGAGCAGCAACGGACCCAGGGCACGCAGGAGGCCTGGGTTTGCGGTATTTGGGCGGGGGCGGTCGGCGTCACAATGAACCCGTTGTCGGAGTGACGGAGGAGAGGGGCAACGGACCCCGGGCCCGTAGCAGGCCTGGGTTTGCGGGGTTTGGGCGGGGGAGCCTGCGTCACAAGCCGTTGTTGGGGTGACGGCGGAGAGGGACAACGGACCCAGGGGCCGCAACAGGCCTGGGTTTGCCAGATTTAGTCGGGGGCAGTCTGTGTCACAATCTGTTGTCGGGGTTATGGTGGAGAGGGGCAACGGACCCCGGACCCGTAGCAGGACTGGGTTTGCGGAATTTGGCCGGGGGCGGCCGGCGTCATAATGAACCCGTTTTTGTGGTGACGGCGGAGAGGGGCAACGGACCCAGGGCACGCAGCACGCCTGGGTTTGCAAGGTTTAGGCAGACGCGGCCTGCGTCACAATGAACCCGTTGTCGAGGTGACGGTGGAGAGAGTCAAAAAACCCCGGGACCCGCAGCAGGCCTGGGTTTGCAAGGTTTGGGCGGGGGCGGCCTGTGTCACAATGAACCTGTTGTTGGGGTGACGGAGGAAAGGGGCAACGGTCCCCAGGCTCTCAACGGGCCTGGGTTTGCGGAATTTGGGCTGGGGCGGCCTGCGTCACAATGAAGCCATTGTCGGGGTGAACGGCAGAGATGGGCAAAGGACCCAGGAGCCGCAGCAGGCCTGGGTTTGCAAGGTTTGGGTGGGGGCGGCGTGCGTCACAACCTGTTGTCGGGGTTACGGTGGAGAGCTGCAACAGACTCCAGGCCCGTAGCAGACCTGGGTTTGCGGAATTTGGGCAGGGGCGGCCTGTGTCACAGGGAAGTTGTTGTCGGGGTGACGGCAGAGAGGGGCAACAGAGCCAGGGTCTGCAGTAGGCTTGGGTTTGCAAGGTTTGGGCGGGGGCGGCCTGTGTCACAATGAAGCTGTTGTCGGGGGTGACGACGGAGAGGGGCAAAAAACCCTGGCCCCGCAGCAGGCCTGGACTTGCGGGGTTTCGTCAGGGGCGCCCTGCGTCACAATGAAGCCGTTGTCGGGGTGACGGAGGAGAGGGGCAACGGACGCCGGGCCCGTAGCAGGCCTGGGTTTGCAGAATTTGGGCGGGGGCTTCCTGCGTCACAATGAACCCGTTGTCGGGGTGACAGAGAAGAGGGGCAACGGACCCCGGGCCAGTAGCAGGCCTTGGTTTGCAAGGTTTGGGCGGGGACGAGCTGCCTCACAATGAACCTTTTGTCGGGGTGACTGCGGAGAGAGGCAACGGACCCCGGGCCCGTAGCAGGCCTGGGTTTGCGGAATTCGGGAAGGGGGTGGCCTGCGTCACAAGGAAGCCGTTGTCGGGGTGACGGCCGAGAGGGGAAACGGACCGAGGTCTCGCAGCAAGGTTTGGGCGGGGGCGGTTGGCATCACAATAAAACCATTGTCGGAGTGACGGTGGAGACGGGCAAAAAACCCCGGGCCCACAGTGGGCCTGGGTTTGCCGGGTTTGTGGGGGGCGGCCTGCATCATGAGGAAGGCGTTGTCGGGGTGACGGAGGAGAGGGGCAACGGACCCCGGGCGCGTAGGAGGCCTGGGTTTGCTGAATTTGGGCGGGGGCAGCCTGCATCACAGGGAAGTCGTTGTCGGGGTTACGGCGGAGAGCTGTAACTGATCCCGGGCCCGTAGCAGACCTGGGTTTGCGGAATTTGGCCGGTGGCGGTCGGAGTCACAAGGAAGCCGTTGTCGGGGTGATGGCGGAGAAGGGCAAGAGACACAGGGCCCGCAGCAGGCCTGGGTTTGCAAGGTTTGGGCGGGGGTGACCTGCGTCACAATGAAGCCGTTGTCGGAGTGACGGTGGAGAGGGGTAAAAAACCCCGGGGCTGCAGCGGGCCTGGGCTTGCGGGGTTTAGACGGGGGCGGCCTGCGTCACAAGGAAGGCATTGTCAGGGTGACGGAGGAGAGGGGCAACAGACCCCGGGCCCGTAGCAGGCCTGGGTTTGCGGAATTTTGGCGGGGGCGGCCTGCGTCACAAGGAAGCTGTTGTCGAGGTGACGTCTGAGAAGGGCAAAAAACCCTGGGCCTGCAGCGGGCCTGGGTTTCTGGGGTTTGGGCAGGGGTGGCCTACGTTACAAGGAAGCCGTAGTCGGGGTGATGACAGAGAGGGGCAACGGACCCAGGGCCCACAGCAGGCCTGGGTTTGCAAGGTGTGGGTGGGGGTGGCCTATGTCACAAAGAAGGCATTGTCAGAGTTACAGCAAAGAGGGGCAACAGACCCAGGGCCTGCAGCAGGCCTGGGTTTGCAAGGTTTGGGCGGGGGCTTCCTGCATCACAATGAACCCGTTGTCGGGGCGACGGAGGAGCGGTGCAACGGACCCCGGGCCCGTAGCAGGCGTGAGTTTGCGGAATTTGGGCAGGGGCGGCCTGCGTCACAAGGAAGCCGTTGTGGGGGTGACGGCAGAGAGCTGCAAGGATCCCAGGGCCCACAGCAGGCGTGGGTTTGCAAGGTTTTGGCAGTGGCGGCGTGCGTCACAATGAACCCGTTTTTGGGGGTGACGGCAGAGAGGGACAACAGACCCAGGGTGTGCAGCGGGCTTGGGTTTGCAAGGTTTTGACGGGGGTGTCCTGTGTCACAATGAACCCGTTCTTGGGGTGATGGCGGAGAGGGGCAACGGACCCAGGGCACGCAGGAGGCCTGGGTTTGCGGTATTTGGGCAGGGGCGGTCGGCGTCACAATGAACCCATTGTCGGAGTGACGGAGGAGAGGGGCAGAAAAACCCGGGCCCGTAGCAGGCCTGGGTTTGTGGAATTTGGGCAGGGGCAGCCTGCATCACAATGAACCCATTGTCGGGGTGACGGCAGAGAGTGGCAACGGACCCAGGGGCCGCAGCAGGCCTGGGTTTGCCAGTTTTGGTCAGGGGCGGCCTGTGTCACAATCCGTTGTCGGGGTTATGGTGGAGAGGGGCAACGGACCCCGGACCCGTAGCAGGACTGGGTTTGCGGAATTTGGCCGGGGGCGGCCGGTGTCACAATGAACGCGTTTTTGTGGTGACGGCGGAGAGGGGCAACGGATGCAGGGCACGCAGGAGGCCTGGGTTTGCAAGGTTTAGGCGAAGGCGGCCTGTGTCACAATGAACCCGTTGTCAGGGTGACGGCAGAGAGGGGCAACGGTCCCCAGGCTCGCAGCGGGCCTGGGTTTGCAGAATTTGGGCGGGGGCGGCCTGTGTCACAAGGAAGACGTTGACAGGGTGATGACGGAGAGGAACAACGGTCCCTGGGCCTGCAGCGGGCTTGGGTTTGCTGAATTTGGGCGGGGGCGGTTGGCGTCACAATGAAGCCGTTTTCGGAGTGACGGTGAAGAGGGACAAAAAACCCCAGGCCCGCAGCGGGCTTGGACTTGGGCGATTTGGGCGGGGGCGGCCTGCGTCACAATGAACCTGTTGTCGGGGTTACGGCAGAGAGCTGCAACACACCCCAAGCCCGTAGCAGGCCTGGGTTTGCAAGGTTTGGTCAGGGGCGGCCTGCGTCAAAATGATCGTGTTTTCGGGGTTACGGCGGAGAGGGGCAACAGACCCAGGGCCCGCAGCAGGCCTGGGTTTGAAAGGTTTTGTCGGGGGTGGCCTGCATCACAATGAAACTCTTGTCGGGGAGATGGATGAGAAGGGCAACGGACACCGGACCCGTAGCAGGCCTGGGTTTGCGGGGTTTGGGCAGGGGCGGTCTGCGTTAGAAGGAAGCCGTTGTCGGGGTGATGGTAGAGAGGGACAACAGACCCAGGGCCCGCAGCAGGCCTGGGTTTGCCAGGTTTCGTCGGGGGCGGCCTGTGTCACAATCTGTTGTCGGGGTTATGGTGGAGAGGGGCAACGGACCCCGGACCCGTAGCAGGACTGGGTTTGCGGAATTTGGCCGGGGGCGGCCGGCGTCACAATGAACCCGTTTTTGTGGTGACGGCGCAGAGGGGCAACGGACCCAGGGCACGCAGCACGCCTGGGTTTGCAAGATTTGGGCGGGGGCGGCCTGTGTCACAATGAACCTGTTGTTGGGGTGACGGAGGAAAGGGGCAACGGTCCCCAGGCTCGCAGCGGGCCTGGGTTTGCTGAATTTGGGCGGGGGCGGCCTGCGTCACAGTGAAGCCATTGTCGGGGTGAACGGCGGAGAGGGGCAAAGGACCCAGGGGCCGCAGCAGGCCTGGGTTTGCAAGGTTTGGGCGGGGGCGGCGTGCGTCACAACCTGTTGTCGGGGTTACGGTGGAGAGCTGCAACAGACTCCAGGCCCGTGGCAGACCTGGATTTGCGGAATTTGGGCGGGGGCGACCTGTGTCACAGGGAAGTCGTTGTCGGGTTGACGGCAGAGAGGGGCAACGGACCCAGGGATCGTAGCAGGTCTGGGTTTGCGAAATTTGGGCGGGGGCGGTCAGCCTCACAATGAAGCCGTTGTCGGGGTGACAGCGGAGAGGGGCAAAAAACCCCAGGCCCGCAGTGGGACTGGACTTGCGGGGTTTTCGCGGGGGCGGCCTACGTCACAATGAAGCCGTTGTCGGGGTGACGGATGAGAGGGGCAACGGTCCCCAGGCTCGCAGCGGGCCTGGGTTTGCGGAATTTGGGCGGGGGCGGCTTGTGTCACAGGGAAGTCATTGTCGGGGTGACAGCGGAGAGGGGCAACAGACCCAGGGTCCGCAGCAGGCCTCGGTTTGAGAGGTTTGGGCGGGGGCGGCCTGCGTCACAATGAACCCGTTGTCGGGGTGACAGAGGAGAGGGGCAAAAAACCCCGGGACTGCAGCGGGCCTGGGTTTGTGGACTTTGGGCGGGGGCGGCCTGCGTCACAGGGAAGTCGATGTCGGGGTGACGGCAGAGAGGGGGAACAGAACCAGGGCCCGCAGCAGGCCTGGGTTTGCAAGGTTTGGGCGGGGGTGGCCTGGATCAAAATCAACCCTTTTTCGGAGTGACGGTGGAGAGGTGCAACGGACCCCTGGCCTGCACCAGGCCTGGGTTTGCATGCTTTGGTCAGGGGCGGCCTGCGTCACTATGAAGCCGTTGTCGGGGTGACGGCGGAGAGGGGCAACAGACCCAGGACATGCAGCAGGCCTGGGTTTGTAAGGTTTGGGCGGGGACGGCCTGTGGGAGCTATCTTCAATACCACACTTTTTCTTTTCAGCTCCCATTGAAAAAAGACATGTGTCTGTTAAGTTATACCACTGCGTATGGGAGCTACAAGAAAGCAGGAAGGCAGACCCCAGCTACAGTATTAAGTAGGTCCCCATGCAGTCTATCAGCCAGCACGGTGTCACATTGGCACCTGCTTTCCTGTGGGAGCTATCTTCAATACCACACTTTTTCTCCTCAGCTCCTGTTGAAAAAATACATGTGTCTGTTAAGTTATACCACTGAGTATGGGAGCTACAAGAAAGCAGGAAGGCAGACCCCAGCTACAGTAGTAAATATGTCCCCATGCAGTCTGTCAGTAAGCACGGTGTCAACATTTGCAGCTGGTTTCCTGTGGGAGCTATCTTCAATACCACACTTTTTCTCCTCAGCTCCCATTGAAAAAATACATTTGTCTGTTAAGTTATGCCACTGAGTATTGGAGCTACAAGAAAGCAGGAAGGCAGACCCCAGCTACAGTAGTAAGTAGGTCCCCATGCAGTCTATTAGCCAGCACGGTGTCACATTTGCAGCTTCTTTCCTGTGGGACCTATCTTCAATACCACACTTTTTCTCCTTAGCTCCCATTGAAAAAATACATGTGTCTGTTAAGGTATACCACTGAGTATGGGAGCTACAAGAAAGCAGGAAGGCAGACCCTGCCACGAAGTTTTCGGCTCTTGGCCTGAAAAACCCAGGCTTGAAGCCAGAAACCCAGGCACGAAGGCCTGAAACCCAGGCACGAAGGTCTGAAACCCAGGCACGAGGCCTGAAACCCAGGCACGAGGCCTGAAACCCAGGCACGAAGGCCTGAAACCCAGGCACGAAGGCCTGAAACCCAGGCACAAAGCCTGAAACCCAGGCACGAAGCCTGAAACCCAGGCACGAAGCCTGAAACCCAGGCACGAAGGCCTGAAACCCAGGCACGAAGGCCTGAAACCCAGGCACAAAAGCCTGAAAAACCCAGGCACGAAGCCTACTTCATGCGACGATCAACCCAGGGTCCGATTCTCAGGTGGGTGGGAAGAAATCAGTCCTACTCAATGTGAGTGATAGCAGAAATCTTCTTCTTCATTGAGAGCAGGCTCTAACATATACACAGCAGCTTCAAAGCTAGTTCAGCAACAGCAGCTAATAGATTACATTCTTATGCTCATCCTACTTGCGGTTTCTGCCATAAGCAAGCTCCCTCACATTTTCCCATCTTGTTTTTCCCCCGTAGTTGTTTTCCACCTTGGGCTGTTACCTCGTTAGCTGAAAACAGCCCGAACTTGAAGGAAGAGAAAGCGGCCTGCTGTCTGCGTGACAGCAACTGCTTTAACCATGGCTCTGACTCTGGTCTTGATTGTGCATTAAATTCATATAACTGGAACTCAGATTGCCTTGCCCCATCGGGCCTAACATTATACCCTGGGATCCATGTCCATCCTCCCTTAACCACTCCTCGACAAGACCCCAGCTACAGTAGTAAGTAGGTCCCCATGCAGTCTATCAGCCAGCACGGTGTCACATTTGCAGCTCCTTTCCTGTGGAAGCTATCTTCAATACCACACTTTTTCTGTTCAGCTCCCATTGAAAAAATACATGTGTCTGTTAAGGTATACAACTGAATATGGGAGCTACAAGAAAGCAGGAAGGCAGACCCCAGCTACAGTAGTAAGTAGGTCCCCATGCAGTCTATGAGCCAGCACGGTGTCACATTTGCAGCTCCTTTCCTGTGGGAGCTATCTTCAATACCACACTTTTTGTGGTCAGCTCCCATTGAAAAATTACATTTGTCTGTTAAGGTATACCACTGAGTATTGGAGCTACAAGAAAGCAGGAAGGCAGACCCTAGCTACAGTAATAAGTAGGTCCCCATGCAGTCTATCAGCCAGCACGGTGTCACATTTGCAGCTGCTTTCCTGTGGGAGCTATCTTCAATACCACACTTTTTCTCCTCAGGTCCCTTTGAAAAAATACATGTGTCTGTTAAGTTATACCACTGAGTATGGGAGCTACAAGAAAGCAGGAAGGCTTACCCCAGGTACAGTAGTAAGTAGGTCCCCATGCAGTCTATCAGCCAGCACGGTGTCACGTTTGCAGCTGCTTTCCTGTGGGAGCTATCTTCAATAGCACACTTTTTCTCCGCAGGTCCCTTTGAAAAGGTACATGTGTCTGTTAAGTTATACCACTGAGTATGGAAGCTACAAGAAAGCAGGAAGGCTTACCCCAGCTACAGTAGTAAGTAGGTTTCCATGCAGTCTATCAGCCAGCACGGTGTCACATTTGCAGCTGCTTTCCTGTACGAGCTATCTTCAATCCCACTCACTTGGACTGCTCAGCTCCCATTGAAAAATAACACATGCCGTCCCTTAACTTACAGTACTGAGTATGGGAGCTACAAGAAAACAGGAATGCAGACACTAACTACAGTGATAAGTAGGTTCCCGTGCATTCTATCAGCCAGCACTGTCTCACATTTTCAGCTGCTTTCCTGTGGGAGCTTTCTCCAATCACACTCACTTTGACTCCTCAACTCGCATTGAAAAAATACAGACTCTCGGCAGAAGTTATACCACTGAGTATGGGAGCTACAAGAAAGCAGGATGGCTGACCCCAGCTACAGTAGTTAGTAGGTCCCCATGTCGTCTATTAGGTAGTACTGTGTCACACTTGCAGCTGCTTTCCTAGCGAAGCTATCCTGAATCCCACTCATTTGGACTGCTCCCTTCCCCTTGAAAAAATACATGTTGACATTTAACGTATACCACTGCGTATCGTAGGTACTAGAGAGCAGGACGCAGACCCCAGCTACAGTATTAAGTAGGTCCCCATGCAGTCTATCAGCCAGCACGGTGTCACATTTGCAGCTGCTTTTCCATGGGAACTATCTCCAATTACACTCACATTGACTCCTGAACTCCCATTGAAAAAATACAAACTGTAGGTAGAAGTTATACCACTGCATATGGGAGCTACAAGAAAGCAGGAAGGCAGACCCCAGCTACAGTAGTAAGTAGGTCCCCATGCAGTCTATCAGCCAGCACGGTGTCACATTTGCAGCTGCTTTCCTTTGGGAGCTATCTTCAATCCCACTCACTCTAAAATCTTGGGGGACGAATATCAGTACAATCAAACTGATAATAACTACATTTTTTGCGACAGGTATTATTATGGTCAGTAAGCTGCATTAGCGTGGTTAATTAAGGGTGGAATAAAGAGAGTTTCCCCAAAGAACAGGGTCCACCCGGGGGATTTACTGGTATTCCGTTCCAGACCCTTTCTCCACAGATTAAAAATATACCCATGGGCAATTTCTTCGGTGATGTAATACTAGAAACATTACAGCTGGAATGCAATTGCTTAAATACTGTTTCTGACTTCAAAGAAGAGTCTAAGGTGGCCCAGTATTTTTGATTCCTATTAAAGTTATGGATATCCTGTGGCCTAGAACTTATCCAATTTTTCCCCCTGTTACATTAGTACCGAAGCTTGCATTGGCACTTCCAAACAGCTCTATTTCCTCAGGGGGTGAGGCTAATGTGGTATTAAGGGACTTAATCATCTCACATTGACGTTTCCCATCCTAATTGCATTCAGCCCCATTCTATTACACAAGGTGTTATCATCTACTAGTCCACAAAGTTCCTCCAGATTCCACACGGGCAATCCTACCAAACAATTTTTAAAAAGGATTAGTAACCCCTCCGAAACTAAGACAAAGAGATGATTGACCAGTTCGATTAGCAAAGGTTATCCAAATATTATCTCTAGGCTGATTAAAATGCGTCAAGCTGTTAGCAATGATAGTTACACTAAAAGCTATGGTTATAACAAAACACCTCATTATTCATTAAATTCACTGTCTTTTTGTTATATAACCTTCAGTCTTTTGATTGTTAGCCAGTCCTCCAATGACCACAAGACGAGGGTGTATGTATTCTTCAATCTCTTCCTGTCCTTTTTCGTCAGATGGTTGGATCTCCGCAGCTTCAAGGACAGCTCTTGTCCACCTGGCTGGCACCCAAATGGATCCTGTGGGAGAATCAACACACAAATACCCACGTCCCCAGTATAATACTTTGGCCGGAGGCTGCCATGTCCCTGTTTTAGGGTCACGATATTTAACCCATATTTCTTTCTTTCTTTCCTTTTGTGCCTTTGGATTATGATGTATTATTACAGGTGGTAGCTTCTGTTCCCCAAACACACACAGGTGGTTCATAACAAATAAGGCCTTTAACAATTTCATATGTGGGTCTTTAACATCCCCATATTTGCCAAGATATCTTTTTAAAGTCCCATTAGCTCTTTCTATTATGGCCTGTCCTGTGGGGGAATGGGGAATCCCTGCTACATGTTTAACTCCCCATTGCTTCATAAACTGTTCTATGCTTCTACTTATATAGGCTGGCCCTTTGTTTACACCATGTGCTTATATCTGCTACCACCAGCACCTCCTCTCACTCCACCCCGTGCCCACCTCTTCTGTACCTTTCACCTCTCACGTTACAACCCGAGATCTTCCGGATGCCTACCACATCTCGCGTTCCCTATGCTCCATGACTCCAGTGTCCTGTGGCACGGGCTGATACATAACGTGTCTGCCCAGCACACATGCTAGCTGAGTCAATTGCAGGAAGATATGATCAGGTGGTGGTCGTGTTCCACTTCATTATTCAATCTTGCCAATAGCTGAGTGACTCCATCTTGATCTGCATCACGGTGAGCACTCCGAGAAACACGTCAATCTGCAAGAGAGACTCAGTAGACCGTTATATCTTCTACACCCCATGCTCTCCCCCTCCCTAAGACTAGTGTGAGGGATACTGTGGCTCAGTGCATGGGGATAGCTGGTATGTCCATGACCCCTGCGGGCAGCCTATAACTCAAATTTTACTAACAAGCATCAGACCCTTACAATCAGCAGCAAAGCCAGCGTGTTTATAGTACTTCTAATTGATCCTTTCTCTAAAAGCCAGCTGTAGTTTTCTGCGACAAGCCTTGCAGTTTCACACGCTGCCTCAGCCTCCTCCTTGCTCCTTGTGTAGGTATTTTTGCTTCTTCGTTTCTCACAGTAGAGAGCAGCTCAAGGACAATCTGCACATTAGTTTTAGCAACTCATGCCTGGTAAGCTGCTTCTTATACACTGAAAAAGGGCACAGCTGACAAACAAAATTATTATGCTTGTGCTAAAGGTAAAATCTCTAGCAGGTCTATGTTGCAAAGTTGTATGGCTGATACTACTTACATTACTAATCAAGTCTTCTAATGTCATTGAGGTTTGGTTACTTTGTTTGCTAGGCCACTATCCTAATTTGCATAGCTCAGTCAATAAAGCAGATACTCCTACACCTGGAGCAAATATACTAGTTGCTATTATTGTTGAGGGAGACCAAAGGTAACATGGTCATCACATTTGCCAGTAAATGCATGCACAAATTGTTTTGGACAATGATGTTTCTAAATCATTGTGTGATTAGGCATCAAGAGCGTCAGTTGTTCCAAACTGCGTGGTCCCCTTTGTAATCTCGAGGGTATTCCAGGCCATGCCTGGTCCCCACAGATCAGAAACATTCCCTTTGGTAACTGTACAGGCACAAGACTAGACCTGGATCTTTTTGGTGACGTATAATTGCACCAAGAGGTTGTGTTCTTATACACGCCCAGGATGGGATCCACATTCTGTCCCAAATGTTTTGGTATTGCCGGTAAAATTAAACATAACACAAAAATCCATCTTTATAGATCCCAATAATTCTAACTCCTGTGGCTCTGTTGTCATTATTGGCAACCGTGAAATGATCAAATCCCAGCTGTCAACTTTGCCATTACCCTTAACTAAGGCATTTGGTTTTAATGCATTTGGTACAGGCCATTGTGCCACATCTGATGGAACTCCCACCAAACAGGTAGAAAAAGGATTATCTGGAGTGGCCATTGATAAACATATTGTAGACTGATTGATTGCTTTGGCCAGTGTAACCCACATGTTTTGCTTGGGTTGTTGAAATTGCCTAAAACTATTTACTACAATCATTTGAAGCATCAACATAAACCACCTTTTAGCTTCTCAATGCCAAAATGTTCTGTTCTTCCAAGTTCCATTCCTGACACCTAAAACGACTTTGAGTTTCCACTGTAAGAAAACCAGCATTCATCATCACATTTACAGCAAAATGCATAACATCACGACCAACAGTTTTTACACTCGTTGAGGCAAGGGACTGAGGATGGAAAGGACGAGCCCAGCGGTCCGTGAGGGCCGGGACCGGCGGTGTCGGTGCAATGTGTGGGGGGGGGCTCCGGAGACACTGACCGGGCGCGGGAAGCGGCTGCGCGGCGGCGGCTGCGGATGGAAGGGGCGGGGGGGGTCTGGCTCACTCCGTGCCGTCCCCGGCGCCGGCGGCGCAGTCGCTGTTACTCTCTCCCGTGTTTTCTTGGTCTCCCCTCACATGCCCGATGGTGCCCAGTCTAACACGGGGTCGTGCTCCCCCACTCTCCTCTGATCATCCTGCGCTGCACACCGGCCCGACTCCGCCCGCTCGGCATTCCCCTGCGAGTCGTCCCAGGGGTAACTCGGCGGGTTGGGCTCAAATGGGAAGCAGCTCTCCCGCGGGGGCTCTGCTCCGAAGCCCCTTCCCCTCTCTGACTTTGTAAATACTCTTGTGTAGAGAAGAACCTTTTTCTTTTCTCTCGGTATCATCCGCCTCAGCGCCGCTCCCGACACTACTCTCGGTGCTGCTCCAGGCGCTGCTCTCGGCACCTCTCCCGGCACTACTGTCGGTGCCTCTGCCAGTTCACTCTCTGCCCCAGGGACAGGCTCACTAAGTGGGGGGGGCAGAGGCGGGGGCTCTTTAGGCCGGCACTCTTGTGCCCCGGGAGGGGCCGATGACTCACATGGCTCCCGCACCCCATTTTCTACACGCGGGGGGTTGAGCATTACTTTTGAGACGGTAGGAGCCAGCGAGGTGGATTGGAACCAGTCATGCTCATAGTTTTTGTTCTTACTCTGTGCTGCTGATGCGTGCTCAGCAGCCTTCTTTTCTGCCTGATGTTGCAACAACTCATTGCGCACTATCCTCCAAAGCTTCCCTAACTTTTCAGCTATCTCATCGTCCTCCAGGGTAGCTTCCCATAGTTTATCCCCAAACTTTCGCCATTCACTTAACTCATGAACAGTATGTGGGTTCTGAAAACAATCCTTAGCATGCCCATAAACTAAAAGCCCAGGGAGATCCTTTTCCAAATCTATTCCCTTAACCTGTCGCTTCTTTAAAAAGCAAGTAAATAAATCATATGCTGCTTGCCTTTCCATTTTCAGAAGTCGTCAGCGCTGTTGCAGCCCCACAAGGTCTCGGCAGCACGTATCGGCCGGGCTCGTCTGTACGATCACCCAGGGCATGGCACCACCCCTTCCTTCTGTTTTCTGGTGCTTAGTTGCCGTCCTCGCTGCTAGGACCCGAGCTCCTTCGCCGCTCCGCCGCGGTTGCCAATCTTGTATCACATCGTTCGTGTATCACGTCGGTATATCACGTCCCCCGTGTATCACGTCGAGGTCACCATTTGTCGGAGACGGCGGGAGAAATGCAACACGACCAACAAGGATGATCAGCAAATGTCACTTTATTTGCAAAGACACCACTCTTTTATAGCATCAATAATCAGCCTCATACATATTGCCAAAGCTAAGCTCATCATTGGCTATTTGTCTAAATGTCAACTCCTCTTAAGAAACATCTTGCTCTACATTTTTGTGGTTAATACATCCTCTTTTTATATCCTGTCTACATGCAGCTGCAAGCAGTCCCTTATCTCAAGGACAATGTGCCCTTGGGCTAACCTTTTTTCTATTTAAGACAGTTCTATTAGGTTAACATTGCTATGACCTCTTTCTTTCAGCCATACTTGAGCAACACTCTCCACAGTGGTGCAAGGAGTAGGAACAGTGAGAGAAACAACCACGCTGACTCCAAGGTCAGTGAGGAAAGAGAGGAGGAGGTGTGCTGGAACAGAGACCTCCCTGCATTCTATGGAGAGAATTGGTGAAGCTGAGATTTGTTTGCATTTCTTTAAAGACCCTACAGCAGCGGTAGAGACTCATTTTGCTAAAGCTGGCCCCAGTCCAGGGGCAGCGATTCACTTCATTAATGGCCCCGAGCCAAGGGCAGTGATTTCCTTCTTTATCACTATGGTCAGAGCAGGCCGTGTCCCGAAGGAGGGACCCAATATCCACAGCTGTAACTGTGGGGAGGAACCATATTGGGATTTATCAAAATGAGACAGAACATAGTTAAAAATGTCATCATGAATGCATTCTGTGTCAGACATTCCTGTCAGCCTTTTTTCAGGCTGGCAGAAGGGCAGGGTTTGGGCTATTTTTAGCAGAAGTAGTTAAATTACAAATTCACAAACCTCCTTTATTCTTAGAAGTCAAGATATTTTAGTTTGTTATATCTTAATAATTAAAAGCCCCACTTACCTGTGTAAAATGATGCTCACCCGATGAACCATTTCTGCTTCATCTCCTGAATTAGTGAATGTCGGCACCTTCTGAAGATTACTGCGGGTAAAAGACAGTATTTTGAGTAACACAGCGGTTCTTTCACTGTCCATACAAGGCTGTACAACCTAAAGGTGGATACAAACCAGAGGGCTGGTAATTCATGTAATCTAGACATGCTTTACTGTGTGTTTCTTCTTTTAAGAAACACGAAGCATTGTTATATGTCAAACAACATTGGTAAATCCTAAATCTTCTGTTAAACTTATAATGTACAATATACAATTCTCACAAAGGGTGTGAATTTCTGACAGCTTCCAGAAGCAAAATTAAAACCCATCACAATCAAAATCTCACATCGGTATTTTCTTATACGTGTGATTTTTGATGAGTTGTCAGTGTTGAAGTTTCTCACTGAAGTACCACTGAAGAAGTTTCACACTCCATAAGCACAGTGCACTACCTCAGATAGTCTTAAAAAAAGCCCCAAAACATGGACATTTGCAGTGCTGCCAAATCACTAGACTTTTCACAAAAAGTGATGTTTTTCCAGTTTCATGTCATGCTCAGAATGTCTGGTCTTAGAGACTTCCCAACATTTTGAATCCCCAAATGATTATGTTTTGAGTCATTGAAGAATTCAGATCATACTTGTAACATTTTATACAATTCTTCAGCTCTATACCACACGGACTGGAAGTTCCATGAGAAGACACCTCAGGATATACAGTAGCTTTCTCAAAATATTAGGTCAAATTAATTTCTGCACTGTGTGGCACAGAGCAGTCAAACAAGCATTTTACTAGCTCTGTCTTTGGAAAACTCACTTGTAGTTCTGCCACTCAATCAACAACCACAAAAACATTCTGAACATTCTGGTCACAAACAATAGCATTTGCAGGTACTTGATACCAAACTCAGACTCATTTGCACTAACAATAAAATACTGGAGAGTGCACCTTCATCTCAGGCTTAAAAAAGACCTTCAGCTCGTTCAGTGATTAACTGACACAGGTCTTCCAAGAGTTCCCTCGCTGCACTCGCAGGACGTGCAACTGGACAGTCCATTCAGGCCTGTAGCACTGCTCATGTATACTGACCTCAATCAGTGCAAACAGGAAAACAGTGTGGTGAACAAAGAGTGACACCATCCCCAAACTCTTACCTGTTGCACATTTCCGTAGATGGAAGCTTCTTCAATGGCTGTTACCACATCGCAAGGATCGTTCATGAGCTCCTTTATCTAGTGTGCTGCATGTTTATTCCAATGAGTTCCAACAGCAATAATTTGCTGTGAATACTTCCATTCTTCAGCAATAACGGGTTTCTTGTAACAATCTCATATAGTAAACACCTATCAAGAAAAAGCAGAAGTCAGTTTCTATCCTCTTATCCTGTTCCAACGAGTATGTAGCAGCAGTAAAAAGCAAACTGTTTCAGCACACTGTTCTTTCCAGTCACAAAAGATGGAAGTCTCAGGAAAAGGAGCAGTTCAAATCTGAAAAAAAAACCAAACTAAGCCTAGGCAAAAGCAAATCCAAGAGGTCAGAGGCAGACAGCAGACTTGTCAAAAAAAACCAAACCCAAGAGCCCCAATGGTGTGTGTGCAGCATTAAATTACTTCTAACAAGTGAAACCCACTAAGACAGAGCTCACACATTCCTGGTGTACTGCTTACCTAAGTGACGTGCAGTTCAGCTGTGGAACAACAGCAGGATTTTTGGCAAAGCTCTACCACACTTTAAAGTAATATAGAGCTCTGGCACAGCTCTGAGACATCTTTCTCAACCTGCTACTAAACTTACCCCTAGCTGCAATAACATACCCTTTCTGTAACAATACTTTAGAAGAGCTACAATCAAATCTTTATCAAATAGCTCAAACATTTTCAAATGACCATTTCCCGCTGAAAGAGCATCTTTGTTTTTCCTATTCAAGACAAATGTTTTTGAGAAACTGAGAACTACCTTTCCCACAATTTTAATCTTATATCCACACTCCATCTCAGGAAGTCCAATAGCACAAAGAAAGAGCAGTCTGAAGAGAAAACAGCAATAGTCCACTGGATAAAGAAGACATATCATATAATTTATGACTTGATATTTGCTGCTACAAAAGCACATTTAACAGCTTCACATACAGCAAATTGGGCAACCTGTTTCCACTAAGGAATTTCTCTAGCTTATCACAGCTAGAAGCACAGCCCTTTAGTCTTATCACCAATTTTTTAACAGATAATATTAGAAGGTTAATGATTTTAAAAAAATCTGATACTGATACATCCTGGTCAACATGGAACTTGATGCTGTTCCTCTTATAAGACTGTGATCAGCTCCTTCTTTTATCTGCACTGTCATTAAGACCCAAGAACGCAAGAAAATACTTCCAAGGCTATTTGATCATTCACACGAAACAGCGTGTGACGTTCAGACAGTCTCAGGAGGCAATATGGTGCAGGCACTATTACCTCACCTACAAGTCGGTAAAGGACAACTGTTAACATTAATTTACATTCCACATCATGACACACTAGTTTTATTAAGGAGGTCTCAACTGCATTTCAGATGCATCATCTTGAAGTTATGGGAAGGGTGTTTTTGGTTGGTTTTGGTGGTAAGGTTTTTTTGTTTCGATATTTGTGTGTGTTTGGATTTTTGGTTGGAGTTTTTGTTTTGGTTTGTTTTAAATAGGGACCATACAACTCCATGTTCTGACTTCTAGTCAACAGTCATTTTAGTTCGCTTCTATTCTTTACCCCTGTGTGTCTTTAAGATCTGAGTAGGCAAAACTGTGTTTCTGAAACACTGAAAAGTCTTTGTTAACAGCTTTACAGAGCAGGATGTCATTTCATTTCCCAACAGGACCATGGTAGAACCAGATCGACAGAAGGTAAATATTTAAACACATTCAAGCATAGCCTTTAGAAGTTTGGTTTTAGCAACAAAATAAAGCCAATATTGTATCTTCCATATCTACACATGTATGTAAAAATACACACATGTAAAAATAAAACCACTATTGTAAAACCTGCTTCTAAATCAGGAACATCTATGATGAATCTTAATTCAGCATGAACCTCAGCAAACCCCTCCCACTCATTTGACTCAAAAAAGTGGTTATGAGACTTGCAAAAACACAGATCATTTTAACAGCTTTAATACTATTTACTGTTCAATAGCATTAATGAAGCTTCATGCATCACTAGAGTTACAGCATCTAAGAAACAAAATGATCACTTGATAGGAAAAAGTAAAACTTCCTTTCTTACAGTTTTGTGCAACTAAGACAGCCTACATTGCATTCAAGTGTCATTCAGACGACAGAAGTATTCTTACATCCTTGGATTTTCACACTTTTAGCTGCTTCTTTGTTCTGCCCAAGTATTAACAACATTGGATGAAGCTGTCTGGAGCATCTCTGGTATGTTTTCAGTAGCTCAAAAACAAGTTGTGCCTTCTTCCACCCAGGACACAAGATAAGTGCTAGTGGCTAGGTGTGTATGTACAAAAGAGTTACAGTAGAGCATGAGACAACTGTTTAGAATCTTAGTCATTGTACTATTTCAGAATTTAGGGCAAAACTAAAATCTGCAAAACAGGCCTTTCAATGCTTCAAACAGAAGCTTTTAACACCATATCACCTCTTAAATGCAGATGGTACAGGCCCGAGGAACCGTGCACCAAGCTGGAGACAAATGGATGTGCAGCAACACACGGTGAAAGGTCCAAAAGTTACATAGAGGCAGAAACATCTTGTCTTACTTGGAGCTCTGTGAGCCATTTTCAGTGGTCCCTTACAGCCTCAGTGAGTCTATGTTTCTGTGATCTCATGCATTAGAAAATGAATGACAATGTTTTAAAAATCAAACCAGACATTTCCATTTCACGATGTAACAGCCCCATAAAAATCAAGCTTCATCGAGTATCCAAGTGTATGACATTAACCACTTGTTAGATATTACTTGATAAATAAGTTACAGACTGCCACACTCATACAGTCCATCTCTGTCAATGTCTAAGCAGATGGCCTAAATAACCTGGGAAGCATCATGAAGACACTCTAAGACGACATCAGATGCACCCATTCTCAACATGCACTACCTTTTGGATCATTCATTGACATTTGCACCTTAGAACACAAAACCTGCAGTACTCTAATGTATACATCCTCCACTCCTGTTTCTCAAGGTTTGTAGCAACTGCTCGACTGCAAAAGTGTAAGAATTGGTGGAATATACAAGAAAGGATTATTTCCCTGATATGAGATGGCAACTACATCACATCCTTGAGCTATTGGTGGCCAACAGTAAGATTCAGTGGAGTCAGGGCCTAAAACTTTTTTCCAAGTAAGTTCCTACAGAAAGAGAAATAAAGAGTTCTACCTGAAAATCGTGTGCTTGAAACACCAACAAGGCAACACAAAGCACTGAGCAATTTAAAAGCCTTTGACCCACTGCATAATACATTTCCTTAACACACAATATGATAAGAGTTCTTCTGGGATGAGGACTTAAATTCTTACATCTCATTCAAATGCCATCATTTGTAGCAGTGGTTGATAGATCAGATGAAACTGTACAATTCTACAGTCTCTCTGAAGCATAATTTACTCAACCGTATGAACAACCTCCTACACATTCCTCAATCAAAATTAGCTACTATAGTATTTAGTATCTGAAAGTTAAGGTATGATACTAGTCTTAAAAATGCTAAATGTAATGTATTACATTAGCATTACCCTTTCCAGATCTTCAAGAAGTGGTGCTGTTTCCAGAATTGATGGTGGCTTCATTTTCTTGCCAAGAAAGACAAAGTTTCTTTCTTCAAGATTTTGAAAACTCTGAAACCATAAGAAATAGATGACAAAGGCAATACTTAGTAAATGGGTTTGAGCTTACATCCAACTTAAAAACTGTTTTTTTGAGAAGAATTAGCGAAAGAAATGCTAAACACAAATGAAGTACAACTCACACACACGTCACACAGAACAGTGCTGAGACTCCTACTGTCCCCTGACTTGGCCATTGCCTCTGTTTCTTGCTTTTTTTCTTTTTGTCTCTTCCCCTGCATTTTTTTTTGCCCTTCATATTTTCACAGAGGCACCATCAACTTTGCTGGCTTGCTGAGCTTTGGTCTGGTCTTGTTGCTGATGTGGCTGGATTCAGTCCCTGGTGTACCTCCACAATGACCACTCTTGTAGCCTCAACACTACCCACACCTCCACATATATGACACACATTTGCAGAGGTTAAACGGAAGTTATATCCTGGAATTACCTGTTGCTCATTTTCAGTTCTATGTGTCTTCAAAGGATCAGAATTTAAGCACTGCTGAAGCCTGAGAAATATACAAATATTAAATTCAATGTAAATGCAAAAGGAAAGTGTAATCGATAAATATCACCAATATTTCTAAAATGGCACGAAACAGTTCACCTACAAAATATCTCTGATGTATTACCTGTGCCAACAAAAACCCTCAAATATGACAGAAGAAATCAAAAAGTACCATTTTGGATGTAAAATTTACTATTAGGTTTTAGGTATCTGAAAATAACCCAAAGGTTTTTTTAACCAAGACAATTGGTGGGTTCCTCAACTTCAGAAGACAATCAGATGGGACTGCAGGAAAAAGGTGTCTTAAAGTTGCAAAAACATGAAACAATGTATCTTTGCAACAGTTAAAACTTGAATTAAAAACACCCCTCAGGTTGTTTACATATGCAGCAAGTGATTTGCAGCATAATAAAAGCCTTGCACAAGTCAACTCAGTCAGATTTCATTCAGCTTGAAAACTTTACCAATCACACTAAGAATAAAAGAAGGCAACTGAATATGCTGAGTGTGCAGAAACGTAGTGCCTCATCACAGCCTTGTTTTCAAGCTACTGTTTAGAAAGAATTGCTATTTTTACTGTGGTCTGGATAAGTATCAGCAGCTTCTAATGGCCTCCTTCCCCAATACCATCTGCACACATCTTGTCTTACCCTCTGCACTTTTAGCTGTCTAAGAAGAGTAACTGGAAACATACTACAGCTCCTAAGTATCTGGCTAAACAATTGTTTCAAATATGTAACATACTGTACCATACCTGTCTGTGTGAACTGCTGGATTTTCCTTGAAAGGCAATCCTGGGATTGTTTTGACAATCTATCAAGAAAAGACAAACCCTTTTCTGGCAGTAAAATACTGTTTAAGAGCAACATTTTAGAAAAACAAGATTACTGAGCTCAAGGTGGTTTTCTTACCTAACTGAATTTTCTTCATTAAGAATCAAGCATGCAACAAGAACATCAACCACACAGGAGAATCAGTTCATGTTCACAGCTCAAGCTATAGCTTCTGGCAGCTCTTTCTTTGAAGAATCCGCCCCTGTATTCCCCCAACAACTACCAAAAGCTGGCCACACAGAACCACTACACATCTTCACAGCACTAGAGCAAGTGAGCACAAAAGGAGACACAACCTGTTCAAAGTCCATCGTTGCAATCTAAAAAACCAAAACCACTAGAACCACAAACTTGAAGGACAATGTTCTCTTTTAACTAGATCAAGAGTTAGTCCCAGATTTGTTACAGAAAAGGACGTGATAGCTGACTACAGTATTCCTAATCTGCCTTACAGATGCTTCACTTAATTCATTCTGACATTTGAATAGAAAATCTAACACTTACAGATGTGGTAGTTTCACTGTCATCTGTGTTGGAGCTTTGTCATGTCTTTTCAAGAACAGAACCAGATACAGCAAGATCTAGAAAGACAATTTTAAAAGATGCAGAAACACGTTTGGGATTATCTGAATCTATGAAAGGCCAGTGTTTTTACAGTTGGTTGCAACTGACTTCTTTCTCTGCTTGTCTCATTTTCTAATGGCAAAAAGAACAACCAAAAGACAGTTGTAGTTACATAAAGATATGCAAATGAACCGAGGGAACAAGGACAGAGGATATTTATAGTGATTCAAGTCTGTTTTAAACAAGACAGCTCACAGAAAACATTCAAGTTACCTCTGTGTAGAGAAATCCCTCTAAACTCAAATCAAACAGTAAGGTATCACTGATCAATGCTACAAGTTATTTCAACAGTATCTAATGCTTTTCAGCATATCAACAAATGACCCTGCAACTCACCTTTGTCTTATCAAGTACAAAATGCTTTAGAATATTCCTGCATCTGCTGATTTGATTGCTCTTTGTAAAGTCTGATACATAGGCAGTGTTTGTTAGGATATCATTTGTTCCACTTGTTGGATTCCAACTGATACAGTAGTTCAATATATCCAGGTAAAGACAAATGATGCACTGCATGAATGATTGCTGCCAACACACACGGTTCCCACTTGTTTCAGGATCTGTTGATACCTTCTGCTGGAGCAGCACTGTCCTCAAATCAAGTGCAGGATTAACAACTTTCATTGGAAGAGAGTCAAGATTTAATGATGTTTGGGTCTACTGAACACACTGCATTCTCTTCAGCTTGCTCTAAATGAGCAAAGCTGCTTAAGACGAGATCATCATTAACGCATACCTAAAAAAGCCAAGTATTTGACTGACCAGAATCAACAAGCAAGTCACCATCACATACTGCTTTAGAATTTACTTGAAGCTGGAGACAACAGGAAGACATATGCAGTATGTACAAATGCTTTCTGAAGAGTACTCATTCCACAGCAAGAAAGTTGGTCATATCTTCCTCTATGTTCTCCAAACAGGTGTTACTTACCAGTTTCATGCTTTTGCCTAAAATTCTGTGCTCAGTTTTCTATGAGCTTTAAACATTTTTAGAAAAACTATCTTAGTTTTATGTCCCTTTGATTCAGAGTGCATCCAAACCTGGCAGGAAAAAACAATATTCAACTTCAAAGTTCTTACTGGCTCAGAGAGAAGTGACACTTGCCAACTGTGATTCTGAACAGAGAAGGTATTCAAATTAAGATGTAATCCAAGTTATTGTCTACAGTGAAGACCACAGCTCTAATGTTAAAAGTCTTGGTAAAATACTCCAAATGGCAGCAGTTTTCAAACACATTTATTTTTGTCTACTAGGCAGCTGCTTAAGTCTGACAGTAGCTGCAGCAGAGATTTAGCAGGAGTTACGCACTTTGGTAAGTGCAACGAGCTTTCTTCCTTTCTCCCAACTGTTTGGGAACTCAGTCTTATGCACATATGAACTTGTATTTATTTTCATAACACCATGCAACTGCCTTCTTGAAATATCTTTAAGTGTATCACAAAGAAGGACAAGAGTACAGTAAATTCACATAGTTGTTCATCTGAAGTACTTGGGGGACTTCATTTGCTTGTCAATACCTTCCAAAGCGGTTCACAAGTTTCCACCTCACAGAATTAATTCCAAAGTTCACAAACAACAGATTTAGAAAATAAATCTTCTAGTAAGTTAATGATTGCACTTCTACTGTATATGGCAAATTACAAAATTCACTTGCAAATAACACTTTTCGGTCTTAAATTTGTCACAAAGTTATAACTTCTATAGCAGAGTGCACAAAGAGCTTTGTAGAGAGAAAAATATCTTACCTTTTCACCTTTTATTGTCACATAAAGGAAAACATCAGATGTGGTATCTTCTACAGCACATACTTTGGCTGTTGTCTGGGTAGTAGCAAAACTGAGTGATGGTGTTTCAATGACACAGCTGCCTGTTCTTTCCTGCTCTTCTCCAGCCCAGTGTTTCATCACTAACCCAGCATCTGGAAGAGCAAACAATGGGTGTTTTAAAAGTCTCCCTCTCACTGCAGTGGTGACAAGTTTCTGTTGATCTCCTGGGGACTTGACTTTGGGTTTGGTTTGACATTTTGCCCACCTGGACTTGAGAATTCTCCCTCCCTTTTCCACCCCCCTTTTCACATCTGTTGCCTGGGATTCTCCCTTTACAGTTCTTGCTGGACATTTAGCCAGACTCTGTGCTCTGCACTTGAAACAACCAGCAGATGATTTCTGATGGAACCTGAGGCTCTCTGCACTGGCCTGATGCAAAGGCAATTTGCATCAAAACTCCTCCAAAATCTTTTTTTTTTCTCTCAGAATTGCACCAAAACCTCATTTTATCCCTCACAACTCCCCCAAACCCCACTTTTTCCCCTCAAAACGCTTCCAAAACTCCACTTTTTCCCCCACGATGGTACGTTTTTACCCAGCAGTTCCCGAAAATCCCACTTTCTCCCTCAGAATAGCACCCAAAACCCACTTTTCCTCTGAAAATACCTCCAAAACCTCACTTTTTCACTCAGAACTCCACCAAAACACCACTTTTTCCCCTCAAAACCCCACCAAAACACTTGTTTTTCCACAAATCCACCCAAACCCCACTTTTCCCCTCAAAACTCCACCCAAATCCCGCCTTTTCCCCTCAGAATTGCTACAAAACCTCATTTTATCCCACAACTCCACTGCTTTTGGCCCTCAGAAATCTACTCCATCCCCACTTTTCCTCTCAAAACTCTTCCAAACTACACTTTTCCCTGCAAAGCTGCACCAAAACCCACTTTTTCTCCTTAAACTCCAACAAAACCTCATTTTGTTTTCAGAAATAAACAAAAACTCTACTTTTTCCCTCAGAATTGCTCAAAAACACCGCTTTTCCTCTATCAAATTCCACCTAAATCCCTCAAAAGGCCAACCAAACCTCACTTTTCCCCTCAGATTTGCCCCCACACCTCATCTTATCCCTCAGAACTCCCACAAACCCGCACTTTTCCCCTCTAAATCCCAACAGAAAACAACTTGTTCCTTCAAACCTCCACCCAAACCCCCACTTTGGACCTCAGATAGTTACCAAAACCTTCCTTTTTTTCTCACAACTCCACCCAGACCTCACACTTTCCCCTCAGGACTTCCCCAAAAGCTCGCTTTTCCTCTCAAAACTCTACCAAATCAAACACTTTTCCCCACAGAAATACCCTCAAAACCCCACTTTTGCTGCCTCAGAAAACCACCAAAACCCCCACTTTTCCCCTCAGACATGCCCAAAAACCTCCTTTCATCCCTCACAACTCCACTGAAACCACACTTTTGCTCTCAGAATTGCGCCAAAACCTTATTTTATCCCTCCAAACACCCCCCAAACCCTACTTTTCTTCTCAAAACTCTACCGAAACCCCACTTTTTGCCACCTAAGTTCCCCAAAAACCCATTTTTCCACTCAAAACGCCACCCAAACCTCACTTGACTTCACAATTGCCCCCAACCTCATTTTATCTCTCAGAACTCCCCTAAACCCTCACTTTTCCCCTCAAAACCCCAACAAAAACACACTTTTTCCTTGCAAACTCCACACAAACCCAAACTTTTGCTCTCAGAATTGAAACAAAACCCCGTTTTAGCCCACAACTCCACCGCTCTTTGCCCTCGCAAATGTACTCAATCCCAGCTTTCCCCTGCAAAACTGCACCAAAGCCCCACTTTTTCTCCCAAAACTCCAACAGAACCCCACTTCTCCTTTCAGAAATAAACCAAAACCCCACTATGCCCCTCAGAATTGCTTCAAAACCCCACTTTTCCTCTCAAAACTACACCCAAATCCCAATTGCTTTCCCTCACAATTACCCCAAAACCTCTTTTCATCCCTCAGAACTCCCCCAAAACCCCACTTGGTCCTTCAAAACTCACACAAAACCCCTTTTCTCCTCACATCTTCCCCAAAGGCCCTCTTTTCCCCTCAGAACTACTCCAAAACCTCACTTTTTCCATCCAAACTCCACCTAAACCCCACTTTTGCTCTCAGAAATTTACCAAAACCCTGCTTTTTCCCTCAAAACAACAACCAAATCCCACCTTTTCCCTCAGAAATGCCCCAAAACCTCATCTTTTCCCTCAAAACTCCACCCAAATGCCACTTTTCTTCCTCAGAAATGTACTCAAACCCCACTTTACATCCTCAAAATTCCTCCAAAATCCTTTTTTTTTCCTCTCAGAACTGCACCAAAACCTCATTTTATCCCTCAGAACTCCCCCAAACCCCTCTTTTCCCGTCAAAACCCAACCAACTCCCCCCTTTTTTGCATTCAAAATCCACCTAAACCCCACTTTTTCCCCTCAAAACGCTTCCAAAATTCCACTTTTTCCCTCAAGATGGCACTTTTTCACCCAGCAGTTCCCAAAAATCCCACTTTTTCCCTCAGAATAGCACCCAAAACCCACTTTTCCTCTGAAAAGACCTCCAAAACCTCGCTTTTCCACTCAGAACTCTACCAAAACACCACTATTTCCCTCAAAACTGCACCAAAACCCTGCTTCTTCCCCCAGAAGTTCCCCAACACTGCACCTTTCCCCTCAAGACTCTACCAAACCCCACTTTTTCCCCTCAAAACTCCACCAAAACCCCATTTTCCCCCCTCAAAACACCACCCAAACTCCACTTTTCCCCTCAGAATTTCCACAAAACCCCACTTTTCCCCTCAAAACCCCACCAAAACACTTGGATTTTTCAAAAATCCACCCAAACCCCACTTTTTCCCTCAAAACTCCACCCAAATCCCACCTTTTCCCCTCAGAATTGCACCAAAACCTCATTTTATCCCACAACTCCACGGATTTTGGCCCTCAGAAATGTACTCCATCCACACTTTTCCTCTCAAAACTCTTCCAAACTACACTTTTCCCTGCAAAACTGCACCAAAACCCACTTTTTCTCCTAAAACTCCAACAAAACCTCCCTTTTGCTCTCAAAAATTGTCCTGGTTTAGGCCCATCAGGGAACAAAGACCACGATTAGCCCCGAGTACCCAAGTGGCTGAGAATTGCTCAAGGGTAGGGAGAGCTTAATTGCCGCTGAAGGTTCAGGACAAAGCAGACCAGGCCACTCGGTTTGGGGAAGAAAACAGAGAAACAGTGTAATGCAACATCAACTAAAACATACCCCCAAAAACCCAAAACATAACCAAAATGAAACAACACGGAGCAATACATCAATGAAGAGTCCAACCAGCCTTTTGAAGAACACCTTCTTGCCACCCCTCCCCTCTTCCCGGGCTCAGAGCCCTGATCCCGGGGCTTTTACCTTGTCCCCCCCTGAACGGTTCGGGGGGGCAGGCAGTGGGGGTTTCAGTCAGTCTGTTCCCGATAGCTTCTGCCGTTTGCCCCTCCTCAGGATGGGTGAACTCCACACCAGTCCTCCCTGCGAGTCCATGGGGTAACTCACACGCATGGCAGCCCTGCACGGGCTGCTCCGATGCCCACTGACTCCAAAGGCTGCAGCTCGTCTCTGCCTCTCGTGTGGGGCTGCTCTGCGGCGTGCAGGCTCTCCAGCACGGCCTGGGCCATGGCCCCTCCCCACACAGTCCCTCTCCCGTCCGGGCTCACTCACACGGAGCTGCTGGGAACTCTCGGTCCTGCCATGGATCTCCAGAGGCTGCAGGGGCACAGCTGCATTCTCGCCACGGCTTGCAGAGGAGTCTCTGCTCTGTTGCTTCTCCTTCCTTCCTCCTTCTCTGGCTGAAGGGTCCGCGTGGTCGCCTCCATCTCGTGTCACTCTTACACCTCCTGCCTCGCATTCCAAATTCCCGTCCCCTAAATAGTGCTGGCAGAGGCGCCAGATTGGCCCAGCCGGGCGGAGGTGGGTGTGAACCCAGGAGCCAGGGGGGGGGGGGGGGGGGGGGGGGAGAGTCCGCAAACTCTTTACCGGGTCTTCACTGCAACCCCCTCCCCCTCTTACTAAGCCAAAAGCTGCTCCTTGCTAAACCAGAACACAAATAAACAAAAACTCTACTTTTTCCCTCAGAATTGCTCAAAAACACCGCTTTTCCTCTATAAAATTCCACCCAAATCGCTCAGAATTTCCACAAAACCCCAGTGTTTACACTCGTTGAGGCAGGGGATTGAGGATGGAAAGGACGAGCCCAGCGGTCCGTGAGGGCCGGGGCCGGCGGTGTCGGTGCGATGTGTGTGGGGGGCTCCGGAGACACCGACCGGGCGCGGGAAGCGGCTGCGCGGCGGCGGCTGCGGATGGAAGGGGCGGGGGGGGTCTGGCTCACTCCGTGCCGTCCCCGGCGGCGGCGGCGCAGCCGCTGTTACTCTCTCCCGTGTTTTATTTTTCTTCCCTCACATGCCCGATGGTGCCCAGTCCAACACGGGGTCGCGCTCCCCACTCTCCTCTGATCATCCTGCGCTGCACCCCGGCCCGACTCTGCCCGCTCGGCATTCCCCTGCGAGTTGTCCCAGGGGTAACTCGGCGGGTTGGGCTCGAATGGGAAGCAGCTCTCCCGCGGGGGCTCTGCTCCGAAGCCCCTTCGCCTCTCTGACTTTGTAAATACTCTTGTGTAGAGAAGAACCTTTTTCTTTTTTCTCGGTATCATCCGCCTCAGCGCCGCTCCCAACACTACTCTCGGTGCTGCTCCCGGCGCTGCTCTCGGCACCTCTCCCGGCACCTCTCCCGGCACCTCTCCCGGCGCTTCTCCCGGCGCTACTCTCGGCACCTCTCCCGGCACCTCTCCCGGCGCTGCTCTCGGCACCTCTCCCGGCACCTCTCCCGGCACCTCTCCCGGCGCTTCTCCCGGCGCTACTCTCGGCACCTCTCCCGGCGCTTCTCCCGGCGCTACTCTCGGCACCTCTCCCGGCACTACTGTCCGTGCCTCTGCCAGTTCACTCTCTGCCCCAGGGACAGGCTCACTAAGTGGGGGGGAAGGGGGGGGAGGCGGGGGCTCTTTAGGCCGGCACTCTTGTTCCTCGGGAGGGGCTGATGGCTCATATGGTTCTCGTACCCCGTCCGTGCCTCCAGGGTCATTTTCTACACGCGGGGGGGGGAGGGGGAGCATTACTTTTGAGACGATAGGAGACAGCGAGGTGGATTGGAACCAGTCACGCTCATCGTTTTTGTTCTTACTCTGTGCTGCTGATGCGTGCTCAGCAGCCTTCTTTTATGCCTGATGTTGCAACAACTCATTGTGCACTATCCGCCAAAACTTCCCTAACTTTTCAGCTATCTCATCGTCCTCCAGGGTAGCTTCCCACAGCAAATGCCCAAATCTACGCCATTCGCTCAATTCATGCACTGTCTGTGGATTCTGAAACACTCCCTTAGCATACCCATAAGCTAACAACCCTGGTAGGTCTTTTTGCAGATCTATACCCTTTATCTGCCGCTTCTGCAAGAATGCAGTAAATAAATCATATGCCGCTTGCCTTTCCACACCTATAGCATTCAATTTAGCATTGTATGATTGACTGTACTTGACTAATAAATGGTAACATATGTAACTAACAATAATATAAAGGTAACTAAACGTAAGGTAAGCATAACCATAGTGTGAGAGAAAACTAACTGAAGGCCGAACAGATGGGGTGATATTTTAGACACAATAAGGCTGATGTTTTAAGCACAATAAGGATGGTGTTTAAACACAGTGAGGTTGGTGTTTAAGTTGTTACCAAAATGAAACTTTGAGGCCTTATGCATAGTGCGTGATGCTTAGTATTAACTATTTGCCATGAATTGTGGCACGTACAAAGCATTTGAAAAGGTATAGAAGTGATGATGATGTGACAATAAATTGGAGCTGATGCACATCAGATTGGCGTCTGGTCACTCCCGTTTCGCGCAACAAAGAAGAACCCCTGCACAAAGAAAAAGAAACCCTGCAGAACAGGCTGCCCAGAGGGCTTGTGGAGTGTCCTTCCTTGGAGGATTTCAGCACAAGCCTGGACACGTTCTTGTGCGACCTGATCTAGGTGAACTGAATTCTGGGGGAGGGGGTTGCTCTAGATGATCTCTAATGGTCCCTTCCAACCCCTACCACTCTAGGATTCTATGATGTCACACAGTCTAGATGCAGTACCCAGATGTGCTGTGATGTCACAGAGCACTGTTGAGGCATCCAGAGGTGATGTGATGTTATAGAGAACTGTTGCCATGCCCACGTCTGCTGTGATGTCACAGAGTCTCATTTCAGTGCCCAGATATTGTGTGAAATCTCAGAGCACTGTGTGTCCAGTGTCCAGATGTGCTGTGATGTCACAGAGCACTATTGCAGTGCTCAGATGTGCTGTCATATCACACAGCCCTGCTGCAAAGCCCAGATGTGCTGTCGCGTTACATAGTCCTATTGCAGTGCACACGTCTTATGATGTCACAGAGTACTGTTGCCTTTCCCAGATGTGCTGTGATGTCACAGAGCACTGTTGCACTGCCTAGTACTAGGACGTCGCAGAACCCCACGGCAGTGTCTGGATGTGATGTGATGTCAAACACTCTTCTTGCAGTGCCCAGATTTTCTGTGATGTCCTATAGCCAGGTTCCAGTGCCTAGATATGCTATGATGTCACGGAGCAGTGTAGCACTGCCCAGATGTGCTGTGATGCGACGCACACCGCACATCCTCTGCAATGCCCACATGTACTGCTGTGCCACACAGTCCTGTTGTAGTGCCTAGATGTTCTCTGATTTCACACACCCCCTTGTCATGCCCAGATGTGCTGTGATGTCACAGAGCACTGTTGCAGGGCCCAGATGTGCTATGATGTCACAGAGCACTGTTGCAGTGCCCAGATGTGCTGTGATGTCACAGAGTACCACTGCAGTTCCCACTTGTGCTGTGATCTCACAGGCACTGTAGCAATGTCCTCTTGTGATAGGATGTTTCAGAGCACTGTTGCAGTGCCCACGTCTGCTGTGATGACAGAGTCTCGTTTCAGTGCCCAGATACTATGTGAAGTCTCAGAGCAGTGTGTGTCCAGTGCCCAGACGTCCTGTGATGTCACAGAGCACTATTGGAGTGCCCAGATGTGCTGTAAGGTCACACAGTCCTGCTGCAAAGCCCAGATGTGCTGTTGTGTTACACAGTCCTGTTGCACTGTGCACATGTTCTGTGATGTCACAGAGCACTGCTGCCTTTCCCAGATGTGCTGTGATGTCACAGAGCACCGTGCCAGGGCCTAGTGATGCTGTTATATATCACAGCAGTGATTGAGTGCTCAGATGTCTTGTAATGTCACAGAGCACTGTAGCAGTGTGCAGTTGAGGTAAGATGTTATAGAGCACTGTTGCAGTGCCCAGATGTGCTGTGATGTCAGAGAGTCCCGTTTCAGTGCCCAGATATGATGTGAAGCCTTAGAGCAGTGCTACAGTGCCCAGACGTCCTGTGATGTCACACAGCACTGTTGCTGTGCCCAAAGGTGATGTGACGTCACAGAATACTGCCGCAGTGTCCGGATGTGATGTGATGTCACAGAGCCCCATTCCAGTGCCTAGATAAGCAATGATGTCACAGAGCAGTGTAGTGGTGCCCAGATGTGCTGTGATACAAAACACACAGCACAACCTCTGCAATGCCCACATCTCCTGCAATGTCACACAGCTGTGTTGCAGTACCTAGTTGTGCTGTGATGTCACAGAGCACTGTTGCAGTGACAACGTCTGCTGTGATGCCACAGAAACCCGTTTCAGTGCCCAGATATGATGTGAAGTCTTAGAGCACTGCTACAGTGCCCACAAGTGCTGTCATGTCACACAGCGCCGTTGCAAAGGCCAGATGGGCTGTTGTATTACACACTCCTGTTGCAGTGCACACCTGTGCTGTGATGTCACAGAGCACTCTTGCAGTGTTCAGTTGTGCTGTGATGTCAAACGTCCGCGGAAGAGGAAGACGGAGCACTGGAACAGGTTGCCCACAGGGCTTGTGGAGTCTCCTTCCTTGGAGGACTTCAGCATAAGCCTGGACACGTTCCTGTGCGACCTGATCTAGGTGAACTTGATTCTGGAGGAGGGGGTTGGTCTAGATGATCTCTAATGGTCCGTTCCAACCCCTACCATTCTAGGATTCTATGATGTCACACAGCCTGGATGCAGTACCCAGATGTGCTGTGATGTCACAGAGCACTGTCAGAGTGTCCAGAGGTGATGTGATGTTATAGAGCACTTTTGCCATGCCCACGTCTGCTGTGATGTCACAGAGTCTCTCTGCAATTGCCACATGTGCGGCAATGTCACTGAACCCCATTGCAGTGCCCACGTGTGCTGTGATATCCCCATGCAGTGTATCAGCCAGCACTGTGTCACATTTGCAGCTGCTTTCCTGAGGGAGCTATCTCCATTCCCACTCCCTGGGACTCCTCAGCTCCCATTGAAAACATACATGGTATCGGTTAAGCTCTACCACTGCGTATGGGAGCTACAAGAAAGCAGGAAGGCAGACTCCACCTATAGTGGTAAGTAGGTCCCATTGTAGTCTATCATCTTGCACTGTGTCACATTTGCAGCTGCTTTCCTGTGGGACTTATCTCCAATCCCATGCACTTGAGCTGCTCAGTTCCCATTGAAAACATACAGGCTGCCAGTAGAAGTTATGCCACTGCGTGTGGACACTACAAGAAAGCAGGTACACAGACCCCAACTACAGTGGTAAGTAGGTGTGGTAGTTTGAGCCTGGCTGGATGCCAGGTGCCCACCACACCACTCTGTCCCCCACCTCCTCAGCAAGCCAGGGAAGGGGAGAAAATAAGATGGGAGTCTCGTGGGTTGAGATAAAAGCAGTTTAATAAAGAAGCAGCAAAGCCGCGCGCGGGAAGCAAAGCAGAAGCAGATAAAGCTGTTCCTCTCCACTTCCCATCAGCAGCCATGTCCGGCCACCTCCCGAGAAGCAGGGCTGCGGTACACGTAGCGGTTGCTTTGGGAAGGCCAGAAATGCATCTCGCCTCCCCTTCCTGCTCCTCTCCCCCAGTTTATATTCCTGAGCTGATGTCTTAGGGTATGGAATATCTCCTTGGTCAGCCTGGGTCAGCTGTCCTGGCCATGGCCCGTGCCAAGATCATGCCCACCCACAGTTATTGGTGAAGGTCGGGAAAGGAGTGCTGGAGGGACAGCCCTGATGCTGTGCGAGCGGTAGTCATAATATTGATATCAACAGTAAGCACAGCACTGCAGGAGCTGCTGTGGAAAGTCACTACCATCCCAGACCCACTACAGACAGTCACAGGAATGCAGACGTATTACAAACACTATTGTTTCTGTGTTCAAACGAAACACACAGTCAGTAATATCAATCATGAAAACATCTCCTTAATTGTAGCATTCTTTTTTCATAAAGTGTATGCTCAAAAGACCTTGTCAACTCTTACAAGGGCTCCAAGTTTGCTGCATGTCCAATATGTTCATGTGGCTGCACAGCTTCTGAAGTTGTGTTCTATGTTCTGCATTGTCAGTTCCCAGACCTGTAGGCAAAACCTCAGATTGAATGTCGTATTTGTTAACTGACATCTTCAAGTCTGGAAGCCTGGTAACCTGGACCTTGGATGACAAAACACATCAAGTTGAAACCATAAGTCATCAGTAGTCTCTCTCTAACTCTAAGCTACTCTAAGTGAAGCTTTAAACATGTACCCATTTATTGATACCTGGAAGTAATTGGTTTTCTCCCAATGTCCCAACAGGCACGTTCCCATGTTTAATTCTTCTCCAGATATTGCCATCTTTTTCATCATAATAATGTCGTAAGGAACTCGTAGTTAACTCCATGTAACACAACCAAGAGAGCAACCAAGTAAACAATCTGAGCCCTGATTACACAAGTTACAGCTGAAATACACACCACACAGAATAACTTCCTAGACCAAAATAGAAGAAGAAAACTGCCGGGGTGACACAGTTAGAAAAACTCTAAACAAAAGCATGGCAATCAGAAAAAGGCTGAGATGTGCCATATAGGAAAGGAAGCTGCTAAAGAGAATTACTTCCAGTAATTCCCCGTTTCCACTTTATTTTTCATCTGAAATTGACTGAATGGTCAGATGGAAAACAGCATCACACATTCCAAAACACTAACTAACTGTACTCTTGGACAGGACCAAGCAGCCACAAGAGGCACGTCATGATCCTGAGATGGAGGGGTGGCCTTTCTGATGAACTTGTCCAGACAATTAAAAAATAACCAACTCTTTAAGCAAAACTCATCTCTAAGTGAATCTCCTACCAACAATGTTTTGGGAGAATAAGAGAATGCTGAGAGGAAACACTCACTGCACGGAGGGCTGTTACCTTCTAGTCAGTCTTACTGAGAAGACTATTTGCCAGTGCCCTTATTACAGGCCAGGGAACTGACAGAACAATACAAACATGGCACTGACTGTAATATTTTCTTTTCAGGAAAACCTGAAGAGTTGACTCTGAGAAAACCAATAATTAAAACAATTTTAATAAGATTATTGCCATGCCTGAGATTATTGCCATGAGAAGTTATCTCAGTTTACCACAGAATGGCTGTGGCTGGAATGGCCCTCTGGAGATAATTTCATCCAAACTCCCTGCTCAAGCAGGGACACCTAGAATCATGTGCCCAGGACCACATGCTGGTTGCTTCTGCTTATTTCCAAGGACAGAGACTCTACAGTCTCTGAGAAACCTGTTCCAGGGGTCAGACGCCACCACAGTAAAATATCCAACAGTATTACCTGAATACCGTGTGGAATCAAATTGAACTTGGAACGCACAGAAGCAAAGAAAAGAACAGGTGCTCTTGGTAAAGGAGTTTAGATACAAATATTTTGTAATGCTGCAATTCTATACCTCCCATTGGGTCAGTCCCAGTTGTGTTTCCCAAGGTCAGTACTACTTTCGCTTTGTGTAGTTCTCCTTTAACTGTTTGATGAATAGAATTAGTTACCTAAGGAAAAACAAAGTCACTGCACTTGAGATGAATTCCAACATAACTTTACAATAACTGTAATGAAACAAATCTTCCAAGCTTAAACATGACACGAGTATTAAACAAATAAAACCAGATTTTGTTACTCATTAAGGAAGGAGCTTCCTGAATGGGACAGTACTCAAACACAGTTTCATTTACAGAGGCTACCCTTCCCCCGTTGAATCCCCACAGATGCAAAAGCAGCAATAACGTTTTCTGGAAGAAGATACTGAATTCAGAAGAATTGAAGAAAAAAAATCGCATAAATCTCACTTGATTTTGCAGGAAAACAAACCAAGAAAGCTGACTTCTCAGAATCTGGCCAATAGTAGATATTTCTTGTCAATACTAATGAGGAGTTAAATTTGAAAACTAAGTTTGCAGTCCATTACTGCTTTCTTACAGAAAATAACACACAAAGAGAAATAAAAGAACATACCATTGGAAATCTGATAAATATTACCTTTGGGTTCCACTCCAGTTCATTACCAATGGGTGTCACTCTACAAAGTCCCCAGCCTGAGGTGGCAGACACTGAAACTTGGCAGGTGAGTGAAGCAGCTGGTAACTTTGGACTTGACATGTTCTGCCTTCATCTATATAGTTAATTTTGACACTACAGAACATATTTTCCTTCTCTTTTGGGGAAATATCTAGCACCTGAGCCCTTCAGAGTTGGAGAGGAAACAAAGAATTATTATAGTTGTAAAGTTTCTTCACCTACTTGTGTCTAAAAAAGATTAAACTTTCACAGCACAATGTTCAGTGGTGTGTATGTGGAGCCATTCTGGCTTCCCTTCAGTACAGGCAGCATGGGAGAGCTTTTTAAAGAACAATTTGTACAGCAGAGATTTTTTTGCTACTTTTGATGGTGGGTTAACTTTAACTTAGCAGTAAAAGTTCTCAATTACTTTGTATTAAAAAGAGCACATGAATAATTTAAACCAAAACAAATCCACATTTTTACCTGTGAACAACTGTTTTCTGACATAAACCATGAAATGCCAGCTTCTCCACATTTTTAACAGCAATCTTATTACCAGGTTCCTTAAAATACCCATTAATTCCTTCAGCAAGAATTGTATATTGGTCCTTCTGCTGATCTACTCTTCGACGAAAGTAGTTTGTTGCATTTACAACGTGGAGAGGCAGAATCTGAAAGCATAAAATACGTTATAAAGACAACTGATGGTTTCTTAAGTTAATGAGACGTTTTCATGTTGAAGGTGACCTACCTCTTTCCAGCCTAAAGAGATGACAAATACTGCTGTACACATGCATTTCAGAAGATGATGACCTCTTATTACTCCAAAGATTAGGAATAATCCTGAATGAATGAATCCTTATGAATGGTAACTGTCCATAGCCCAGTCCAGACTGGACAGAGGTTTATAGAGCAAGATCTATTAGGTCTTGGTGGTATTCCACTTAAATGAACACTAGTGAACTACAGTATTACCTGTCAAGCTACTAACCACTAAGGCATTTCACATCATCCAAGCTTAATTTTAAGTGTTCTCCAACCTTACAATGAGATTTACAAGAACTGACTGGGGAAGCGTGACGCCTTCCCTCTTTTTGCACGGAAAATGCTTGACATAAGCTATCAAGAACACCAATTCACAAAATGCTGGCTGCATTTCATCCAAAGGCTCATGCTAGGCACAAGTACTGAGATACAGCTGAGTGTATGAGGCCAGACAGAAAAGACCACCAGAAAGGTAATTTCCACTTACTAAAACCCTAAAACTCTCACAGTGCAACTAGAGATTCTTAAAGGAAAGCAACATGATACCGAGTTCTAAACAAAAGAGACAGTGAACACTTATCCAATTGACAACTGATTTGTAAGACATATATCCAGGCTCTGCAGTCAGCAGAAGCAGAACTAGATGAGGAAAGAGGCCACAACTGCTGTCTTGAGTGCACAAAAGGGAAGTACAAGTTTATAACAGGAGTATTATGAAATCTGTCCAGGTTTCAAGCACTCAAACTGTATCTATAGGTTATCAACGAGTTTCAACTACCAGCTGCCAACAAAAGCTTATTTATTAGGCAGAAATGGAGTGACACCAAGGAATCCACCCAGTTTTTATTGTCTATTCTCACAACCTATGATTTTTGGGAATGGGGAATGCCCATTGATTGCATGACTTGAGCACACCTGAATTCTAGCAAAAGACAGGACAGGAAGAAAGTGTAAGCAGCTCATCCAAAAAGGAAAGCACCCAGCAGTTCTCAGATCCAAGCACTAACCTTGAAAGGAAGCACCAGTGTCTACACACCTGCCCTCAGCAATCATTATCCAAGGTGGAGATGAGACAGACTCTACAGTACTGCTGTACAGGAAGACTATCTAGTAAAGTCGGGACTGAAAAGCCAAGTGAAGGGAGTTTTGACATACAAATTGTTACTGAGATGTGAAGAACCACTATAGCAAAGTCAAACCAGTAACCAGGAAGGTTTCATGACTATTTAACTACTAAAAATGGCAGTCTGAATGTAACAGGATTCTATCAAAACTGTTTTCAAAACCACAATGACACCTTAGTAGGAAGCAACCGCTCCATCTAGAAGAGAGAATTTATATCCCATGTCTATGGACAGTGCAAATAGAGAAAATATTTGGTTCGATTGACAAGGCCAGAATATACTCATTTTTCAGGAAGTCTGCATCAACATGACAGAGAAGGAAAAATCCTCCCTTCAACTCTTGTTAAACAGGCATGATCTTCCACTGCAATGTTTCTTCACTTCAGAGGATTGTGTTTGCTCTACTACAGAAATAATGACATTTACAGGACCTTTAATCTTTGCCTATTTTGGTTTATGTTCTAAATTGATAGAGGAAAGGAATAAACAGAACAAATGCCCTCTTCCCATAGAACATGAGGCTCCAATGCAGGAGAAAACCTAAGGTAAACTCTGAACCACCTACAAAACAATTTTAGGTCAAGCTAAAGATTAAGGGAAAATCTGACACACACTTAAGCAACAGAGAAACTAAAAAAGCTAAAAATCTCCCAAATACCCAAGAGATGTGGGATATGTACTACATTAACATGAAGGTAATATGCTAAGGAGGTATTTAAGATGTGTTCTTGGTACACCAAACCAAGGGAAAAAGCAATAACTGTAACTTACCATCAGATATCCATGTGTTTGTGTCACTGCATCTGGGATATGTTGGGGCACGTCTATTTGTAAATTAACTTGACGACGATCCAGACACACTGTTCTGTTTCTACATATTTAAAAACTGGTTTTAGAACAAAGCCCTTTTAGTTGTAAACTATTTTTGATGTGGCATACAACATCTTTTAACACTAACATTTCATCAGCCCTCAGTATTCAATTTCTGTTTCAAGTAGCACCAATGACTGGAGATTAGACAGAAGTGGCCAAAAAGCTCTTGTTGGAAAAGTTTATACAATAAAACCAAAATCCACCAGGAAACTAGTTTCAGAATAAAACAAATACTAACACTGAATTTTGTGTTACTTGCAACAAGGGTCATCCACACGAGAAGGAATATCTGAGGGCTTCATCCAAGGCCCTGTTAGAATCCAGTTAGACACAGCTCAGAGAAGTCATCTACTTACCTAATCTGGAGGGACAGAAGACAACAGAGGAGAGAGCAAAGCATAAGCCTTGGGCAATTATGGGCTAGAATACTAATCAAAAAAGAGCCTGAAGTTCCCTCAAGAACACTTGGGCAGGAATGACAATGAATTATGATATCCTGTCAGGCTACATGAGATTGGTCTCCAGAAAATGTTGGTATTTTGATTTTCGTAGCAGTACCTAAGAAGAGTGAAACTGATGCAAAAGTAACCACAAGAAAAAGAGTCATGAGCAAAAAATGGTTTCATGAAAGTATCCAACAGGAAAATTGAGCAAGAAAACAGAAGCAGCCATGATTGAGGCATATACCACCTTCCTACACCAGTATGGGTGGTAAGAAAGCTTGGCAATTCCTTACCTGCAAGTCCCAAATGTTTTAAGATGGATACACAGTGGCCTTGACAATTTCTGGTATTCTTCATCTTTTAGCACCTTGGCAGTCAAACCAGGCAGTTCTGGGGGAACTTCAGCTTCTGCCTGCTGCAAATAGCGGAGGATCCCAAGTGCATCACACTCGTTGTTTTCTCTTAACAGAATGACTGACTGTGCCTTTGTGTTCTCTTGGTCTACAGAAGAATCCTAAAACAAATACACACGTATTTTTAACAGCTTCTGTGTATCCACTACTTTGTGATCAAATGCACTATTAACCTGGTAACGGTTTGTCAAACCTTTATCGCATTACAGAAGTTGTCAGGCATGCTGTGTACACGATGAGCAAAGATTCTTGGAGAGGAAAACTGAAATGTGTCACACAAGTGGCATCTGTAACTTCCAAAGACTGCATGCATTCATCTGTTAAAGCTAAGCACACGGTTTATACACACTTGTAAGTGTACTACTCGAAGCATGTGAAGTGTGACATCACTTTAACAGTGGCTGTTTCCATCTCTCCATCCACTGATTTAAGCATTAAGAAAAAAGGTCCTTCCCAAACCACTTTGTCATGGTTTGCCATGACAGCCTTTTCTGGTGAGGGGGAAGGGGCTGTAAAGATGGCTCCTGGAAGAAGTTGCTCACAGCTCTCCCCAGCTTTGAGCCAGACCCACTGCTGGGGCTGAGCCAATGAGCCTCCATCATCACTTTTTAAGAGAAGCCTGAAGAGGAGGTTTCTTCCTCCATTCTTCTTTCTTCTGCCCTTTCTTCTTCTGGCTGGTGGTGGTGCAAGGAGTAGGAACAGTGAGAGAAACAACCATGCGGACTCCAAGGTCAGTGAGGAAAGAGAGGAGGAGGTGTGCTGGAGCAGAGACTCCCCTGCATTCTATGGAGAGACCTGGTGACGCTGAGGTTTATTTCCATTTCTTTAAAGACCCTACAGCAGCGGTAGAGACTCATTTTCCTAAAGCTGACCCTGGACCAGGGGCAGCGATTCACTTCATTAATGGCCCCGAGCCAGGGGCAGTGATTTCCTTCTTTATCACTATGGCCGCAGCAGGCCGTGTCCCGAAGGAGGGACCCAATATCCACAGCTGTAACTGTGGGGAGGAACCATATTGGGATTTATCAAAATGAGACAGAACATAGTTCAAAATGTCATCATGAATGCATTCTGTGTCAGACATTCCTGTCAGCCTTTCTTCTAGCTGGCAGAAGGGCAGGGTTTGGGCTATTTTTAGCAGTAGTTAAATTACAAATTCACAAACCTCCTTTATTCTTAGAAGTCAAGATATTTTAGTTTGTTATATCTTAATAATTAAAAACCCCACTTACCTGTGTAAAATGATGCTCACCTGATGAACCATTTCTGCCTCATCTCCTGAATTAGTGAATGTCGGCACCTTCTGAAGATTACTGTGGGTAAAAGCCAGTATTTTGAGTAACACAGCGGTTCTTTCACTGTCCATACAAGGCTGTACAACCTAAAGGTGGATACAAACCAGAGGGCTGGTAATTCATGTAATCTAGACATGCTTTACTGTGTGTTTCTTCTTTTAAGAAGCACGAAGCATTGTTATATGCCAAAGAACATCGGTACATCGTAAATCTCCTGTTGAACTTACAATGCACAATATACAATTCTCACAAAGGGTGTGAATTTCTGACAGCTTCCAGAAGCAAAATTAAAACCCATCACAATCAAAATCTCACATCAATATTTTCTTATACATGTGATTTTTGATGATTTGTCAGTGTTGAAGTTTCTCACTGAAGTACCACTGAAGAAGTTTCACACTCCATAAGCACAGTGCACTACCTCAGATAGTCTTAAACAAAAGCCCCAAAACATGGACATTTACAGAACTATGAAGAGAGCCTCTGCACCTCCTCATCAGTGTGGGATGATGGCCTGACTGTCAGATCTGCCTCAAGAATTCAGTCATCCACTGTCCCGACCAGGGCAAAAGGAAGTCCCAGACGCAGGAGTACACCGCGAAATGAACTCTGGCTCTTTTTGCGTGGCCAAGGAGAGGATATGAGGAAGTGGGATGGTGAACCCACTTTTAAGCTGGAAGCGCGTGTACGTGAACTAAGGGGGAAGACAGCTGTTAGAAAAGGACCTCCCAAGAGGGCTGTCAGCAGAGTGGCTGCCAAAACAAAAGAGGACCATCAACAATCTCCCAGACGTAGAAGAACTGCAACTACTTCCTTCGATGCCAATGAGGAGACTTCAGGTCTGCAATTGCAAGGATCAGATAGCGAATACTCTGATGAAGAACAGAAATAGAGTGTCCCTGCCTCCAGCCAGGAGGAGGAAAGGGATGACCGAATCTACTGGACTGTGTGGGTTCAATGGCCTGGCACATCAAACCCACAAAGGTATAAAGCCTTAGTAGACACAGGGGCACAGTGTACATTGATGCCATCAAGGTCTAGAGGCACAGATTCTGTCTGGATCTCTGGAGTGACAGGGGGATGTGAAGAATTATCTGTATTAGCGGCTGAAGTGAGCTTAACAGGGGACAAATGGAAAAAACACCCCATTGTGACTGGTCCAGAGGCCTCTTGTATTCTTGGCATAGATTACCTCAGGAGAGGGTACTTCAAAGACCCCAAGGGGTATCGATGGGCTTTTGGTATAGCCACTGTAGATACAGAGAAAATCAAACAACTCTCTAATTTACCTGGCCTCTCAGAAGACCCTTTTGTTGTGGGATTGCTGCAAGTTCAAGAGCAACAGGTACCAATTGCTACCAGGACAGTGCACCGGAGGCAATATCGCACGAACCGAGATTCCCTGGCTCCCATCCGTGAGTTGATTCATCAACTGGAGGCTTCTGTCGGGGTAGGGCGGAGGCCGGGGCCGGGAGGGAGGGCGAGCGAGTTGGCTGGTCGGCCGGCCGGTTTCTCTAGGGCTTGCTGGCTGGCCAGCAGTACCGGAGCCAGCTCCCGCCAAAGCCGCTGATAGTGCGCCTGATGCGGATCGCGGCAGACACCCCGACGGCGCCCACCGAGGCGCGGCGGGTCAAGGCGGCGGCCACCCACTCCGCGAAGCAGGAGGAAGCCACGGCCGGGGATGGAACAGCGGCGACCACCTCGGAGCGGCTGCCAGACGAGGAGCCGGCAGTGCCGGAGGAAGCGGGCGGACGGGCGGGCTGGCACGGGGGTGCCGAAGGGGCGGCTTGCTGCACATCGGCGCAACCCGTCGCGGGCGCCCGCAGCCGCAGCCCGCTCGCCCGCAGCCGCAGCCCGCTCGCCCGCAGCCACCGCACTTTATGACACTCCTAGTGCTGCCACTGGACAGCTGCGGCTCCGACGCCGACCTCGCTCCGCAACCTCAGCCGACGACCGCCTCAGCGTTGCCCTCGGATACACACACCGCTGCGGCCGCCGCGGTCGCGCCTCCGTCAGATCGTCGTTTCGGCTCTCAGCACCGCCGGTGGCCGCTCTGCGCCGACGCGGAGATCTGGCCGCTGCTCATGCTGGGGCTGGAGAAGATCCTCCTGAGCAGAGCCCTGATGTCTCAGACGTTTTGGGCGCGATCGCAGAGCAGTCCCCTGCCGGTGAAGAACGCCCGCCATCTCTGGACCGGACCCTAGCAGTGGTGTCCAGCAGTGAAGCTGACAAAGATGGAAGCTCTTAAGACCATGTTGAGAGCACTGGGCAATGGGGCATGGAAGCAGTGGGATAAAAATTCAGCAGAAGCCACTTGGCTGGTCAATAGCAGAGGTTCAACTGACCGTCCTGGTCCTGCCCAAACAAAACCACTACATACTGTGGGAGGAGACAAGGTCCCCGTAGTGCACCCAGGGAAATGGCTGGGGAAGGCAGTATGGGTTGCACCTCCCATGGGAAAAGGCAAACCCATTCGTGGGATTGTCTTTGCTCAAGGGCCTGGCTGTACTTGGTGGGTGATGAGAAAGGATGGGGAAACTCGATGTGTACCTCAAGGAGACTTAACCTTGGGGGAAAAATAACCTGTTATGTGAGTTATCTGTTGTAGATGAACTTTGCAAGAAAAACCGGACAAGTGGACAAACCAAGCCGGTGCTGGTGCCCAACACTGAACATACTGTTTCCCCTGGCTTGGATATCCATCTTGATGGATGAGACAGAAGTTATGGCCTGCTCCAGTGAACATCTACAGAGGATGAAAGATATAAGAATGTTGTTTGTTTGTTGGATGCAAGATGCAAGAGGGAATACAAGAATGATGTTTGTCTGTTGAAGAGTGGGGGTACTGGTTAATGAGAGCATATAAGAATGTATATGGATTGTTAAGATGGTTTGTCTGAGCATGACATAAATGGTATGGAATAAGGGGTGGAGACTGTAGTGGGTCTGGGACGGTACTGATTTTCCACAGCAGTTCCTGCAGTGCTGTGCTTACTGTTGATATCAATATTATGACTACCGCTCGCACAGCATCAGGGCTGTCCCTCCAGCATTCCTTCCCCCACCTTCACCAATAGCTGTGAGTGGGCATGATCTTGGGAGGGACTATGGCCAGGACAGCTGACCCAGGCTGACCAAGGAGATATTCCATACCATATGACATCAGCTCAGGAATATAAACTGGGGGAGAGGAGCAGGAAGGGGAGGTGAGATTCATTTCTGGCCTTCCCAAAGCAACCGCTACGCGTACCGCAGCCCTGCTTCTCGGGAGGTGGCCGGACATCGCTGCTGATGGGAAGTAGAGAGTAACAGCTTATATGCTTTTGCTTTGCTTCCCGCGCGCGGCTTTGCTGCTTCTTTATTAAACTGCTTTTATCTCAACCCACGAGACTCCCATCTTATTTTCTCCCCTTCCCTGGCTTGCTGAGGAGGTGGGGGATAAAGCGGTGTGGTGGGCACCTGGCATCCAGCCAGGCTCAAACTACCACACCTCCTTTCTCCCAACTGTTTGGGAATTCAGCCTTATGCACATATGAACTTGTATTTATTTTCATAACACCATGCAACTGCCTTCTTGAAATATCTTTAAGTGTATCACAAAGAAGGACAAGAGTACAGTAAATTCACATAGTTGTTCATCTGAAGTACTTGGGGGACTTCATTTGCTTGTCAATACCTTCCAAAGCGCTTCACAAGTTTCCACCTCACAGAATTCATTCCAAAGTTCACAAACAACAGATTTAGAAAATAAATCCTCTAATAAGTTAATGATTGCACTTCTACTGTATATGGCAAATTACAAAATTCACTTGCAAATAACACTTTTCGGTCTTAAATTTGTTACAAAGTTATAACTTCTATAGCAAAGTGCACAGAGAGGTTTGTAGAGATAAAAATATCTTACCTTTTCACCTTTTATTGTCACATAAAGGAAAACATCAGATGTGGTATCTTCTACAGCACATACTTTGGTTGTCATAGGGTAGTAGCAACTGAGTGATGGTGTTTCAATGACGCAGCTGCCTGTTCTTTCCTGCTCTTCTCCAGCCCAGTGTTTCCTCACTAACCCAGCATCTGGAAGAGCAAACAACGGGTGTTTTAAAAGTCTCCCTCTCACTGCAGCGGTGACAAGTTTCTGTTGATCTCCTGGGGACTTTACTTTGGGTTTGGTTTGACATTTTGCCCACCTGGACTTGAGAATTCTCCCTCCCTTTTCCACCCCCCTTTGCACATTTGTTGCCTGGGATTCTCCCTTTACAATTCTTGCTGGACATTTAGCCAGACTCTGTGCTCTGCACTTGAAACAACCAGCAGATGATTTCTGATGGAACCTGAGGCTCTCTGCACTGGCCTGATGCAAAGGCAATTTGCATTAAAACTCCTCCAAAATCCTTGTTTTTCTCTCAGAATTGCACCAAAACCTCATTTTATCCCTCACAACTCCCCCAAACCCCACTTTTTCCCGTCAAAACGCTTCCAAAACTCCACTTTTTCCCCTCAAGATGGCACTTTTTTACCCAGCAGTTCCCAAAAATCCCACTTTTTCCTTCAGAATAGCACCCAAAACCCACTTTTCCTCTGAAAATACCTCCAAAACCTCACTTTTTCATTCAGAACTCCGCCAAAACACCACCTTTTCCCCTCAAAACCCCACCAAAACACTTGTTTTTCCACAAATCCACCCAAACCCCACTTTTCCCCTCAAAACTCCACCCAAATTCCGCCTTTTCCCCTCAGAATTGCACCAAAGCCTCATTTTATCCCACAACTCCACTGCTTTTGGCCCTCAGAAATCTACTCCATCCCCACTTTTCCTCTCAAAACTCTTCCAAACTACACTTTTCCCTGCAAAGCTGCACCAAAACCCACTTTTTCTCCTAAAACTCCAACAAAACCTCCCTTTTGCTCTCAGAAATAAACAAAAACTCTACTTTTTCCCTCAGAATTGCTCAAAAACACTGCTTTTCCTCTATAAAATTCCACCCAAATCCCAACTGTTTTCCTGGAAAATGCCACCCAAACCACACTTTTCCTCTCAGACATGCCCAAAAACCTCCTTTCATCCCTCACAACTCCACTGAAACCACACTTTCGCTCTCAGAATTGCGCCAAAACCTTATTTTATCCCTCAGAATCCCCCCCAAGCCCTACTTTTCTTCTCAAAACTCTACTAAAACCCCACTTTTTGCCACGTAAGTTCCCCAAAACCCCGTTTTTCCACTCAAAACGCCACCCAAACCTCACTTGACTTCAGAATTGCCCCCAACCTCATTTTATCTCTCAGAACTCCCCTAAACCCTCACTTTTCCCCTCAAAACCCCAACAGAAAACAACTTGTTCCTTCAAACCTCCAGCCAAACCCCCACTTTGGACCTCAGATAGTTACCAAAACCTTCCTTTTTTTCTCACAACTCCACCCAGACCTCACACTTTCCCCTCAAGATTTCCCAAAACCCTCATTTTTTCTTTAAACACCCCAACAAAAACACATATTTTCTCCCAAAACTCCACACAAACCCCCACTTTGCCCCTGAGAATTGCTCCAAAACCCCACTTTTCCTCTCAAAACTACACCCAAATCCCAATTGCTTTCCCTCACAATTACCCCAAAACCTCTTTTCATCCCTCAGAACTCCTCCAAAACCCCACTTGGTCCTTCAAAACTCACACAAAACCCCTTTTCTCCTCACATCTTCCCCAAAGGCCCTCTTTTCCCCTCAGAATTACTCCAAAATCTCACTTTTTCCATCCAAACTCCACCTAAACCCCACTTTTGCTCTCAGAAATTTACCAAAACCCTGCTTTTTCCCTCAAAACACCACCCAAATCCCACCTTTTCCCTCAGAAATGCCCCAAAACCTCACCTTTCCCTCAAAACTCCACCCAAATGCCACTTTTCTTTCTCAGAAATGTACTCAAACCCCACTTTACAGCCTCAAAACTCCTCCAAAATCCTAGTTTTTCTCTCAGAATTGCACCAAAACCTCATTTTATCCCTCAGAATTCCCCCAAACCCCACTTTTCCTGTCAAAACCCCACCAACTCCCCCCTTTTTTGCATTCAAAATCCACCCAAACCCCACTTTTTCCCCTCAAAACGCTTCCCAAACTCCACTTTTGCCCTCAAGATGGCACTTTTTTACCCAGCAGTTCCCAAAAATCACACTTTTTCCCTCAGAATAGCACCCAAAAACAACTTTTCCTCTGAAAAGACCTCCAAAACCTCGCTTTTTCACTCAGAACTCCACCAAAACACCACTGTTTCCCTCAAAACTGCACCAAAACCCCGCTTCTTCCCCCAGAAGTTCCCCAAAACTGCATCTTTCCCCTCAAAACTCCATCAAACCCCACTTTTTCCCCTCAAAACTCCACCAAAACCCCATTTTCCCCCTCAAAACACCACCAAACTCCACTTCTACCCTCAGAATTTCCACAAAACCCCACTTTTCCCCTCAAAACCCCACCAAAACACTTGTTTTTTTCAAAAAATCCACCCAAACCCCACTTTTTCCCCTTAAAAATTTACCAAAACCTCACTTTTTCCCTCAAAACTCCACCCAAATCCCACCTTTTCCCCTCAGAATTGCACCAAAACCTCATTTTATCCCACAACTCCACGGATTTTGGCCCTCAGAAATGTACTCCATCCCCACTTTTCCCCTCAAAACTCTTCCAAACTACACTTTTCCCTGCAAAACTGCACCAAAACCCACTTTTTCTCCTAAAACTCAAAAAAAACCTCACTTTTCTTCTCAGAAATTGTCCTGGTTTAGGCCCATCAGGGAACAAAGGCCACGATTAGCCCCGAGTACCCAAGTGGCTGAGAATTGCTCAAGGGCAGGGAGAGCTTAATTGCCGCTTAAGGTTCAGGACAAAGCAGACCAGGCCACTCGGTTTGGGGAAGAAAACAGAGAAACAGTGTAATGCAACATCAACTAAAACATACCCCCAAAAACCCAAAACATAACCAAAATGAAACAACACGGAGCAATACATCAATGAAGAGTCCAACCAGCCTTTTGAAGAACACCTTCTTGCCACCCCTCCCCTCTTCCCGGGCTCAGAGCCCTGATCCCGGGGCTTTTACCTTGTCCCCCCCTGAACGGTTCGGGGGGGCAGGCAGTGGGGGTTTCAGTCAGTCTGTTCCCGATAGCTTCTGCCGTTTGTCCCTCCTTAGGACGGGTGAACTCCACACCAGTCCTCCCTGCGAGTCCATGGGGTAACTCACACGCATGACAGCCCTGCACGGGCTGCTCCGATGCCCACTGACTCCAAAGGCTGCAGCTCGTCTCTGCCTCTCGTGTGGGGCTGCTCTGCGGCGTGCAGGCTCTCCAGCACGGCCTGGGCCATGGCCCCTCCCCACACAGTCCCTCTCCCGTCCGGGCTCACTCACACGGAGCTGCTGGGAACTCTCGCTCCTGCCATGGATCTCCATAGGCTGCAGGGGCACAGCTGCATTCTCGCCACGGCTTGCAGAGGAGTCTCTGCTCTGTTGCTTCTCCTTCCTTCCTCCTTCTCTGGCTGAAGGGTCCGCGTGGTCGCCTCCATCTCGTGTCACTCTTACACCTCCTGCCTCGCATTCCAAATTCCCGTCCCCTAAATAGTGCTGGCAGAGGCGCCAGATTGGCCCAGCCGGGCGGAGTTGGGTGTGAACCCAGGAGTCGGGGGGAGAGTCCGCAAACTCTTTCTCGGGTCTTCACTGCAACCTGCTCCCCCTGTTACTAAGCCAAAAGCTGCTCCTTGCCAAACCAGAACACAAATAAACAAAAACTCTACTTTTTCCCTCAGAATTGCTCAAAAACACCGCTTTTCCTCTATCAAATTCCACCCAAATCCCTCAGAATTTCCACAAAACCCCAGTGTTTACACTCGTTGAGGCAAGGGACTGAGGATGGAAAGGACGAGCCCAGCGGTCCGTGAGGGCCGGGGCCGGCGGTGTCGGAGCGATGTGTGTGGGGGGGCTCCGGAGACACCGACCGGGCGCGGGAAGCGGCTGCGCGGCGGCGGCTGCGGATGGAAGGGGCGCGGGGGATCTGGCTCACTCCCTGCCGTCCGCGGCGGCGGCGGCGCAGCCGCTGTTACTCTCTCCCGTGTTTTATTTTTCTTCCCTCACATGCCCGATGGTGCCCAGTCTAACACGGGGTTGCGCTCCCCCACTCTCCTCTGATCATCCTGCGCTGCACCCCGGCCCGACTCTGCCCACTCGGCATTCCCCTGCGAGTCGTCCCAGGGGTAACTCGGCGGGTTGGGCTCGAATGGGAAGCAGCTCTCCCGCGGGGACTCTGCTCCGAAGCCCCTTCGCCTCTCTGACTTTGTAAATACTCTTGTGTAGAGAAGAACCTTTTTCTTTTTTCTCGGTATCATTCGCCTCAGCGCCGCTCCCGGCGCTTCTCCCGGCACCTCTCCCGGCGCTGCTCTCGGCACCTCTCCCGGCACCTCTCCCGGCACCTCTCCCGACACCTCTCCCGGCGCTGCTCTCGGCACCTCTCCCGGCACCTCTCCCGGCACCTCTCCCGGCACCTCTCCCGGCGCTTCTCCCGGCGCTACTCTCGGCACCTCTCCCGGCGCTACTCTCGGCACCTCTCCCGGCACCTCTCCCGGCACCTCTCCCAGCACCTCTCCCGGCACCTCTCCCGGCGCTGCTCTCGGCACCTCTCCCGGCACCTCTCCCGGCACCTCTCCCGGCGTTTCTCCCAGCGCTACTCCCGGCACCTCTCCCGGCGCTGCTCCCGGCGCTACTCTCGGCACCTCTCCCGGCACTACTGTCCGTGCCTCTGCCAGTTCACTCTCTGCCCCAGGGACAGGCTCACTAAGTGGGGGGGAAGGGGGGGGAGGCGGGGGCTCTTTAGGCCGGCACTCTTGTTCCTCGGGAGGGGCTGATGGCTCATATGGTTCTCGTACCCCGTCCGTGCCTCCAGGGTCATTTTCTACACGCGGGGGCGGGGGGAGCATTACTTTTGAGACGGTAGGAGCCAGCGAGGTGGATTGGAACCAGTCACGCTCATCGTTTTTGTTCTTACTCTGTGCTGCTGATGCGTGCTCAGCAGCCTTCTTTTCTGCCTGATGTTGCAACAACTCATTGTGCACTATCCGCCAAAACTTCCCTAACTTTTCAGCTATCTCATCGTCCTCCAGGGTAGCTTCCCACAGCAAATGCCCAAATCTACGCCATTCGCTCAATTCATGCACTGTCTGTGGATTCTGAAACACTCCCTTAGCATACCCATAGGCTAACAACCCTGGTAGGTCTTTTTGCAGATCTATACCCTTTATCTGCCGCTTCTGCAAGAATGCAGTAAATAAATCATATGCCGCTTGCCTTTCCACACCTATAGCATTCAATTTAGCATTGTATGATTGACTGTACTTGACTAATAAATGGTAACATATGTAACTAACAATAATATAAAGGTAACTAAACGTAAGGTAAGCATAACCATAGTGTGAGAGAAAACTAACTGAAGGCCGAACAGATGGGGTGATATTTTAGACACAATAAGGCTGATGTTTTAAGCACAATAAGGATGGTGTTTAAACACAGTGAGGTTGGTGTTTAAGTTGTTACCAAAATGAAGCTTTGAGGCCTTATGCATAGTGCGTGATGCTTAGTATTAACTATTTGCCATGAATTGTGGCACGTACAAAGCATTTGAAAAGGTATAGAAGTGATGATGATGTGACAATAAATTGGAGCTGATGCACATCAGATTGGTGTCTGGTCACTCCCGTTTCACGCAACAAAGAAGAACCCCTGCACAAAGAAAAAGAAATCCTGCAGAACAGGCTGCCCAGAGGGCTTGTGGAGTCTCCTTCCTTGGAGGATTTCAGCACAAGCCTGGACACGTTCTTGTGCGACCTGATCTAGGTGAACTGAATTCTGGGGGAGGGGGTTGCTCTAGATGATCTCTAATGGTCCCTTCCAACCCCTACCACTCTAGGATTCTATGATGTCACACAGTCTAGATGCAGTACCCAGATGTGCTGTGATGTCACAGAGCACTGTTGAGGCATCCAGAGGTGATGTGATGTTATAGAGAACTGTTGCCATGCCCACGTCTGCTGTGATGTCACAGAGTCTCATTTCAGTGCCCAGATATTGTGTGAAATCTCAGAGCACTGTGTGTCCAGTGTCCAGATGTGCTGTGATGTCACAGAGCACTATTGCAGTGCCCAGATGTGCTGTCATATCACACAGCCCTGCTGCAAAGCCCAGATGTGCTGTCGCGTTACATAGTCCTATTGCAGTGCACACGTCTTATGATGTCACAGAGTACTGTTGCCTTTCCCAGATGTGCTGTGATGTCACAGAGCACTGTTGCACTGCCTAGTACTAGGACGTCGCAGAACCCCACGGCAGTGTCTGGATGTGATGTGATGTCAAACACTCTTGTTGCAGTGCCCAGATTTTCTGTGATGTCCTACAGCCCCGTTCCAGTGCCTAGATATGCTATGATGTCACGGAGCAGTGTAGCACTGCCCAGATGTGCTGTGATGCGACACACACCGCACATCCTCTGCAATGCCCACATGTACTGCTGTGCCACACAGTCCTGTTGTAGTGCCTAGATGTTCTCTGATTTCACACACCCCCTTGTCATGCCCAGATGTGCTGTGATGTCACAGAGCACTGTTGCAGGGCCCAGATGTGCTATGATGTCACAGAGCACTGTTGCAGTGCCCAGATGTGCTGTGATGTCACAGAGTACCACTGCAGTTCCCACTTGTGCTGTGATCTCACAGGCACTGTAGCAATGTCCTCTTGTGATAGGATGTTTCAGAGCACTGTTGCAGTGCCCACGTCTGCTGTGATGACAGAGTCTCGTTTCAGTGCCCAGATACTATGTGAAGTCTCAGAGCAGTGTGTGTCCAGTGCCCAGACGTCCTGTGATGTCACAGAGCACTATTGGAGTGCCCAGATGTGCTGTAAGGTCACACAGCCCTGCTGCAAAGCCCAGATGTGCTGTTGTGTTACACAGTCCTGTTGCACTGTGCACATGTTCTGTGATGTCACAGAGCACTGCTGCCTTTCCCAGATGTGCTGTGATGTCACAGAGCACCGTGCCAGGGCCTAGTGATGCTGTTATATATCACAGCAGTGATTGAGTGCTCAGATGTCTTGTAATGTCACAGAGCACTGTAGCAGTGTGCAGTTGAGATAAGATGTTATAGAGCACTGTTGCAGTGCCCAGATGTGCTGTGATGTCAGAGAGTCCCGTTTCAGTGCCCAGATATGATGTGAAGCCTTAGAGCACTGCTACAGTGCCCAGACGTCCTGTGATGTCACACAGCACTGTTGCTGTGCCCAAAGGTGATGTGACGTCACAGAATACTGCCGCAGTGTCCGGATGTGATGTGATGTCACAGAGCCCCATTCCAGTGCCTAGATAAGCAATGATGTCACAGAGCAGTGTAGTGGTGCCCAGATGTGCTGTGATACAATACACACAGCACAACCTCTGCAATGCCCACATCTCCTGCAATGTCACACAGCCGTGTTGCAGTACCTAGTTGTGCTGTGATGTCACAGAGCACTGTTGCAGTGACAACGTCTGCTGTGATGCCACAGAAACCCGTTTCAGTGCCCAGATATGATGTTGAAAGGCGAAGCTTTCCTCTACCCAGGCAGACGCGCACCTCAGAGGAAAACGAGAAGCCGACTTGATGCAAACACACGAGGTGAGGTTTATTTCGGAGCTCCGGGTCGTCTCGTAACTCACGCAGGAGTCAGAGGAGGCGACCCTGGTGCTCAGTAGAAAAGGGTTTTTATAGGGTTTACACGCCACACAACAGATATAGGGTTCAAACAATAGTTACAAGCTCTTGACCCTTGGTCTGGACCCTCCTGATAACCACAGGCCGCAGCCTTTTTTAGGAAATGTTTTTAACTTCTGCTTCTAGGAAATGAAGCGGTCTCAATGAGACTGCACTTTCGCTGAGGCGGTTGTTGTTCTCATGGTGTGCAGGCCGTACTCCATTTTGTTTGTTTTGCTTCTCCTCAGTTTGTTTTGCTTCTCCTCAGTTTCGCCTCTTCTCATTCCCCTCTTTTTCTTTTGTACATTTCTAATCTTAGAATTTCTGGAGAGGCCAGGCCAGTGGTCAGGACTAACACTTACTAACATTATATTTCTATTCTATGCTTATAACATTATGGATGTCATTTTGGAGTCTTCTTCCACCCCTTTAGGCACAGTCCTAAAACACACTTATAAGAAATAAAGATTATACCAATAAGAATAATAGTAATTATCACAGTTTGGATTAATGAAGATAACCACTCAGCAATATGTATTCCTAGGGAATTGAATACTTCCCCTACCCAATTTCTTCGGGCTTCCTCTTCAATTCCTTTTGTTTTCTCCTCTATCTGATGTAATTTGTTAATATCGTTTTCCACAGCTTCCGTAACATTTGGGATATGTATACAACAGTCGCTTATTTTATTTTTTAGATACCCACAAACCCCATGTTCCTTTAATAGTAACATATCAAGGGCCATCCGATTTTGCAGAGCCATTTTGCTAGTTGCCTGGAGTTGGAAATTCATATCTTTAAATCCCTTTCTAGTAACAGCCGCTCGTCGTGCGGTTTGTGCCAACAATTTATCAAGCATCTCCCTATTTCTATATGATGCGATTTGGGGAAATATGGATTCAATTGCCCACCCTATTTTTACCGCAGTTTTTGGTTCCTGCCATTCATCACTGGGGGCTTCCTCGCCTTCTTTACTTACATCCCTCCTCTTTCGAGGCATAAGTTCTTTTTCTCCAGACTTTTTCCAGTAGGGACACAGTGTGGGCACCCCTAGGGTAACTTGATTAATAGGCCCATCAATGGAAATATGTGTGGTCCATTTTCGTTCGTTAGTGACCCATACTAAATTTCCAGAACTCTGGACTGTAGTATATTTGCAGTCAAGCATTTCCCCATCTGACCCACCTTTAGTATGTGGTGGCAGGGTATGTTTGTATCCTCGACATTCACATCCCCACTTAAGCAGATAACGGACGGGGAAAATCCCTATTTCCTTCTCCGGGGTGTCACAGTTGAGGACTTTGGTACAGTTCCACCCATGTGTGTGTTCCACAATCGTTTTTTTAGAAGTCATCTCATGAAAAGTGTGTGTATAGCGTTGATCCTGCTTTCCTTGAAACTGCACACACCAGTTTACTGGTCCTATGTAGCTAAAAGTTTCTGCAATAGCGGGTCCCCAGATAGATTGCCAGACCTTGGGGTCTAATTGTGTGATATTCTGACATACCACTTCAGAGTAAGTTTCAGTGGTAGTTACTGTAACTTGTTTTTCCTCATCAAAGTAGCACGTCCCCACAGAATGGATCCCTCCTTTTACATATTCAGAATTAAGTTTTCGTTTGCAGTCTTCCTTCCTGACTTTCCACTGTGATTTTCGCGTCCTGATAATTCGTCGACCTACCCCAGTCCTAGTTCGGGGCACACTCTTACAAAATTGGGATACATTATTCTTATATTTTGGTAGTGGTCCCGCCGGGATTATACCCCACGGAATAGGCTCCCCAGCTGCTTGTGGTAATGGTAAACAAGCAGTGATACTGGTCGCATTTTGGGCCTTCCCGAAATCTCGGATTAGTCCCACCAACAGATTTTCCCTAGGTGTTTCGGTTTGGTTTCCGAAACACACGAAGCTTAAGAGGATTATCAGTCTTTTCCACCACCCAATCATCCTTTTGTATATCTCCAGGTGCCCTTTTTACATGCGCTGAATGTACCCACGCAGTAATCCCATCGACTTTTACAGCGGTGGGAGTTGTTAACAATACCACATACGGTCCCTTCCACCGAGGTTCGAGCGTCTCTGATCGGTGTCGTCTAATCAGAACTTTGTCTCCGACCTGGAACGAATGGGGCATCGACACCTCGCCCGGGTCGTAGAGGTTCTTCAACTGTTCCCAAACTTCTTTTCTAACTACTTCCAATGCTTTTAGGCGTGCTGCAAGAGTAAGAGAGGGCACAACAGGTTCATCAGTCCCCACTATTTCTGTCAGAGGAGGGGGACTCCCATACAAGATTTCATAAGGGGTGAGCCCCGTGGGTCCTGGGGTGTTTCGAACCCTAAACAGAGCGAGGGAGAGAAAGACTGTCCAATCCCTCCCGCCGGTCTCCGCTACTAATTTAGTTAAAGTTTCTTTCAAGGTCCTATTCATCCTTTCTACCTGTCCTGAACTTTGAGGGTGGTATGCACAATGGAGCTTCCAGTTAATCCCCAATTGTCTGGCTACTCCCTGACTTACCTGGGCGACAAAGGCAGGTCCATTGTCTGACCCGATTACCTTGGGAATACCGAACCGGGGAAAAATCTCTTCCAGGATCTTTTTTGCGACTACTAGTGCTGTTTCGTTCCTTGTAGGGTATGCTTCGACCCATCCAGAGAAGGTATCTACAAACACTAACAAATATTTGTTACCGTACCGGGCAGGCTTTACTTCCGTAAAGTCTACTTCCCAATATGCTCCTGGTCGATCTCCTCTCAGTCTCTTTCCTTGGGTTCCTTTAGTATGTCCTGCATTTGTAAAGGCACATGCCTCGCAATTTTGTACGATGCGTTCCACGGTTTTCCGTAGGTCCGGGACCTTGTAGCGTGATTTTTTTGCTAGTGTGATAAGTTTTTCAGTCCCCAAATGCGTAAGTCGGTGCATTTTATCGATGTAAGCTTTCCCTTCCTCAGCGGACAGGTTTGTTTCTTCCTTTTCTTCCCCTGCCTGTTTGTCGTCAAGTTTTACTGGGAGTATCATGGCCTCTAGTGCGGCCTCTTTGGCAGTTGTGTCTGCCATTCGATTCCCTCTTGCAACCCAGTCATCTCCTTTTTGATGCCCTGGGCAATGTATGATGGCCACCTTTTTGGGGAGATGTACGGCTTCTAGGAGATTTAAAATTTCCTCTTTGTTCTTAATTTCCTTCCCCGCCGATGTCAAGAGCCCCCTCTGTCTGTATATTGCCCCATGGACGTGAGCAGTTGCGAAGGCGTATCTGCTATCGGTAAATATGTTAATCACTTTTCCTTCAGCCAACCTCAGGGCCTGTATGAGGGCTACTAGTTCGGCTTTTTGGGCAGAGGTCCCCTCTGGCAACGAGCTAGCCCACACGACCCGTTTCCCGTCCACTACGGCTGCGCCAGCCTTTCGCTTTCCTTCCAACAGGTAGCTGCTCCCATCGGTGAACCACGAGGGGGTTCCTTCCATAGGCTGGTCAGTTAGGTCTGCGCGAATACCCACTTCTTCGACTAGAACCTCTTGGCATTCATGGAGAGGCTGGTCACTCTCTCTTGCTTCAGGCATCAGTGTGACTGGGTTCAGGATGGCTGGAGGGGCAAACTTAATACGTTCAGTTAGTAACAGACTCTGATAGTAAGTCATCCTGGCATTTGTTAACCACCGGTCAGGAGGTTGCCGAATAATGCTTTCCAGGGAGTGGGCTGCAATGATTGTAATTGGTTGTCCAAAAGTAAGTTTATCAGAGTCTTTTACCAAGACTGCGGTGGCAGCCACTGTTTTAAGGCAGGCAGGCCATCCACTGGCCACGGGGTCTAATTTCTTTGACAAGTATGCCACTGGCCGCTTCCAGGGTCCGAGTCTCTGTGTTAATACACCCCGGGCCACTCCCTTTCGCTCATCCACGAACAGAGTAAATGGTTTGGTGAGGTCAGGTAACGCCAGAGCAGGGGAACTTAACAGCGCCTTCTTTATGTTGGTGAAGGCCTCTTCCTGCTCTTTTCCCCATACGAATTCTCCTTTGTTTTTGGTGAGTGGATATAGTGGTTCAGCCAAGCTAGCAAACCCAAGTATCCAAAGGCGACAGAACCCCGCCGTTCCCAGGAACTCACGCACCTGTCGAGAGGTTGACGGGGTGGGGATCTGCAAGATGGCCTTCTTTCGGGCTTCCGTCAGCCACCTTTTTCCATCCTTTAGAGCATATCCCAGATAGGTTACCTCTTTCCGGCAGATTTGTGCCTTCTTTGCTGAGACACGGTACCCCAACCTTCCAAGTTCAACCAGTAGTCTGCGAGTTCCCACCAGGCAGCTCTCTTTGGTGGACGCCACGAGTAGGAGGTCATCTACATATTGGAGTAAAGTTACCTGTGGGTTCTGTGCCCAGAAAATTGCCAGGTCCCTGTGGAGGGCTTCATCAAACAAGGTAGGAGAATTCTTAAATCCTTGTGGTAATCTTGTCCACGTGAGTTGACCCACTCTCCCACTTTCAGGATCTCTCCACTCGAAAGCGAAAATCAACTGGCTCACTGGATGCAGTCGCAAGCAGAAAAATGCATCCTTTAGGTCAAGGACTGTATACCAGGTACGATCTGGGGGAAGAGAGCTTAAGAGATTATATGGGTTGGGTACCGTAGGATGTAAGGTAAGGACTCTTTTGTTGACTTCCCGCAAGTCCTGTACTGGCCGATAATCCCCAGTCCCAGGTTTCTTTACCGGCAGGAGTGGTGTGTTCCAGGGAGATTTACAAGGCACAAGAATCCCTTGTTGTACAAGCTTGTCGATGTGAGGTCGTATCCCTGCTACTGCCTCTTTTGACAATGGGTATTGTTTTACGCTTATTGGGGTGGCACTTGATTGCAGCTCGATCACTATGGGAGGGATGTTCACCGCTTCCCCCATGCCCCTAGTTTCGGCCCATGCCTTCGGATACTGCTTGAGCCACTTTTCAAGGTTATCCAGGTTCTCCTTGGCGTTTTGGTATAATCTATATTCCTCCCCCAAGTGCAGAGACAATACGCATGTTTTTGGCTTTCTGCCTGCAAGGGCGATCTCAGGGCCAGCAGAAGTAAAGCTTATCTGAGCCTTCATTTTTGTTAACAGGTCTCGTCCGAGGAGGGGGGTAGGGCACTCGGGTATTAACAAAAAAGAATGGGATACTTGGTTAGTTCCCAAGTCAATAGTTCGATTAGTGGTCCAGCGGTATTCTTTTCGACCTGTTGCTCCAATTACCATGGTCTGTTTGTTAGTTACAGTCCCTAATGAGGTTTTCAGTACGGAATATTCTGCCCCAGTATCAATCAAAAAATTTACTGGGGTCCCCTCCACATTTAACGTTATCCTAGGCTCGGGGAGGGGTTCCGGGCCCTGACCCCATTAATCTTCATCTTCCTCCAGGGTTAGCACTCTCTTTCCCTTTTTCTTGGGGCATTCACGGGCCCAATGCCCATGTTCCTTGCAGAACGCACATTGATCTTTTCCCAGTCTTCTGGGTCCCTTATTCCTGCCATTGTCGCCCAGGTCCCTTCCTCCTTTCGCCTGTCTTTCCCCTTGGCGTTTCCCTTCGGCCATTACTGTAGTAAGTATTCTTGTTAAATTCTTATCCTGTCTCTTTTGTCTCCGTATTTCTTCCTTCTCTCTCTCATTCTTTTCCCTCTCCCACTTTTCTTCCTCGGTTTCCCTTTTATGGAACACTTTCTCAGCCTCTTTAACAATATCTTGCAGGGTGTAATCCTGCAATCCCTCGATATGCTGCAGTTTTCGTTTTATGTCTGGTGCAGCTTGTCCGATGAAGGACATGATAACGGAGGCCCGCTGTCCCCTAGATTCAGGATCAAACGGGGTATAAATACGATAGGCCTCCATGATACGTTCTAGGAACACCGAGGGTGGTTCATTAGGCCCCTGCATAATTTTTCTCACCTTTGCCAGATTGGTAGGTTTCCTGGCTGCCCCTCTTAGTCCTGCTACCAGAGCCCGGCGGTATATGGACAGTCGTTCCCTACCTGCTGCTGTATTATAGTCCCATTGCGGTCGCGCTACTGGGAACAACGCTTCCACTTCCATTCCTGTTCGAGGGGGTTGGCCTGGTTGGCCTTCCTGTAGGGTTTTTCGTGCCTCCGAGAAGATTCGTTCTCGCTCCTCTGTGGTGAAAAGTGTTTGAAGTAACTGCTGGCAGTCGTCCCATGTGGGCTGATGGGAGTACATCAGGGATTCGACTAGTCCTATGAGGGCAGCAGAGTTCTCAGAAAAAGAAGGGTTATTTGCTTTCCAGTTGTACAAATCGGAGGACGAAAAGGGCCAGTACTGTAATGGTTGTAATTCATCTGGCTCTGTGGGGGCTGGCCCCACCGCCCGGAGTGGTAAGGCTACAGTGGAGTCTGGTCCCTCAGGCGTTATCCCCCGTTTACTCCTGGTACCGGTATAGGGTCCTTCTTCCCAACCCCCCGGGTTATACGGCACAGGTATTCCCTCGTCTGGGGACCGGGGTCCAGTTGGGGGGGCGGTGGGTATAGATGTGGATACAGGTGGAGTCCATTCAGGAGGTCCTTCGACCTCTGGATATACCTTGGTCTTAGGGCTTGGTTCTTTCAATTTTTCATAATCTCCTCCATTATTGGTCACCCCTTCTTCTACTCCTGTGAGAGCCAGAGTCCTGGTTGTCACAGGTACGCCCCGTCTATAGTATGGGTAGGATGGGGCTAGGACTCTTATTTCATCATTTGGAAGAAATGGTCGGACCCAGTCCGGCGGATATATCACCAAGTCTTCCCATACTGTGATATACGGTTCTTGGTCAGGATGGCCTCCTATTGAGGCGAAAATAGTCATTCGGACTGCCCGTATGGTATGGATGTCAAAGGTACCTGACCGCGGCCATCCTACTTTAAAGGTTGGCCATTCACTTTCGCAATAATTTTGCCAATCCCCCTTCTTGATAATAAGAGACAGGTTTTGCCCTCGTGCTTTTACTTTTGCCCAATGTGCCAATGTTAATGACAGAGGGGTGGATCGGGACCGCCCCATGGTTATCAATAATACAAAAAAGATTATAATAAAACACACACACACAGAAACGATTTCTCGCTCTCCACGACTCTTACACCACGGAAGAGATCTTATCAAAATTTCAGAAGGGCGGAGACCTCGTCCCTTCATTCACTCCACAAGGACCAGCTAGGTTTCACCTATAGGCAAAGGTTGCCTATTTTCACCCGTGAGGCGTCCCCCAGGGCCGTAGCCTGTGGTGCCGGACACGTCTGTCCCCCACACGTGCTACTCAGAAACCTCTTTAAAGTCTGTCAGACCTTTACTGACCCAGCAGCTTCAGTTTTCCCGTGACCCTTACTTTCAAAACAACATAACACAACCCTGACAATTATGACTCCTATCCTTACACAGGTAGAACATAAAAAATCAATACAATTAATCAGGCACATTAAAATTTTTGCACAAAGGGGTTCCTGTCCCGTACCTATCCCCGTAATGTTGAGTGTGACTCTCAGGTGAAAACCAACAAATACACTTATGGACACAGAGGCGGCACAAAAAGCATTCCCTGAACTTACAAGGGTACCAAGGTATGTTCTCACCCAACCACCCACAAAAGTAACATTCACTTGGTCTCTGATGCTTAAGATATCTGTGCAACAGCGAGCTCCCAATCTCACACACTTAAAACATTTTCAGAGGTTAATGGAGAGAGAGAGAAAAAGAGAGTGAGAGAATGAGAACCTTATCCGTGTATCCCTAAGTGTCTTTCTTACTGAAGTTGGGGATTATGGACTGTTGGGTCACGAGGTTCAGGAAAGAATCCTTAGTCCCAGACCTGGTCAACAGTAGGTTTATTTAAGGAGACCCTGCCGTTGAGTCACGAGGTTCAGTCTGGACCCCCTTGCTTTCTAAGGCATCCTAAAAAGGGGCTTAGGTGCGGCTAGATCCAGACCTAGTCTCAGACTTGGTCAACGGTATGCAGCCTATGACATAGAGGGATGGGCACTAATTTAAATTTCGAGAGACACAAAAGAAACAGAGATAAAGGAAAGAAATAACGTTAAAAACAATGTTATCCCAACAAAGCCTGTTCAGTTACACAAACTCTTAATCTCAATCTACACAAGCTCACAAGCTCTCATGTGACGCCACAAACATTCACACAAAAAGCTCACCTCCAAGGGGTCATCGTTTCCTGAGGTGTTCGTCGTTGCTCCCGGACAAGCCCCCAAATGAAAGGCGAAGCTTTCCTCTACCCAGGCAGACGCGCACCTCAGAGGAAAACGAGGAGTCGACTTGATGCAAACGCACGAGGTGAGGTTTATTTCGGAGCTCCGGGTCGTCTCGTAACTCACGCAGGAGTCAGAGGAGGCGACCCTGGTGCTCAGTAGGAAAGGGTTTTTATAGGGTTTACACGCCACACAAAAGATATAGGGTTCAAACAATAGTTACAAGCTCTTGACCCTCGGTCTGGCCTCTCCTGATAGCCACAGGCCGCAGCCTTTTTTTAGGAAATGTTTTTAACTTCTGCTTCTTGGAAATGAAGCGGTCTCAATGAGACTGCACTTTTGCTGAGGCGGTTGTTGTTCTCATGGTGTGCAGGCCGTACTCCATTTTGTTTGTTTCGTCTCTTCTCAGTTTGGCCTCTTCTCAGGAGAAGTGGAGTTCTGTTGGAGTTTTGGGAGAAAAAGTGGGGCTTTGGTGCAGTTTTGCAGGGGAAAGCTGGGATTGAGTACATTTGCGAGGGCAAAGAGCGGTGGAGTTGTGGGCTAAAACGGGGTTTTGTTTCAATTCTGAGAGCAAAAGTGTGGGTTTGTGTGGAGTTTGCAAAGAAAAAGTGGGTTTTTGTTGGGGCTTTGAGGGGAAAAGTGAGGGTTTAGGGGAGTTCTGAAAGATAAAATGAGGTTGGGGGCAATTTTGAAGTCAAGTGAGGTTTGGGTGGCGTTTTGAGTGGAAAAATGGGTTTTTGGGGAACTTAGGTGGCAAAAAGTGGGGTTTTGGTAGAGTTTTGAGAAGAAAAGTAGGGTTTGGGGGGGTTCTGAGGGATAAAATAAGGTTTTGGCGCAATTGTGAGAGAAAAAGTGTGATTTCAGTGGAGTTGTGAGGGATGAAAGGAGGTTTTTGGGCATGTCTGAGGGGAAAAGTGGGGGTTTTGGTGGTTTTCTGAGGCGGCAAAAGTGGGGTTTTGAGGGTATTTCTGTGGGGAAAAGTGTTTGATTTGGTAGAGTTTTGAGAGGAAAAGCGAGCTTTTGGGGAAATCCTGAGGGGAAAGTGTGAGGTCTGGGTGGAGTTGTGAGAAAAAAAGGAAGGTTTTGGTAACTATCTGAGGTCCAAAGTGGGGGTTTGGGTGGAGGTTTGAAGGAACAAGTTGTTTTCTGTTGGGATTTAGAGGGGAAAAGTGAGGGTTTGTGGGAGTTGTGAGGGATAACATGAGGTGTGGGGGCAAATCTGAGGGGAAAAGTGAGGTTTGGGTGGCATTTTCCAGGAAAACAGTTGGGATTTGGGTGGAATTTGATAGAGGAAAAGCGGTGTTTTTGAGCAATTCTGAGGGAAAAAGTAGAGATTTTGTTTATTTCTGAGAGCAAAAGTGAGGTTTTGTTGGAGTTTTAGGAGAAAAAGTGGGTTTTGGTGCAGCTTTGCAGGGAAAAGTGTAGTTTGGAAGAGTTTTGAGAGGAAAAGTGGGGATGGAGTACATTTCTGAGGGCCAAAAGCAGTGGAGTTGTGGGATAAAATGAGGCTTTGGTGCAATTCTGAGGGGAAAAGGTGGGATTTGGGTGGAGTTTTGAGGGGAAAAGTGGGGTTTGGGTGGATTTTTGAAAAAAAACTAGTGTTTTGGTGGAGTTTTGAGGGGAAAAGTGGGGTTTGGGGGAAATTCTGAGGGTAAAAGTGGAGTTTGGGTGGAGTTTTGAGGGGGAAAATGGGGTTTTGGTGGAGTTTTGAGGGGAAAAAGTGGGGTTTGGTAGAGTCTTGAGGGGAAAGGTGCAGTTTTGGGGAACTTCTGGGGGAAGAAGCAGGGTTTTGGTGCAGTTTTGAGGGAAACAGTGGTGTTTTGGAGGAGTTCTGAGGCTGTAAAGTGGGGTTTGAGTACATTTCTGAGAAAGAAAAGTGGCATTTGGGTGGAGTTTTGAGGGAAAAGATGAGGTTTTGGGGCATTTCTGAGGGAAAAGGTGGGATTTGGGTGGTGTTTTGAGGGAAAAAGCAGGGTTTTGGTAAATTTCTGAGAGCAAAAGTGGGGTTTAGGTGGAGTTTGGATGGAAAAAGTGAGGTTTTGGAGTAATTCTGAGGGGAAAAGAGGGACTTTGGGGAAGATGTGAGGAGAAAAGGGGTTTTGTGTGATTTTTTTTGAAGGACCAAGTGGGGTTTTGGGGGAGTTCTGAGGGATGAAAAGAGGTTTTGGGGTAATTGTGAGGGAAAGCAATTGGGATTTGGGTGTCGTTTTGAGAGGAAAAGTAGGGTTTTGGAGCAATTCTGAGGGGCAAAGTGGTGTTTTGGTTTATTTCTGAAAGGAGAAGTGGGGTTTTGTTGGAGTTTTGGGAGAAAAAGTGGGGCTTTGGTGCAGTTTTGCAGGGGAAAGCTGGGACTGAGTACATTTCTGAGGGCCAAAAGCAGTGGAGTTCTGGGATAAAATGAGGCTTTGGTGCAATTCTGAGGGGAAAAGGTGGGATTTGGGTGAAGTTTTGAGGGGAAAAGTGGGATTTGGGTGGATTTGTGGAAAAACAAGTGTTTTGGTGGTGTTTTGAGGGGAAAAAGTGGTGTTTTGGTGGAGTTCTGAATGAAAAATTGAGGTTTTGGAGGTATTTTCAGAGGAAAAGTGGGTTTTGGGTGCTATTCTGAGGGGAAAAGTGGGATTTTTGGGAACTGCTGGGTAAAAAAGTGCCATCTTGAGGGAAAAAGTGGAGTTTTGGAAGCGTTTTGAGGGGAAGAAGTGGGGTTTGGGGGAGTTGTGAGGGATCAAATGAGGTTTTGGTGCAATTCTGAGAGAGAAAAAAAAGGATTTTGGAGGAGTTTTGATGTAAATTGCCTTTGCATCAGGCCAGTGCAGAGAGCCTCAGGTTCCATCAGAAATCATCTGGTGGTTGTTTCAAGTGCAGAGCACAGAGTCTGGATAAATGTCCAGCAAGAACTGTAAAGGGAGAATCCCAGGCAAAAAATCTCTACTGCAGCTACTGTCAGACTTAAGCAGCTGCCTAGTAGATAAAAATAAATGTGTTTGAAAACTGCTGCCATTTGGAGTATTTTACCAAGACTTTTAACATTAGAGCTGTGGTCTTCACTGTAGACAATAACTTGGATTACATCTTAATTTGAATACCTTCTCTGTTCAGAATCACAGTTGGCAAGTGTCACTTCTCTCTGAGCCAGTAAGAACTTTGAAGTTGAATATTGTTTTTTCCTGCCAGGTTTGGATGCACTCTGAATCAAAGGGACATGAAACTGTTAAGATAGTTTTTCTAAAAATGTTTAAAGCTCATAGAAAACTGAGCACAGAATTTTAGGCAAAAGCATGAAACTGGTAAGTAACACCTGTTTGGAGAACATAGAGGAAGATATGACCAACTTTCCTGCCCTGGAATGAGTACTCTTCAGAAAGCATTTGTACATACTGCATATGTCTTCCTGTTGTCTCCAGCTTCAAGTAAATTCTAAAGCAGTATGTGATGGTGACTTGCTTGTTGATTCTGGTCAGTCAAATACTTGGGTTTTTTAGGTATGCATTAATGATGATCTCGTCTTAAGCAGCTTTGCTCATTTTGAGCAAGCTGAAGAGAATGCAGTGAGTTCAGCAGATTATCAGGACACCCAAACATCATTAAATCTTGACTCTCTTCCAATGAAAGTTGTTAATCCTGCACTTGATTTGAGGACAGTGCTGCTCCAGCAGAAGGTATCAACAGATCCTGAAACAAGTGGGAACCGTGTGTGTTGGCAGCAATCATTCATGCAGTGCATCATTTGTCTTTACCTGGATATATTGAACTACTGTATCAGTTGGAATCCAACAAGTGGAACAAATGGTATCCTAACAAACACTGCCTATGTATCAGAGTTTACAAAGAGCAATCAAATCAGCAGATGCAGGAATATTCTAAAGCATTTTGTCCTTGATAAGACAAAGGTGAGTTGCAGGGTCATTTGTTGATATGCTGAAAAGCATTAGATACTGTTGAAATAACTTGTAGCATTGATCAGTGATACCTTACTGTTTGATTTGAGTTTAGAGGGATTTCTCTACACAGAGGTAACTTGAATGTTTTCTGTGAGTTGTCTTGTTTAAAACAGACTGGAATCACTATAAATATCCTCTGTCCTTGTTCACTCGGTTCATTTGCATATCTTTATGTAAATACAACTGTCTTTTGGTTGTTCTTTTTGCCAGTAGAAAATGAGACAAGCAGAGAAAGAAGTCAGTTGCAACCAACGGTAAAAACACTGGCCTTTCATAGATTCAGATAATCACAAACGTGTTTCTGCATCTTTTAAAATTGTCTTTCTAGATCTTGCTGTATGGGAACAGACTGATGGAGATGGGGATGTTCAGCCTAGAGAAGAGGAGGCTGAGAGGAGACATGAGCACTCTGTACAACTGCCTGAAGGGGAGCGGTAGTGAGGCAGGAGTTGGTCTCTTCTCTCTAGGAATAAATGACAGGCCATGAGGAAATAGCTTCAAAATTCTTCCAGGGTAAGTTTAGATTGGCCATAAGGAAGAACTTTTTTCCCTGAGAGGGTTATTAAGCATTGGAACGGGCTGCCCATGGAGCTGGTGGAGCCCCATCCCTGGAGACGTTCAAAAGACACACAGAGGAGGTGCTGAGGGACAGGGGGTAGTTTAGTGATGAGCCTGGCAGTGTGAGGTGAGGGGTGTGACTCAATCATCTTCAAGGTCTTTTCTAAGCACAACAATTCTCTGGTTCTCTGATTCTAAATGAAAGCACATCAAAACCTGTGCAAACATACCTGTTACACACAGAGGTAGAACACAGCACCAAGCTCAGCTTGTAGACCTGAAACCTACATGACCTCCAAACCATCACAGGTCACCTGTCCAGGTGCTACAGGCCATGTCCTGGCATGTTCCTAGGAAATACAGAGCATCACTAGGCACAGACACCAAGGGTCACATCAGAGCCGTGCAAGTGATGGCAGCACACAGTTTGTACTGCTCCCAATCACACACACTGTGTTTACAACATGTACAAGGTTTTACTGGAAGATAGGTTAAGTCAATGTTTGGAAGATTAATGCAAGGCTGCAGTGTTCAGAACTAACTGCAGTGTGTACAAAAACAGTGGGAGATTGTGTCTTTACTTACAGCTTTTGATGTACCATTCACTGGCTCAGTTGGACCTCTAGAAGAAGAAACAAAAGTCCTCTCCCTTTCAGGCAGCAATTCCATACCAGGAGAGGGGCTCCTGACCAGGGACTGCTGGAAAGCACTGCCACAGCTGCTGGAGTCATGTGCCCAAAGTTTACAGGCAGAGACACGTCAATTCAGGGGTTTTGCTTGCAGATGGCTACCAGAATGCTGTTGGTCTGAGACACACTCTGACTCCTCAGTCTATGGATTGAGAACAAACATTAGAAAGACACAGCAGAACCACAAGCCAAGGACATCTACTAATTGTGGAGGAGACACACCTCTTTAAAGGGGCTGGAAAACATGACCATGCCAACAATGCTCATGTGGCTGAGACAGAACTGGATTGTACAAATACATCCATGGCAGCAACACCCCTGTAGCCAGGAGTGCAGTGGAATAGCTGTCACTGTAACCAAGACACCTGATTCTCTCCCCTCCATAAAGCTCAGGGATACAGAATTCAACCTGGAGCATAGAGTCAGCTTAGGAGAAAAACAGACTTGGAAAGAGAACTCATTGCATTTGCTGATGTGATCAACTGCTTCCAGAGCTTCAAGTTGGGGAAGGATTAACTATTCCTACATCCCACTCCACACCACAGGCAATGCCCTGCAGGGTATTGCTCTTTTTCTCCACCCTGGAATGGACATTGTCTTTAGGAAAAGAAGAGCAGTTGCTTACAAATGAAGTTGTTGTTGGCATGTTTTTGCTCTTTCCTCTATCACTTGGACACAAAACCCCCAGTTGGAGGTTTCAGAATGCAAGAAATAGTCAAACACTGAGAATCAGACTCTTCTGAGATGGGAACAAATCAGGTGTTTACGCTACACTGGGTGTTTGTCTTTGCTCTAAAAGCAGAAACAGCAAACACAGAGAATAAGGAACCTCTCAGCGTAGAGGAAACAGCATCTGCAACTTGGGGCTCAGAAAAACAACCCCAAGAGCCAAGCCCAAGACAAGCATCTTAAAAGTTGCCATTGTTGCAGCTGGAACCCCATGTCCCAGCAGGCCTACAAGCAAGTCTGCTTTGGGACAGGTACATTAACATCTGCCCCATGCCGACACAAATGCACAGCAGCTTTGACAGGAAAGATACAGCCTGAAAGCCCTGTAAGCTCATAGAACAGGCGACCACCCTGAAACCTCCACAAGGAGCACAATGCTGTAATGACACTTCCTTCTGTGATGCTGGTGGCTTTCACTCCTCCCACAGGGATTCTTCTCCCAGCCCCGAGGAGTTGGTGGGTCCCAGCCGGCAGCCGGCGCCGGGGCCCGTCAGGGTGCAGCAGCCGCAGAAACGCTCCTGAGCCTCGGGGCTGGCACCAGCTGGGGCTTGGCTGGGGACACCAGGCAGGGGTGGCCCTGACACCCTGCCCATGTACCTGGCCGTGGCACCTGGGAACCTGCTCCTCTGCCCAGCCCACTCATGGGATCGCAAAAGCAGCTCCATCAGCCCTGGCATGGTCCTGAGACATCTCTTGATGGGTGAGTCTGGAACCATCAGGCCTGGAAAGAGGAGAGCTTGCCCAGAACTCAGCTGCTCTCAGTTTTTGGCAGGCAGGATGGGTTTTTGAGCTGCCTGGTGCTGCCACTGCTGGGAGCACCCAGGAATCAGCCTGTAGCTGCTGTGGACTGAGGGCAGCAGGAGTGAGTGGGGCTGTGTGCAGCTATTGAACAGGTTCAGCCTTTAAAGGTGTCCCACCTGGGAAACCTGCTTCCTTCTTCCTTGCAGCTGGTATTTAGAACATAGACAGTTGCTTTTTGAAAGCAAAACCATCACACAAAAGCAAAGCTTGGCTGGGTGATTTCCCTTCCCCAGGGCTGGCCACTGGACAAGGTGCTGGCCGGCAGCACTCTCAGGGTGCAGGGCTGGGCCCAGGACAGGCCTTTTGCAGGCACCACACTTCTGGAGGCTCCTGCTAATGCAGCTCCTGGACACTGCTCAAGGAATGAGGGCACTTGTCCATAATTGCTAGCTTTGGTCCCTCCCCATCGGTTCTGGCTCCCTGCCCTCATCTGTTACTTCTTCCCTCTCTGTCTTTACCCCACCACTGGTTTTTCTTTCTCTTTCTCTGTAGGATTCCTTGTCTGTATTTTCTAACCCCTCCCTGTGTGTCCTACATCCTGTTGCTATTTTTTCTCCTCTCCTGCTCCCTGTCCTTTGCCTTTTTCTATCACCATGTTGTGATTCCTGGCCTTATTTTCCCTCTCTCCCACAGCCTGTCCCTACTTTCCTGCTCATCTCTCTTGCTCAGCTGGCTGGAACTTCTCTCTTCTCTCCAGGCCTCCATCCTGCTCCCCATCCCCTTTTAGCTCTTCCTCTGACTCTCTCAGCCCATCGCTGTTCCGCCCTCCTGTGCCTCCTTCTGCTGATCCACATCCCTCTGTTCCTCGCTCTCTCCGGATGCTTTCCCTTCCTTCTCTTCTCTGTCCCTGCCTTCTGTCCCTGTCTCTCCCTTTCTCTCTCCTTTCCCTTGTCTCTCTGTCCTAACCCCTGTCCCATTTCTCTGTCACTCCACTGTCCTGCTGCCTTTTCTGTCTCTCTGCCCCCCGTCCCACTCCCTCTCCCTGCCTGTGTCTGTGTATCCCCCTCATCCTCCTTTCTGCCCTTCCAATCCTCTCTCTGTCCCTCTCTGCTGCTGCTTGTTGCTCTTTTTCCTCCTGCACTCCCTGTCTCCTTAAGCTCCATCCCTTTCCTGCTCTGTCCCTCTGCCCTGCTCCCCCCCAGTATTTTCCTCGTCCTGTGGCTCCTCCTGGGGCTGGGCCTGTGCAGCCCTGGGGAGGCGGCCATGGGGCTGCAGGGTCAGGGGGGCCTGGCCAGGGGCTGGTGTCCCTGCAGGGTCAGGCAGCAGGAAGGAGGCCCCGGGGTGTGTGGGAGCTGTAGGCCTGGGGCACTGGCTGTTGGCTCCTGGGCCATGTGGGAGCTGTAGCCCTGGGCTGCCAGCCGTCCCTGTTCATTGCTGGGCCAGCCAAGGGCACTGAGGGCTCCTTTCCCCGCCCAGCAGCACTGTCTGTGCCTCAGTGTGTCTGTGCTCTCTGTGGGGCACTGACACAGCACAGAGATCCCAGCCAGAGCTGCTGTGGCCTGAGCCAGAGGCTCCCTCAGCGCCCAGCCCCGGGGCAGCCAATGGCAGCGCAGCAGGCGGGCACAGCCCTGATTGACGTGTGAGCAGCGGCCAATCAGAGGTGGCGGCGCCTCAGGGCAGGCGGGACCAGGCAGGGCAGTGACAGCCCCGCAGCCAATCAGAGGCGGCGGCGCCTCAGGGAGGGCGGGACCAGGCAGGGCAGTGACAGCCCCGCAGCCAATCAGAGGCGGCGGCGCCTCAGGGAGGGCGGGCCCAGGCAGGGCAGTGACAGCCCCGCAGCCAATCAGAGGCGGCATCACCTCAAGGAGGGCGGGACCAGGCAGGGCAGTGACAGCCCCGCAGCCAATCAGAGGCGGCGGCGCCTCAGGGAGGGCGGGACCAGGCAGGGCAGTGACAGCCCCGCAGCCAATCAGGGGTGGCGGCGCCTCAGGGCGGGCTCTGGCCCCTCCCGCCCTGTGCTGCAAAGCCCCTGAGCCACAGGCAGAGGCAGAGGCAGGGCCAGAGAGACGGGAGCTGCTGGACACAGGCCCCGAGGGGCCGAGTGCTGAGGGGCCGGCACATGGCTGTGGGCAGCAGAGGCCGCGGCCCTGCAGAGGAGAAGGCTGAGCTCAGGGGCCCTTCTCAGCGCTGAGGGCTCCCTGCAGGGCGGGGGGCGAGAGGCTGGGGCCGGTGTGTGCTGTGTGGTGGGCAGGGACGGGACGCGGGGTGCCGGGCACACGCTGACACAGGGGCGGCCACCCAAGGCCCTCCCTGGGTACCCCCAGGCACTGCCCATGCGCAGCCTGGGGTGTGAGGGGACGCGGCACGCAGCGGCTGCACGGGCACAGAGACACACAAGGGCAGCATCTGCCCAGCTCCTGCTTGTGCCCTCCAAGGGGAGGCCTTGGCAGCTCAAAAGGAGGGGGTTTACCCAACAAGGTGTGCTAGAAAGCTAAAACAAGGCTTTGGATGCTGATAACTGAGGTTGAGACCTGAGAATGAGGGATTGAAAGCTGAAAAGGAACAGGTTAAAGCTAAAAAGAAGAACTTGGGCCACAAAGTGAGACTTTCGAATCAAAAACTGGAGGACTGTGCTCCAAGCAATAAGGTTACAAATGGCAAAAATAAGGCTTAGGAAGCTAAACATGAGCATCTGAGCCACAAAATGAGCCTTTTGAGGTTAAAATTGAGTGTTTGGAAGCAAAGAAATGATGATTTGAGCACAAAAATGAGACTTTGAAAAGAAAGGTGATGGTTTGGACCTAGAAGAGAATGATTTGAAATCTAATCCCAAGGTTTGGAAGGTGACAATCAGGCTTTGGGAATAAGGGTTTGGGTCAGCAAGTGAGGTTGGAAAGATTTACATGGGGGCTCAGGACTCAAGGCATTGGAAGCTAAAAGGGAGGGTTTGGGCCCCCAGAGATGGGTTTGGAAGCAAAAACTCTCACTTTGGATAGTGAAAATGAGGCTTTGTTCCAAAAAGTACCACTTTGGAAGCTAAAAATGAGGTTTTGGATGCAAACCAGGAGGTCTTGGGGATTGAGGACTGAGGCAGCCAAGTTGTACCTTCCCAGCCCTTTAGGTGTGAGAGCTGCCCTCAGTCGTGTGCAGTTCGTCTGCTCAGCCCAGATGAACAAATGCAGGGTGCAGGCCAGAGAGATGGGGTGGGCACTGAGGCACACAAGGAAGAACCCAGCCGCAGCTTTCCTACCTCTGTCATACAACCATGGAATTGTTATGGTTGGAAAAGGCCTCTCAGATGATGGAGTCCAAGCCCTCACCTCACACTGCCAGGCCCATCGCTGAACCACATCCCTCAGCGCTTCATCTACGTGACTTGTGAATATCTCCAGGGGTGGGGACTGCACCAGCTCCCTGGGCAGCCTGTCCCAGTGCTTCACAACCCTCTGAGTGACAAACTTCTTCCTGATGTCCAACCTGAACCTGCCCTGGCGCAGCTTAAACCCGTTTCCTCGTGTTCTGTTATTCGGTACTGGAGAGAAGAGCTCGACCCCCAGCTCACTACAACCCCCTGCAGGCAGCTGTAGAGAGTGATCCTGTCTCCTCTCAGCCTCCTCTAGGCTCAACATTCCCAGCTCCCTGAGCCTCTCCTCATCAGACCTGTTCTCATGACCCTTCCCCAGCTTCGCTGGGACTCTGACACCCAGCTGAACCCACGGTGCAGTTGATGGCAGCAACAGGTTCCCCAGGTGCTGGTGGGCTGCTGGGGATGGACACAGCATCTGCCAAAGCTCGTGCAGATGTTGAGGCTGCGAATAGTGCAGCAGGAGATCAGAGAAGCGACTGTGCAGAGGGATTTCTGAGCTTCCCCAACCAGCCCTTGGCACAACCAGCTCTGAGCCAGAGGTATCCCTGTGCAGAGAGGTGCAGAGAGTCAGAGGCAGCCTGAGCTGGAACCTTCTCTGACTGATTCACGATGGTGTCTTCCCTAACAGCCCCCTTTCTTAAGCCATTTTTACAGTCTCTTTCCCTTTGAGGTGGGGCTGGAGCGACTCTGGTCACACAGACCTTCATCTGGATTGCTATGTAATGCTCTCACTTTGCTTTTAAAGGTGTGGGGTAAGGAGAATGCAGAGCACACGCTCAGTGAGGGCTGGTGGCACCTTGGAGCTGTGTGGGCTTTGGGATGGAGCTGTGTTTCGGTATTAGAATCATAGAATCACAGAATGGTGGGGGTTGGAAGGGACCTTTAGAGATCATCCAGTGCGACGCCCCTTCCAGAGCAGGTCAACCTAGGGCAGGTCACACAGGAACATCCCCAGGAGGGTCTTGAAGACCTGCAAGGAAGGAGCCTCCACAGCCTCCCTGGGCAGCCTGGGCCAGGGCTCCCTCCCCTCACACTGAAAGAGTCTTTGCTTCTAGTTAAGTGGAACTCGTTGTGTTCCAGCTTCATCCCATCACCCCTTGTCCTGTTGCTAGACACAATAAAGTGCTGCCCCAGCCTCCTGACACCCAGCATTGAGATATTTGTCACTATTCATCAGATCCCCCCTCAGTCTCCTCTTTTGCAGACTAAAAAGCCCCATGATAATGAGAGTCTGATGAGCAAGGTGCACCCAAAACCCAGCGCTTGCTATAAAAGTGACAAACTCTTGGCCCAGGGTGTCCAATGAATTGCAGATGTTACAGAAGCAGCATTTGGCCAGAAAACTGCAAGCACACATCTGTAACCATTTGAAATATTGCCATTTAGGAACTTGTTACCCTTGTGGCAGTGCAAGCTTCAGGACATGGCTGATCTCTTAGAGTCACAAGAAGCTGTTACTGCAGCACATCTCACTCCTGTTGTTATCTGGCAAGAGCAGAACTTATCTTGGACCCATCAGAGTGAGACAAATGAATCAGCACCCGCTCAAGCCTGTTCTGTGGTTTGGACAAACATCAGGAAGCCAAAGGTGAGAAATACACTGTGAGGAAGACTGAGATCTTCATCCTCAGAGGCCCCTGTGGCTCAGCGAAGGAGGCGTGAGGGAGCTGTGACCTGGGCAGACTGAGGCAGGACAATGGGGGGAACTCATGAAGAAGTGCAATGAAAATGCAGATCTGGTCTGGGACATGTGGAAAGTTTTGCTCTAAGCAGGGCACACGCTTGGTGGAGCCATCCCCTGTGTGCCCAGCGCTGCCAGAAGGAATCCCTGCTTGACAGTCACATTGGCTATTGAGTCCTGATTGGCACTTTCCTGGCATCACAAACATACAGCTTCTGAGTTCCACAGTACCCTGCAGCTCCCTTCATCTGCAAGAGCTCACAGGGCTGCCCACGCAGTCTCCACTCTGTCCCAGCCTCCGTGCTGCTGTCCCAGGGAGCCACTGTGGAGCGGATTTCTTGCTCCCCAGCTGCCTCCTCCCTGCAGCCCTGCTCAGTGTCAGACTTTCCCTGACAGTATGAGCAGTGCTGTGCCTTTAGTAGAAGCTGAAGTTCTAAATTATTGCCAGGAATGATTGCAGAGGCCATCCCAGGGGAGAGGCAGCGCTGTGGCCGTCACCAAGGGAGAGGGAGAACCTTGTGCACTGCTGATGTCACACAGGGGTTGTTCCAGACCCCACCCAGCATTTGTGACCTCACCTGGCCAGAGTCTATAAAGCCTCCCAGCTGGACAGCCAGAGCCAGTTGGGCTGATCTGCCCTCGGGAGGACTCAGCTCGTCCTTTGGCTACTTGCCTTCCTGATTGCTTCTACCTATTTCTCATTTGCTGCCCACTTCTCAACTTCCATCCTCTTCCAAAGGTAAGGATGACCCAAACTCTCAGGACAGGGAAGAGGATGTAGACAGGGATGACAGGAGAGGCTGCTCTGCACCTCCCAGTCCATTTCCATGCTGAGTTCTTCCACCTCCAGAGCCTGGCCAAGGCTATGGGTAGTGTTGCTGTCTGGTGATTCTTCTGTTGACCACAAGATGAGGCTTTGGAAGCTAAAAGCAATGCTTTGGGCCCAAACATGAGGGTTGAGAGCACAGAGCTGGTAGAGCAGAGCTGTGAAGGGAAGGAGCAGCTGGAAACCTGCTCCTAGCAATAGCTCAAGCAATTCCTGTTCCCTTGCCTGGGACTACAGCTTGGCTGCAGCTTGTGGTTTTGGTGTGGTGCTTTAGCCCCGGCTGGGTGCCAGGTGCCCACCAAGTCGCTCTATCCCTCCCCCTCCTCAGCTGGACAGGGGAGAAAATAAAACCAGAGGTTTGTGAGGCAAGGTAAGGACAGGGAGATCCCTCAGCAATTGTGTCTGGGCCAAAACAGACTCAGCTTGGGGAGAAAAGGTTTGATTTATTAATGAACCATTCAAACTGAGCAGAGAGAGGAGACCTCCTCCTCTGGAGGTCTTCAAAAGCCACCTGAACATGTTCATAGAATCATAGAATCACAGACTGGTGGGGGCTGGAAGGGACCTTTAGAGATCATCCAGTGCAACCCCACTGCTTTGACAGCCAGTGTGTGTCTGTGGGAAATGTTCCACAACCAGTGTGTGAGTGTGTGTGCAAAGGTTTTATCCTTGACCCTTTAATGATTCCAGAGGCCATCCCAGGGGAGGGGCAGCGTTGTGGTGGTCAACAAGGGAGACAGAGAATGTTGGGTTGTGCTGATGTCACACAGGGGCTCTTCCAAACCTCACCAGGCATTTGTGACCTCACCTGGCCAGAGGCTATAAAGCCTCCCAGCGGGACAGCCAGAGCCAGTTGGGCTGAGCAGCCCTCGGGAGGACTCAGCTCCTCCTTTGGCTACTTGCCTTCTTGCTTGCTTCCAGCCATTTCTCATTTGCTGACCACTTCTCCTCAACTTCCATCCTCTTCCAAAGGTAAGGATGACCCAAACTCTCAGGACAGGGAAGAGGATGTAGACAGGGCTGACAGGAGAGGCTGCTCTGCACCTCCCAGTCCATTTCCATGCTGAGCTCTTCCACCTCCAGAGCCTGGCCAAGGCTATGGGTAGTGTTGCTGTCTGGTGATTCTTCTGTTTGTACCAAAATGAGGCTTTGGAAGCTAAAAGCAATGCTTTGGGCCCAAACATGAGGGTTTAGAGCACAGAGCAATAGCTACAGCTATTTCTGTTCCCTTCCCTGGGAGTACTTGACCATGCTGTCTGTTTCTCCTGCTAGATCCTGCTGAGCTCTGTGCAATGGCTCTTCGCTTCGCCAGCGTGATCCCCTACGCCGTGCCTGGAGCGCTGGCACTGCTGGGCTGCTGGTGGCTCTACTCCTACTGCAAAGAGCAGGCCAGAGATGGTGCTGAAGAGGCAGCAGCGGCTGAGGAAGCGCAGCAGAGAGGAGGGACAGAGGAAGAGTCCTGGCCCCAAAGGGAAGCCTGTGTCCCTCAGGAGCTGCCCTTGTCAGCAGCAGAGGAATGCCCAGAGACTGACCTTCCGGATGTGTCAGCAGCAACAGCTGACCCCAGCACTCCTGATGGTCACATATCAAGACCAGAAACAAGAGGATCTGCAGAGGAAAGCAATGTCCCTGCTGCTGTTTCTGTCCCCGTGCAGAGCACAGAGTGTCCCGGCAGCGCTGCAGCCAGCCCCGCACAGGGCTCAGGCTCAGGCACCAACACAGAGCAGCGGCCGGCAGCAGCGCCGGCAGCGCCAGGAGCCGGGCAGGAGCTAAGCAGTGCCCAGATAGCTGCTGCGCTGCCGCCATCCCCGCAGGCAGAGCCCCGGGCTGAGGAAGTGCTGCCCCGTGCCGCGCGGGATGTGCCCGCTGGGCTCTGCCCGGCTGCAGCCGCCCCAGCTGATGCCCCTCCGCAGGCGGCCGGCGCTGCTGCCCCTGAGCGGGGGCTGGCGGAGGCGGCGGCAGCGGCTGAGGAAGCGCAGCAGAGAGGAGGGACAGATGAAGAGTCCTGGCCCCAAAGAGAAGCCTATTTCCCTCAGGAGCTGCCTTTGTCATCAGCAGAGGAATGCCCAGGGACCGAACTTCAGGATGTGTCAGGAGCAACAGCTGAGCCCAGCACTGCTGAGGGTGACACGACAGGAGCAGAGACAGGAGGATGTGCAGAGGAGAGCGGCGTCCCTGCTGCTGTTTCTGTCCCTTTGCTTCCTACGAGCACGGAGTGTCCCGGCAGCGCTGCAGCCAGCCCCGCACAGGGCTCAGGCTCAGGCACCGACGCAGAGCAGCGGCCGGCAGCAGCGCCGGCAGCGCCAGGAGCCGGGCAGAAGCCGAGCTATGCCCAGATAGCTGCTGCGCTGCCGCCATCCCCGCAGGCAGAGCCCCGGGCTGAGGCAGCGCTGCCAGGTGCCGCGCGGGATGTGCCCGCTGGGCTCTGCCCGGCTGCAGCCGCCCCAGCTGATGCCCCTCCGCAGGCGGCCGGCGCTGCTGCCCCTGAGCGGGGGCTGGCGGAGGCGGCGGCAGCGGCTGAGCACACGGCTGCCAGCAGGGATGCTGCGGGGCTGCTGGCGGCGGGCAGCCATGCGCGTGGCGCGGCAGGTAAGGGCTGTGCCGGGCTGCTGGGCACCTGGCTGGGCTGGGGCACTGACACAAACGGCTGCTGCTCCACTTGGGGCAGCGTTTGCTCAGCACTTCTTGGACTGTCTTGCCTCTGCTGCTGGGGAAAGGGTCACTGGGTTTGAGGGGCTGCTGCTGAACTCGGGCCTCCTCCTGTTGCATTCCCAGAGGTGGGCTGGTTACTCCCCAGGCATCAAGGGTGTGTGATGGGACTTGACCGTTCATGACATCCTGGGGAACCTGATGGAGGAGCATCCCCATGGAATGCGTAGCAAGTGCTCAGTGTCACCTCTCTAGGAAAGGATCTCATTGCCTGGCCTGCTGTGTGGCAGTTGCACTGTGTGGGCTGTCTGAATGCTGACCTGTGTGCCTGTCTTGCAGGTGTAAATGGCTCTGACAAGCACTCGGAGGACACAGACGGTCCCAAGTGGCAGACAGTGACCCAAAAGAAGCGTGGCCAAAGGGGAAAATCCAAGGTGGTTGTCTGGGCAATAGAGGTGCCAAAGGTAAGCAGCCACTGTCCTGCTCGTGCCTCCTGCCCTGCCCTACAGAGACACTTTCAGCTGCCGTGGGGACCCAACAGGAATGAAGAAGAGGTGCAGAGATGGAAAGAAGAGGCATGTTAGGGAGACACCCAGGGCTGGTGATTGGAGTCCTTCTCCAACACCTTCCACCCTGATCTGTCAGGGTGATGCTCTGAAAGCCCTCAGAAGGCTTTGAGGGTTCACAGCTCCTAAGAGCAGGGGATGAATTGTGGTGCTTTCCACTGTGCACGAGGGTCACGCTTCCGCTGCCTGTCCAAACCCACCCTGCAAATGAGCTGCAGGAACCAGGAAGATGGGCAAAAGAAGCCCCAGGGCACAGTGGGGTTTGATGTACATTTCCGTCCTTGACTCTTGCTTTCTTGTCTTTCATCAAGGATACAGTCAGATACTTGATTGGCAAGCAAGGACAGTTTATTAACAGCTTGAGGAGAGAGTCTGGGGCCACAATTTCTCTCTCAGCACTCCCTGATGTCGAAGACTACGAAGTCTGTCACATCAAAGGTAAGAGGAATGCCTCTTTGTTCAGAGTCTAGAAAGTGGCTTGGGGGCTTTAATTAGACTAGAAATGGATTCAGTGGCTTGGCAAGGCCACGGCGTTTACCCAAGTGTTCTGCTCAGGGCTGTTCCAGCAGAGGGATGTGGCAAGTGGCCTGGGCCTGGGCACGTGCAGCCTCTGTTGTAGGGCTGGGAATGCATTTGAGCAGCTTTGGCTGCTGGAGCTGAAGCAGCCCCTTTTGCAGGATCCCTTTGTGCTTGAAGCAGCAGATAGGGGATGCTTCTCAGCATCTTGTCTGGGAACGATGTTGGAGCAATTCGGGCTGAAAAGTGTCTGTCAGTGAGTTGGCTCCCTGCTGGAGGCCAAAGCCATTCCAAGTGGGGCCTGGGGCTCTGAGCTGCTCACGTTGGTTGGATATCAGGGTCTGTGTCCAATCTGTTCCAACTGAACTTGTCAGTGCAGCTCAGGAGGCTTCTGGCAGCTGGGTTGCTTCCCATGGCAGGGCTGGAGGTGTCCTCAGCCTACCTGTGCTGCTGACCTTGGGTGGGATTCTTGTCTTCCAGGCCTCTCCCATGAAGTTGAAGGAGCGCTGAGCCTGATTGGCAGGAGGTTCAAACACCTGTGTCTCGACAACATCTGCCATCTGCATCCTCCTGCACCGGTGACACGTCCTTCTGTCCCTAGGACTGCAAAGTCCCAGACGCCTCAAGCGCTTGCAGCAGAGAAAAAGAAGAGGAAATAGTAGTAAATTGTAGTAAATAGTAGTAATTGTAGTAAATACACTACAAATAAAGTCTAATGTTGCCAAAGAAAAACACAGGAAACAAAGGAAACTTGACAGAAAGTAAAGTACAGAAACTTGAGGGAAAGCCAGAGCCCCAGGCAGCTGCTGCCACCTGGACACAGGCTCTGCTGCCCAGGGCGGCCCCTAGTGCAGGGCTTTGCAGATGGCCAGGGAGCGGCCATAGCACATGATGGGGAGAAGATAACGCTGTCCATAAATAAAAAGGAGAGTCCTACAGCAGTACGATGGACACCTTGTGACTGGGTTTGTGGTGCCAGCTTTGACGTGAACAAACCATTCTTCAAAGCTGGCCATGGTCAGGGAATCACAGAATCACAGAATGGTGGGGTTGGAAGGGAGCTTTAGAGATCATCTAGTCCAACCCCCCTGCTAAAGCAGGTCCATCTCCATCAGGTCACACAGGAACGTGTCCATGCAGGTTCTGAGAGCTCCAAGGAAGGAGCCTCCACACCCTCCCTGGGGAGTCTGTGCCAGGGCTCCCTCACCCTTCCTCTAAAGCAGCTTTTCCTTCACTGAAACTACTTCTGTTCCAGCCATTGTCCATGACCCCTGGTGCTCTCACTGGGCACTACCATCCCACCCCATCCCCTTGTCATGCAACTGTCAAAGTGCCAAAGTGCCAAGCTGCTGGCTTCAATCTTCTTCCTACGGCGTGTCCCCCCTGGCCAAGCCCCAGTGCCAGGGACACCCAGCCCAGGGCTGCATCATGGGCTCGTCTTTATTGCAGGAGCCGTGGCGGCGCCGCTGTGGCGGCATCCTACAGGGACCAAAGGGAAACCCCCTGAAACAGGAACAGAAAGGATTGTGCAGGGCACCCGTGTTTTTTTTCTAATCTGCTCAGGAGAGACTGAAAAAGCTCAGATGCAGCCAAGAGAGATTCAGGGGACAGGGTGGACACTGAGGGACACCCAAAAGCCCCCAGCCCCAGGTTTCTCACACTTTTCAGAGGTTCCATGGCAGCCTGTCTGCCAACAAACGTCTGCCTTCATCCTACTCTTGGTGTAGGAGCTCTCCTCATTCGTGTGCATTCAGTCTGCTCAGCCTAGACTGAAAAAGGCTGCCCTGGGACCAACATCTTCATCAACCACCCGGATAAGGGGACAGAGGGACCCTCAGCAAGTTCCCTGCTGGCACCAAACTGGGAGCACTGACTGACTGCCCAGAGGCTGTGCTGCCATTCAGCGGGATTTCGACCAGCTGGAGAGTTGGGCAGAGAGGAACCTGCTGAGGTTCAACAAGGACAAGGGCAGAGTCCTGCATCTGGGAAGGAACAACCCCCTGCACCAGGACAGGCTGGGGGTTGAACTGCTGAAGAGCAGCTCCAGGAGAAGTACCTGGGAGTGCTGCCTGAAAATAAAGTGAACATGAGCCAGCAACGTGCCCTCGTGAGCAAGAACCCAATGGCATTCTTGGGGCATGAGGAAGAGTGTGGGCAGCAGGGTGAGGGAGGTTCTTCTCCCCCTCTGCTCTGCCCTGGTGAGGCCTCATCTGGAGTCCTGTGTCCAGTTCTGGGCTCCCCAGCTGGAGGGACAGAGAACTGCCAGAGAGACGCCAGTGCAGGGCCACAGAGACTGGAGCATGTTTCAGATGAGGAAAGGCTGATGGACCTGGGGCTGTTTAGTCTGGAGAAGAGGAGACTGAGGGGAGACCTTATTAACATTTACAAATATCTAAAGGGTGGGTGTCAGGGGGTTGGGACATCCCTTTTCTCTGTTGTAGCTAGCAACAGGACAAGGGGTGATGGGATGAAGCTGCAACACAAAAAGTTCCATTGAAACACAAGAAAAAACTCTTTTACTGAGAGGTGAGGGAGCCCTGGCCCAGGCTGCCCAGGGAGGCTGTGGAGGCTCCTTCCTTGGAGGGCTTCAAGACCTGCCTGGACACGTTCCTGTGTGACCTGATCTAGGTGGGAGCTGCTTCTGCAGGGGATTGGACTGGATGATTTCTAAAGACCCCTTCCAACCCCACCATTCTCTGATTCGATTCTATGATTCTATGAAATCTCTCAAGTCTGGTACCTGGTTCAGGCATTAAAGGTGTCCCACCTGGGAAGCCTGCTTCCCTTTTCCTTGCAGCTGGTATTTAGAACATAGACAGTTGCTTTTTGAAAGCAAAACCATCACAAAAAAACCCCAAAGAAACAGCTGGGTGTTTTCCCTTCCCCAGGGCTGGCCACTGGACAAGGTGCTGGTCGGCAGCACTCTCAGGGTGCAGGGCTGGGCCTAGGACAGGCCTTTTGCAGGCACCACACTTCTGGAGGCTCCTGCTAATGCAGCTCCTGGGCACTGCTCAGGGAATGAGGACACTTGTCCATAATTGCTAGCTTTGGTCTCTCCCCATCACTCAGTCTGGCTCCCTGCCCTCATCTTTCACCTCCTCCCTCTCTGTCTTTACCCCACCACTGTTTTTTCTTTCTCTTTCTCTGTAGGACTCCTTGTCTGTATTTTCTAACCCCTCCTTGTCTGTCCTACATCCTGTTGCTATTTTTTCTCCTCTCCTGCTCCCTGTCCTTTGCCTTTTTCTATCACCATGTTGTGATTCCTGGACTTATTTTCCCTCTCTCCCACGGCCTGTCCCCACTTTCCTGCTCATCTCTCTTTCTCAGCTGGCTGGAGCTTCTCTCTTCTCTCCAGGCCTCCATCCTGCTCCCCATCCCCTTTTAGCTCGTCCTCTGACTCTCTCAGGCCATCGCTGTTCTGCCCTCCTGTGCCTCCTTCTGCTGATCCACATCCCTCTGTTCCTCGCTCTCTCCAGATGCTTTCCTTTCCTTCTTTTCTCTGTCCCTGCCTTCTGTCCCTGTTTCTCCCTTTCTCTCTCCTTTCCCTTGTCTCTCTGTCCTAACCCCTGTCCCATTTCTCTGTCACTCCACTGTCCTGCTGCCTTTTCTGTCTCTCTGCCCCCCGTCCCACTCCCTCTCCCTGCCTGTGTCTGTGTATCCCCCCGTCCTCCTTTCTGCCCTTCCAGTCCTCTCTCTGTCCCTCTCTGCTGCTGCTTGTTGGTCTTTTTCCTCCTGCACTCCCTCTCTCCTTAAGCTCCATCCCTTTCCTGCTCTGTCCCTCTGCCCTGCTCCTCCTCCTTTGGCTCCTCCTGGGGCTGGGCCTGTGCAGCCCTGGGGAGGCGGCCATGGGGCTGCAGGGTCAGGGGGGCCTGGCCAGGGGCTGGTGTCCCTGCAGGGTCAGGCAGCAGGAAGGAGGCCCCGGGGCGTGTGGGAGCTGTAGGCCTGGGGCACTGGCTGTTGGCTCCTGGCCATGTGGGAGCTGTAGCCCTGGGCTGCCAGCCGTCCCTGTTCATTGCTGGGCCAGCCAAGGGCACTGAGGGCTCATTTCCCCGCCCAGCAGCACTGTCTGTGCCTCAGTGTGTCTGTGCTCTCTGTGGGGCACTGACACAGCACAGAGATCCCAGCCAGAGCTGCTGTGGCCTGAGCCAGAGGCTCCCTCAGCGCCCAGCCCCGGGGCAGCCAATGGCAGCGCAGCAGGCGGGCACAGCCCTGATTGACGTGTGAGCGGCGGCCAATCAGAGGCGGCGGCGCCTCAGGGAGGGCGGGACCAGGCAGGGCAGTGACAGCCCCGCAGCCAATCAGAGGCGGCATCACCTCAGGGAGGGCGGGACCAGGCAGGGCAGTGACAGCCCCGCAGCCAATCAGAGGCGGCGGCGCCTCAGGGAGGGCGGGACCAGGCAGGGCAGTGACAGCCCCGCAGCCAATCAGAGGCGGCGGCGCCTCAGGGCGGGCTCTGGCCCCTCCCGCCCTGTGCTGCAAAGCCCCTGAGCCACAGGCAGAGGCAGAGGCAGGGCCAGAGAGACGGGAGCTGCTGGACACAGGCCCCGAGGGGCCGAGTGCTGAGGGGCCGGCACATGGCTGTGGGCAGCAGAGGCTGCGGCCCTGCAGAGGAGAAGGCTGAGCTCAGGGGCCCTTCTCAGCGCTGAGGGCTCCCTGCAGGGCGGGGGGCGAGAGGCTGGGGCCGGTGTGTGCTGTGTGGTGGGCAGGGACGGGACACGGGGTGCCGGGCACACGCTGACACAGGGGCGGCCACCCAAGGCCCTCCCTGGGTACTCCCAGGCACTGCCCATGCGCAGCCTGGGGTGTGAGGGGACGCGGCACGCAGCGGCCGCACGGGCACAGAGACACACAAGGGCAGCATCTGCCCAGCTCCTGCTTGTGCCCTCCAAGGGGAGGCCTTGGCAGCTCAAAAGGAGGGGGTTTACCCAACAAGGTGTGTTAGAAAGCTAAAACGAGGCTTTGGATGCTGATAACTGAGGTTGAGACCCGAGAATGAGGGATTGAAAGCTGAAAAGAAACAGGTTAAAGCTAAAAAGAAGAACTTGGGCCACAAAGTGAGACTTTGGAATCAAAACCTGGAGGACTGTGCTCCAAGCAATAAGGTTGAAAAAGGCAAAAAGGAGGCTTTGGAAGCTCAAAATGAGCATCTGGGCCACAAAACGAGCCTTTTGAGGTTAAAATTGAGTGTTTGGAAGCAAAGAAATGAGGGTTTGAGCACAAAAATGAGACTTTGAAAAGAAAGGTGATGGTTTGGACCTAGAAGAGGATGATTTGAAATCTAATCCCAAGGTCTGGAATCTGACAATCAGGCTTTGGGAATTGGAGATTGGGTCACCAAGCGAGGTTTGAAAGATTTACATGGCGGCTTAGTCCTGAAAATAAGGCATTGGAAGCTAAAAAGGAGGGTTTGGGCCCCCAGGGGAGGGTTTGGAAGCAAAAACTCTCGCTTCGGATGGTGAAAATGAGGATTTGTTCCAAAAAGTACCACTTTGGAAGCTAAAAATGAGGTTTTGGATGCCAACCAGGAGGTCTTGGGCCCCAGACGGAGGACTGAGGCAGCCAAGTTGTACCTTCCCAGCCCTTTAGGTGTGGGAGCTGCCCTCAGTCGTGTGCAGTTCGTCTGCTCAGCCCAGATGAACAAATGCAGGGTGCAGGCCAGAGAGATGGGGTGGGCACTGAGGCACGCAAGGAAGAACCCAGCCGCAGCTTTCCTACCTCTGTCATAGAACCATGGAATTGTTATGGTTGGAAAAGGCCTCTCAGATGATCGAGTGCAAGCTCGTGCAGATGTTGAGGTTGTGAATAGTGCAGCAGGAGATCAGAGAAGCGACTGTGCAGAGGGATTTCTGAGCTTCCCCAGCCAGCCCTTGGCACAACCAGCTCTGAGCCAGAGGCGTCCCTGTGGGGGGAGGGATCTGCAGCGGTTGGCTGCTCCCAGGAGTCAGAGGCAGCCTGAGATGGAACCTTCCCTCACGGATTCACGATGGTGTCTTCCCCAACAGCCCCTTTCTTAAGCCATTTTATAGCCTTTCTTTCCCTTTGAGGTGGGGCTGGAGTGACTCTGGTCACACAGACCTTCATCGGGATTGCTGGGAAATGCTCTCACTTTGCTTTTAAAGGTGTGGGGTAAGGAGAATGCAGAGCACATGCTCAGTGAGGGCTGGTGGCAGCTTGGAGCTGTGTGGGCTTTGGGATGGAGCTGTGTTTTGGTGTTATAATGAGAGTCTAATGAGCAAAGTTCACCCAAAACCCAGTGTTTTTTCAGACAATGACAGGCTGTTGGCCCAGGTGTCAAATGAATTGCAGATGTTACAGAAGCATCAGAGCACAGAAGTGTCATTCAGTCAGAAATTTGCAAGAACACATTTGTAAGTGTTTGGTATCTGAAATATTGGCGTTAGGAACTTGTTCCCTTGTGGCAGTACAAGCTTCAGGACATTGCTGATGTTGGAGAGTCACAAGAAGCCGTCACAGCAGCACATCTCACTCCTGTTGTTATCTGGCAAGAACAGAACTTATCTTGGGCAAATCAGAGTGAGAGATGTGAATGAGAAACTGCTCAAGTCTGTCCTGTGGTTTGGCCAAACAAAGGTGAAGAATACACTGTGAGGAAGACTCAGATCTTCATCCTCAATGGCCCCCGAGGCCCAGCGAAGGAGGCGTGAGGGAGCTGTGGCCTGGGCAGACTGAGGCAGGACAATGGGGGGAACTCATGAAGAAGTGCAATGAACATGCAGATCTAGTCTGGGACATGTGGAAAGTTTTGCTCTAAGCAGGGCACACACTTGGTGGAGCCATCCCCTGTGTGCCCAGCGCTGCCAGAAAGAATCCCTGCTTGACAGTCACATTGGCTATTGAGTCCTGATTGGTACTTTCCTGGCATCACAAACATACAGCTTCTGAGTTCCACAGTACCCTGCAGCTCCCTTCTTCTGCAAGAGCTCACAGGGCTGCCCACGCAGGCTCTGCTCTGTCCCAGCCTCAGTGCTGGTGTCCCAGGGAGCCACTGTGGAGCGGATTTCTTGCTCCTCAGCTGCCTCCTCCCTGCAGCCCTGCTCAGTGTCAGACTTTCCCTGACAGTGTGAGCAGTGCTGTGCCTTTAGTAGAAGCTGAAGTTCTAAATTATTGCCAGGAATGATTCCAGAGGCCATCCCAGGGCAGGGGCAGCGCTGTGGGCGTCACCAAGGGAGACAGAGAATGTTGGGCACTGCTGATGTCAGGGGCTGTTCCAGACCCCACCCGGCGTTTGTGACCTCACCTGCCCAGAGTCTATAAAGCCTCCCAGCGGGACAGCCAGAGCCAGTTGGGCTGAGCTGCCATCGGGACAACTCGACTCCTTCCCTCGCTACTCGCCTTCCTGATTGCTTCCAGCCATTTCTCATTTGCTGCCCACTTCTCAACTCCCGTTTTCTTCCAAAGGTAAGGCTGACCTAACCTCTCAGCACAGGGAAGAGAATGTAGACCGGGATGACAGGAGAGGCTGCTCTGTACCTCCCAGTCCATTTCCATGCTGAGCTCTTCTACCTGCAGAGCCTGGCCAAGGCTATGGGTAGTGTTGATGTCTGGTGATTCTTCGGTTGACCTCAAGATGAGGCTTTGGAAGCTAAAAGCAATGCTTTGGGCCCAAACAGGAGGGTTTAGAGCACAGAGCTGGTAGAGCAGAGCTGTGAATGGAAGGAGCAGCCGGAAACCTGCTCCTAGCAATAGCTCAAGCAATTCCTGTTCCCTTGCCTGGGACTACAGCTTGGCTGCAGCTTGTGGTTTTGGTGTGGTGGTTCAGCCCTGGCTGGGTGCCAGGTGCCCACCAAGTCGCTCTATCCCTCCCCCTCCTAAGCTGGACAGAGGAGAGAGAAATAAAACAAGAGGTTTGTGAGGCAAGGTAAGGACAGGGAGATCCCTCAGCAATTAATGTCTGGGGAGAACAGACTCAGCGTGGGGAGAAAAGGTTTGATTTATTAATGAACCATTCAAAGTGAGCAGGGAGAGGAGATCTCCTCTGGAGGTCTTCAAAACCCACCTGGACATGTTCATAGAATCATAGAATCACAGACTGGTGGGGGCTGGAAGGGACCTTTAGAGATCAACCAGTGCAACCCCACTGCTTTGACAGCCAGTGTGTGTCTGTGGGAAATGTTCCACAACCAGTGTGTGAGTGTGTGTGCAAAGGTTTTATCCTTGACCCTTTAATGATTCCAGAGGCCATCCCAGGGGCGGGGCAGCGCTGGGGCCATCACCAAGGGAGACAGAGAACATTGGGCGCTGCTGATGTCACACAGGGGCTGTTCCAGTCCCCACCCGGCGTTTGTGACCTCACCTGGCCAGGGACTATAAAGCCTCCCAGCGGGACAGCCAGAGCCAGTTGGGCTGAGCTGTCCTCGAGAGGACTCAGCTCCTCCTTTGGCTACTTGCCTTCTTGCTTGCTTACAGCAATTTCTCATTTGCTTCCCACTTCTCCTCAATTTCCATCCTCTTCCAAAGGTAAGGATGACCCAAACTCTCAGGACAGGGAAGAGGATGTAGACAGGGCTGACAGGAGAGGCTGCTCTGCACCTCCCAGTCCATTTCAATGCTGGGCTCTTCCACCTCCAGAGCCTGGCCAAGGCTAAGGGTAGTGTTGCTGTCTGGTGATTCTTCTGTGGGCCTCAAGATGAGGCTTTGGAAGCTAAAAGCAATGCTTTGGGCCAAAACATGAGGGTTGAGAGCACAGAGCAATAGCTCAAGCTCTTGCTGTTCCCTTCCCTGGGAGTACTTGACCATGCTGTCTGTTTCTCCTGCTAGATCCTGCTGAGCTCTGTGCAATGACTCTTCGCTTCGCCAGCGTGATCCCCTACGCCGTGCCTGGAGCACTGGCACTGCTGGGCTGCTGGTGGCTCTACTCCTACTGCAAAGAGCAGGCCAGAGATGGTGCTGAAGAGGCAGCAGCGGCTGAGGAAGCGCAGCAGAGAGGAGGGACAGAGGAAGAGTCCTGGCCCCAAAGGGAAGCCTGTGTCCCTCAGGAGCTGCCTTTGTCAGCAGCAGAGGAATGCCCAGAGACTGACCTTCAGGATGTGTCAGCAGCAACAGCTGACCCCAGCACTTATGATGGTCACATATCAAGACCAGAAACAAGAGGATCTGCAGAGGAAAGCAATGTCCCTGCTGCTGTTTCTGTCCCCGTGCAGAGCACAGAGTGTCCCGTCAGCGCTGCAGCCAGCCCCGCACAGGGCTCAGGCTCAGGCGCCGACGCAGAGCAGCGGCCGGCAGCAGCGCCGGCAGCGCCAGGAGCCGGGCAGAAGCCGAGCTATGCCCAGATAGCTGCTGCGCTGCCGCCATCCCCGCAGGCAGAGCCCCGGGCTGAGGCAGCGCTGCCAGGTGCCGCGCGGGATGTGCCCGCTGGGCTCTGCCCGGCTGCAGCCGCCCCAGCTGATGCCCCTCCGCAGGCGGCCGGCGCTGCTGCCCCTGAGCGGGGGCTGTTGGAGGCGGCGGCAGCGGCTGAGCACACGGCTGCCAGCAGGGATGCTGCGGGGCTGCTGGCGGCGGGCAGCCATGCGCGTGGCGCGGCAGGTAAGGGCTGTGCCGGGCTGCTGGGCACCTGGCTGGGCTGGGGCACCGACACAAGCGGCTGCTGCTCCACTTGGGGCAGCGTTTGCTCAGCACTTCTTGGACTATCTTGCCTCTGCTGCTGGGGAAAGGGTCACTGGGTTTGAGGGGCTGCTGCTGAACTCGGGCCTCCTCCTGTTGCATTCCCAGAGGTGGGCTGGTTACTCCCCAGGCATCAAGGGTGTGTGATGGGACTTGACCGTTCATGACATCCTGGGGAACCTGATGGAGGAGCATCCCCATGGAATGCGTAGCAAGTGCTCAGTGTCACCTCTCTAGGAAAGGATCTCATTGCCTGGCCTGCTGTGTGGCAGTTGCACTGTGTGGGCTGTCTGAATGCTGACCTGTGTGCCTGTCTTGCAGGTGTAAATGGCTCTGACAAGCACTCGGAGGACACAGACGGTCCCGAGTGGCAGACAGTGACCCAAAAGAAGCGTGGCCAAAGGGGAAAATCCAAGGTGGTTGTCTGGGCAATAGAGGTGCCAAAGGTAAGCAGCCACTGTCCTGCTCGTGCCTCCTGCCCTGCCCTACAGAGACACTTTCAGCTGCCGTGGGGACCCAACAGGAATGAAGAAGAGGTGCAGAGATGGAAAGAAGAGGCATGTTAGGGAGACACCCAGGGCTGGTGATTGGAGTCCTTTTCCAGCACCTTCCACCCTGATCTGTTAGGGTGATGCTCTGAAAGCCCTCAGAAGGCTTTGAGGGTTCACAGTCCCTGAGAGCAGGGGATGAATTGTGGTGCTTTCCACTGTGCACGAGGGTCACGCTTCCGCTGCCTGTCCAAACCCACCCTGCAAATGAGCTGCAGGAACCAGGAAGATGGGCAAAAGAAGCCCCAGGGCACAGTGGGGTTTGATCTACATTTCCCTCCTTGACTCTTGCTTTCTTGTCTTTCATCAAGGATACAGTCAGATACTTGATTGGCAAGCAAGGACAGTTTATTAACAGCTTGAGGAGAGAGTCTGGGGCCACAATTTCTCTCTCAGCGCTCCCTGATGTCGAAGACTACGAAGTCTGTCACATCAAAGGTAAGAGGAATGCCTCTTTGTTCAGAGTCTAGAAAGTGGCTTGGGGGCTTTAATTAGACTAGAAATGGATTCAGTGGCTTGGCAAGGCCACGGCGTTTACCCAAGTGTTCTGCTCAGGGCTGTTCCAGCAGAGGGATGTGGCAAGTGGCCTGGGCCTGGGCACGTGCAGCCTCTGTTGTAGGGCTGGGAATGCATTTGAGCAGCTTTGGCTGCTGGAGCTGAAGCAGCCCCTTTTGCAGGATCCCTTTGTGCTTGAAGCAGCAGATAGGGGATGCTTCTCAGCATCTTGTCTGGGAACGATGTTGGAGCAATTGGGGCTGAAAAATGTCTGTCAGTGAGTTGGGTCCCTGCTGGAGGCCAAAGCCATTCCAAGTGAGGCCTGGGGCACTGAGTTGCTCATGTTGGTTTGATATTGGTCTATGTCCAATGTGTTCCAACTGAACTTGTCAGTGCAGCTCAGGAGGCTTCTGGCAGCTGGGCTGCTTTCCATGGCAGGGCTGGAAGTGTTCACAGCCTACCTGTGCTGCTGACCTTGGGTGGGATTCTTGTCTTCCAGGCCTCTCCCATGAAGTTGAAGGAGTGCTGAGCCTGATTGGCAGGAGGTTCAAACACCTGTGTCTTGACAACATCTACCATCTGCATCCCCCTGCACCGGTGACACGTCCTTCTGTCCCTAGGACTGCAAAGTCCCAGATGCCTCAAGCGCTTGCAGCAGAGAAAAAGAAGAGGAAATAGTAGTAAATTGTAGTAAATAGTAGTAATTGTAGTAAATACACTACAAAATAAAGTCTAATGTTGCCAAAGAAAAACACGGGAAACAAAGGAAACTTGACAGAAAGTGAAGTACAGAAACTTGAGGCAAAGCCAGAGCCCCAGGCAGCTGCTGCCACCTGGACACAGGCTCTGCTGCCCAGGGCGGCCCCTAGTGCAGGGCTTTGCAGATGGCCAGGGAGCAGCCGTAGCACATGATGGGGAGAAGATAACGCTGTCCTGAAATGAAAAGGAGAGTCCTCAATGTGTGGGCAGCACATCCCAAGTAGGAGATGTCCCAATTGTCCCAGTAGGAATTGGCCATAGCTTTGGGGACAGCGCTGAAGGTGTCCCCAGAAGGGCAGCCAGCCCAAATGCCAGCCCGTCTGAGTGGGAACCACAAGTCGTCAGGTTCTCTGTTGGGGGCAACTGGTGAGAGCACTGGGGGGAGTGTTTGTGTTCTGGGCAAAACAGACTCCAAGTGCTTGACTGAGAGAGGAAAGTAAGAAAGTTTATTCTACAAGAAATAGGAAGGTGGGAGCTCTCGTCATTCGTGTGCAGTCAGTCTGCTCAGCCCTGACTCAAATAAAGGCTGCCCTGGGACCCCTGTACAGCAGTAGGATGGACACCTTGTGACTGGGTTTGTGGTGCCAGCTTTGACGTGAACAAACCATTCTTCAAAGCTGGCCATGGTCAGGGAATCACAGAATCACAGAATGGTGGGGTTGGAAGGGAGCTTTAGAGATCATCTAGTCCAACCCCCGCTGCTAAAGCAGGTCCATCTCCATCAGGTCACACAGGAATGTGTCCATGTAGGTTCTGAGAGCTCCAAGGAAGGAGCCTCCACACCCTCCCTGGGGAGCCTGTGCCAGGGCTCCCTCACCCTTCCTCTAAAGCAGCTTTTCCTTCACTGAAACTTCTGTTCCAGCCATTGTCCATGACCCCTGGTGCTCTCACTGGGCACTACCATCCCACCCCATCCCCTTGCCATGCAACTGTCAAAGTGCCAAAGTGCCGAGCTGCTGGCTTCAATCTTCTTCCTACGGCGTGTCCCCCCTGGCCAAGCCCCAGTGCCAGGGACACCCAGCCCAGGGCTGCGTCATGGGCTCATCTTTATTGCAGGAGCCGTGGCGGCGCCGCTGTGGCGGCATCCTACAGGGACCAAAGGGAAACCCCCTGAAACAGGAACAGAAAGGATTGTGCAGGGCACCCGTGGTTTTTTTCTAATCTGCTCAGGAGAGACTGAAAAAGCCCAGATGCAGCCAAGAGAGATTCAGGGGACAGGGTGGACACTGAGGGACACCCTAAAGCCCCCAGCCCCAGGTTTCTCGCACTTTTCAGAGGTTCCATGGCAGCCTGTCTGCCAACAAACGTCTGCCTTCATACTACTCTTGGTGTAGAAGCTCTCCTCATTCGTGTGCATTCAGTCTGCTCAGCCCAGAGTGAAAAGAGGCTACCCTGGGACCAACATCTTCATCAACCACCTGGATGAGGGGACAGAGGGACCCTCAGCAAGTTCCCTGCTGGCACGAAACTGGGAGCACTGGCTGACTGCCCAGAGGCTGTGCTGCCATTTAGCGGGATTTCGACCAGCTGGAGAGTTGGGCAGAGAGGAACCTGCTGAGGTTCAACAAGGACAAGTGCAGAGTCCTGCATCTGGGAAGGAACAACCCCCTGCACCAGGACAGGCTGGGGGTTGAACTGCTGAAGAGCAGCTCCAGGAGAAGTACCTGGGAGTGCTGGCTGAAAATAAACTGAACATGAGCCAGCAACGTGCCCTCGTGAGCAAGAAGCCAATGGCATTCTTGGGGCATGAGGAAGAGTGTGGGCAGCAGGGTGAGGGAGGTTCTTCTCCCCCTCTGCTCTGCCCTGGTGAGGCCTCATCTGGAGTCCTGTGTCCAGTTCTGGGCTCCCCAGCTGGAGGGACAGAGAACTGCCAGAGAGACGCCAGTGCAGGGCCACAGAGACTGGAGCATGTTTCAGATGAGGAAAGGCTGATGGACCTGGGGCTGTTTAGTCTGGAGAAGAGGAGACTGAGGGGAGACCTTATTAACATTTACAAATATCTAAAGGGTGGGTGTCAGGGGGTTGGGACATCCCTTTTCTCTGTTGTAGCTAGCAACAGGACAAGGGGTGATGGGATGAAGCTGCAACACAAACAGTTCCATTGAAACACAAGAAAAAACTCTTTTACTATGAGGTGAGGGAGCCCAGGCCCAGGCTGCCCAGGGAGGCTGTGGAGGCTCCTTCCTTGGAGGGCTTCAAGACCTGCCTGGACACGTTCCTGTGGGACCTGATCTAGGTGGGAGCTGCTTCTGCAGGGGATTGGACTGGATGATTTCTAAAGACCCCTTCCAACCCCACCATTCTCTGATTCGATTCTATGATTCTATGAAATCTCTCAAGTCTGGTACCTGGTTCAGGCATTAAAGGTGTCCCACCTGGGAAGCCTGCTTCCCTTTTCCTTGCAGCTGGTATTTAGAACATAGACAGTTGCTTTTTGAAAGCAAAACCATCACAAAAAAACCCCAAAGAAACAGCTGGGTGATTTCCCTTCCCCAGGGCTGGCCACTGGACAAGGTGCTGGTCGGCAGCACTCTCAGGGTGCAGGGCTGGGCCCAGGACAGGCCTTTTGCAGGCACCACACTTCTGGAGGCTCCTGCTAATGCAGCTCCTGGGCACTGCTCAGGGAATGAGGGCAGTTGTCCATAATTGCTAGCTTTGGTCTCTCCCCATCACTCAGTCTGGCTCCCTGCCCTCATCTTTCACCTCCTCCCTCTCGGTCTTTACCCCACCACTGTTTTTTCTTTCTCTTTCTCTGTAGGATTCCTTGTCTGTGTTTTCTAACCCCTCCTTGTCTGTCCTACATCCTGTTGCTATTTTTTCTCCTCTCCTGCTCCCTGTCCTTTGCCTTTTTCTATCACCATGTTGTGATTCCTGGCCTTATTTTCCCTCTCTCCCACGGCCTGTCCCCACTTTCCTGCTCATCTCTCTTGCTCAGCTGGCTGGAGCTTCTCTCTTCTCTCCAGGCCTCCATCCTGCTCCCCATTCCCTTTTAGCTCTTCCTCTGACTCTCTCAGCCCATCGCTGTTCCGCCCTCCTGCGCCTCCTTCTGCTGATCCACATCCCTCTGTTCCTCGCTCTCTCCAGATGCTTTCCTTTCCTTCTCTTCTCTGTCCCTGCCTTTTGTCCCTGTCTCTCCCTTTCTCTCTCCTTTCCCCTGTCTCTCTGTCCTGACCCCTGTCCCATTTCTCTGTCACTCCACTGTCCTGCTGCCTTTTCTGTCTCTCTGCCCCCCGTCCCTCTCCCTCTCCCTGCCTTTGTCTGTGTATCCCCCCCATCCTCCTTTCTGCCCTTCCAATCCTCTCTCTGTCCCTCTCTGCTGCTGCTTGTTGCTCTTTTTCCTCCTGCACTCCCTGTCTCCTTAAGCTCCATCCCTTTCCTGCTCTGTCCCTCTGCCCTGCTCCTCCCACGTATTTTCCTCCTCCTCCTCCTTTGGCTCCTCCTGGGGCTGGGCCTGTGCAGCCCTGGGGAGGCGGCCATGGAACTGCAGGGTCAGGGGGGCCTGGCCAGGGGCTGGTGTCCCTGCAGGATCAGGCAGCAGGAAGGAGGCCCCGGGGCGTGTGGGAGCTGTAGGCCTGGGGCACTGGCTGTTGGCTCCTGGGTCATGTGGGAGCTGTAGCCCTGGGCTGCCAGCCGTCCCTGTTCATTGCTGGGCCAGCCAAGGGCACTGAGGGCTCATTTCCCCGCCCAGCAGCACTGTCTGTGCCTCAGTGTGTCTGTGCTCTCTGTGGGGCACTGACCCAGCACAGAGATCCCAGCCAGAGCTGCTGTGGCCTGAGCCAGAGGCTCCCTCAGCGCCCAGCCCCGGGGCAGCCAATGGCAGCGCAGCAGGCGGGCACAGCCCTGATTGACGTGTGAGCGGCGGCCAATCAGAGGCGGCGGCGCCTCAGGGAGGGCGGGACCAGGCAGGGCAGTGACAGCCCCGCAGCCAATCATAGGCGGCGGCGCCTCAGGGAGGGTGGGACCAGGCAGGGCAGTGACAGCCCTGCAGCCAATCAGAGGCGGCGGCGCCTCAGGGAGGGCGGGACCAGGCAGGGCAGTGACAGCCCCGCAGCCAATCAGAGGCGGCGGCGCCTCAGGGCGGGCTCTGGCCCCTCCCGCCCTGTGCTCGCAAAGCCGGATAGCTTTGGGGACAGGGGTGAAGGTGACACCCAGGTCCGAGAGGGAGAGGCTGAGGAGGAAGTCCATGGGAGTGGGGAGGGAGTGGTCAAAGGCTACGGCGCTGATGACGAGGCCGTTGGCCAGGAGGGCAGCCAGGGAGATGCTCAGGCAGAGCCCAAAGGGCAGCAGCTGCAGCTGCCCCGTGTCTGCCAAGGGCAGGAGCAGGAACTGGCTGATGGAGCTGCTGTTGGGCATTTGCTGTTCCTTTGAAGGAGAGACTTTTAAAACCAGCAAAATGCAGGGAAAGTAGAAGACAAGACTCCTCTGAGCAAAGCCAGCTCTGTCTCCTCACCCTCTGCAGCTCTCCGAGAGCAGCAGCTCCAGAGCCAGCCAGTACGTGCAGCAGGCGCTGTGGTGCCTGCAGAGCCGCAAGCCGTCCGTGCAAGAGGCGGCCGTCAGGTTCATTGATGAGACACGGCCCCTGTCCCTCCCTGCCGCAGCACAGCTCAGCCCCAGCCCCGGCTGTGCTGCTGGGGGTTCCCTGCGCCCTCTCCCAGCCCTGCCCTGGGCCTCGCGCTCGCTGGCATGGGAAGGCCCTGGGCTGGGCCCTGACAAGGTCAGGGGGGTGCGTGGCCGGGCCGGAGGGGCCGCTGTGGGGCAGCTGTGACCCGCTGTGTGTTCTCAGGGCTTGCTGGGCAGCGCCTGAAGGGTCAGCAGGAGGAGCTCCAGGCCATGCGTGAGGGTGAGTGAGGGCAGCGGGGTGTCAGCAGAGGCTGGTGGAGAGGAGGAAAGGCCCTGGGCCTGGAGCTGCAAGCGGGAGAGCTCTGCCCTTGTGCAGACAAGGGCTGGTGTGGGCAGAGCAGACAGAGGTGTCAGGGGCATGGGGGGGATTCGTGGGCAGCACCTTCTGGCTGATGCCGTTGGCCCCTGCTCCCTCCAGGCCACGGGAAGGGCTGGTGAGCTGGGTCTGGCAGGAGGGCTTGCTGGGGTGCCCGCCAGCCCGGGCTGTGAGCTCAGCTCTGCTCCTCTGTGTTTCAGCCCTTCAGAGCATGCCAGGTGACATCAGCTCTTCACTCGCGAACCTGTCGGCTCAAACGCAGCTCATCCTGACAGATGTAGATGGAACAGCATCCTCCAGGCCCAGTCTGCTGCACCGGCTCCACGGGGCCTGGAGGAGACGGACTTCTCTCTGGGTCTCTGACTGACTGTGCAGCGGGAGCTCTGTGCAGGGCTGATCCCCCTCGTCAGTGAAACAAGGCACTCCAGCAGCCAAATCAGCCTTTCCCTTCTCTTTGCTCCTTCCTTTCTCCCTGGCTTTGTGTTTCTGTGTTTGTGTTTAGTCTTCTGTTTGAACTGGGAGTTGATCCCCTGACCCTTGAGTCCGGTTGACCAGGTTCATGGAGTTGTTTGGTGGTTTCCAGGGAAACTGAAAGGGAAAATCAAAAGACACAAGAATGAATGAGAGGATGGCCCTTGGGAAAATGTAATAAAGGAACATGTCACCAGCAGTACCTGAGTGTTTGCTGCTCTGGATATCAGTGGAGGGGAAAGGAATGCTTTCACCTGCTTGGAGAAATCAGGCTGTTGCCTGCAGGCCATAGAAAAACCGCTTCCTAAGACAAGACGAGAAGTAAAGAAAAGGTTCTGAACTGTTAGGTTTCAGTTCCTGGTCCAGGGCACGGGCTGCGGCGACTAGAGCAAAGTGGCCTGCGCGGTGTCCCAGCTGCCTGCTGGCAGTAGCGACATTCGCTCCAGCCCGCCCCAAGATGGAGTAGCTGAACTGTAGGGAATGTTCAGCCTTACATTCTCCATGACTCAGACCAGAACGGCCTCATGCTGATGTTTCCCTGTGTTTCACATCACCAGTTACGACCCTACCACGGGGCTGCCCCTGATTCAGCTGTGGAGCTTGACGGGAGATGAGGTACGTGTGTGACATACCCACTGCCGCAGCTCTGTCAGCGTCCAGGATTAGGGGCTTTCTCCTGTTCATGAGGAACTTGCTGACGTTTCCTGCTGGTGTTCTGATGTGCTTTTTTCTCACCTCCCTGTAGGTGGTCTCAGTAAACAGAGCGCTGGTGGAAAGACGATTTGCTCAGTGGCTGGACTACCAAAGTCCTGCCAAGCCCAAGTGCAGCTGATGTTCTTCTGTATCTAGCAACCCTGTAAATATCCTCCAGAATAAAGTCAGATATTGTCCAAAAACACCCCTGGAAGCCAAGGGAACGTTAGAGAAGCTTCTCCACCCCAAAGTGTCCCGTGTGAAGTTGTGGCTGCCGTTGCGTCAGTTGCAGATACAGCAGAGGAGAAGTCTGCCCCCCACTATGATGTATTGATGGCCTCTTTAAAACACACTGTTGAGAATGCTGTTCAGCAGGAATTAAGGCTACTGAATGCAGCAGCCTAACTGGCCTTGCTGTTGGTAAAGCAGATGGAGCTGTGGAGGTGGTGGTCACAGGCCACAGTGCTGATGATAAGGCCGTTGGCCAGGAGGGCAGCCAGGGTGATGCCCAAGGAGATGCCCAGGGAGATGCTCAGCAAGAGCCCAAAGTGCAGAGCTGCAGCTGCCGCCTGTCTGCAAAGGGCAGGAGGAGGAAGCGGGCGATGGAGCTGCTGTTGGACATCTGCTGCCTCTGGGCATGGGGCACTTCTGGGGTTCTGGGCTTTGTCCAGCTCCTTCCCGTTACCACAACAGGGAGTGTTCATGGATGTCAGGAGCCCTCAGCATTTCTGCTGCCCTCAGGGAGCACAGAGCGAGGGCTGCGAGGCCAGAGGATGGGCTGTGGGTGAGAGTAGAGCCAGGGCAGCCGGGCTGTGCCCCTGCCTGGTTCCCAGCGCCCTGTTCCTGTCCCTTTCTGCCCGTCCCCTGTGAGCCTGCACAGCCCCAGCCCCTGCTGAGAGCAGAGGGATCCCCCTCACACCACTCCGTGTCTCGCCCTTGCTCAAGCTCTCAGCCCCCCATGGCCAGCCAAGGGCACTGATGGCTCATTTCCCCCACCCAGCAGCACTGTCTGTGCCTCAGTGTGTCTGTGCTCTCTGTGGGGCACCGAGACAACACACAGCTCCCAGGCAGAGAACAGACAGGACATGGACAGAGCTGCTTGTGCCTGACCCAGAGGCTCCCTCAGGCCGCAGCCCCCTGTGAGGCCAAACCCCACAGGCCCAGCTGGTTGCCAGGCTCCGGCTGCCTCACATTTTTTGAGAGGAAAAAACTGTTTTGGGGTAAGAATCACTTCTTTGAGGCAAACTAAGTTGATCTGAGAGGGGAAAAATCCCTCTGAGGCGGGAAAAGTGCCTTTCTGAGAGGGAAAACCGCTTTTTGGGTGAAAATCGCTGCTTTGAGGAAAACTGAGTTGATCCGAGGCTTTGTGTGAGGGAAGAAGCCACTTTGTGCAGGGGATAGTCACGTTTTCAGGGGGAAAAGTGCTTTTCTGGGAGAAAAATCACTGCTTTGAGGTAAATTAAGTTCATCTGATGGGGGAAGAAATCCCTTTGAGGCAGGAAAAGCGCCTTTCTGAGGGGAAAAACATCATTTTGGGGTGAAAATCACTGCTTTGAGGTAATTAAGTTGATCCCAGGCTTTATATGAAGGAAAAAGACACTTTACGTAAGGGAAAATCACATTTTGAATGGAAAAAGCTCTGTTTAAGTGTAAAAATCATTGCTTTGATGCAAATTAAGTTCATCTGAGGGGGGAGAAATCCTTTTGAGGCCGGAAAATTGCCTTTTTGAGGGTAAAAACTGCTTTTCTGGGGGGGGAATTGCTGCTTTGAGGCAAAATTAGCTCATCTGAGGAGGAAAAGTTCCTTTGTGAGGGGGAAAAATGATTTCTGGGGTGAAAATTGCTGCTTTGAGGCAGATTAGACTCACCCAAGGAGGGAAAAATCCCTTTGAGGCAGGAAAAGCGCCTGAGGAAAAAATTAGCTTTTTGGGGTGAAAATAGATGCTTTGAGGCAAATGAAGTTGATCCCAGGCTTTGTGTGAGGAAAAAATCCAGTTTGTGTGGGGGAAAGTCACATTTTGAGGGGAAAAAACCTCTGGTTTAGGGTAAAAATCACTGCTTTGAGGCAAATTAAGTTCATCTGAGGGGGGAGAAATCCTTTTGAGGTGGGAAAATTGACTTTTTGAGGGTAAAAACTGCTTTTTTGGGGGGGGAATTGCTGCTTTGAGGCAAAATTAGCTCATCTGAGGGGGAAAAGTGCCTTTTAAGGTTAAAATCAGCTTTTTTAGGGGGGAAAGCACCGCTTTGAGGCAAATTGAGTTAATATGAGGGGAGAAAAGTCCCTTTAAGGAGGGAAAATTGCCTTTCTGAGGGGAAAAACCGCTTTTTGGGGTGAAAATCGCTGTTTTGAGGCAAATGAAGTTGATCCCAGGCTTTGTGTGAGGGGAAAAAGCCACTTTATGTGGGGGAAAGCCACATTTTGAGGGGAAAAAACCCTATGTTTTAGGGTAAAAATCACTGCTTTGAGGCAAATTAAGTGCATCTGAGGGGAGAGAAATCCTTTTGAGGCAGGAAAAGCACCTCTCTGAGGGGAAAAACCTCTTTTTTTCGGTGAAAATCGCTGCTTTGAGGAAAACTGAGTTATCTGAGGGGGGAAAAATCCCTTTAAGGCAGGAAAATCGCTGTTCTGTGGGGAAAACCAGCTTTTTTTCCGGAAAATAGCTGCTTTGAGGCAAATTAAGTTAATCTGATAGGGGAAAAATCCCTTTGAGGCGGGAAAAGCGCCTTTCTGAGGCAAAAACTACTGGTTTAGGGCAAAACCGCCGCTTTAAGGGCGAAAATGGGAATCATTTGAGGTATAAAACGAAGGTGTGAGGGGAAATTTAATCTTTGAGGGCAAAACGGTCCCTCTAAGCTCAACAACCCGCCGCTTTTTGGGGTAAAACGGAGCAATTTAAACCATTCTCTCCCCGTTCCTGCCAGCCCCGCGGCTCGCAACACCTTTCCGCGGCTCCCTCTCGAGTCCCTCCTCCTCCCCGTGCCCCTCCCCGCTGTACCTCGCCCTCGCTTTTGGCGTCAAAAGCCGCTTTTTCTCCGCCTCCTCCCTCCCCTCAGCCGGGCGGAAGCGGGAAAACGCGCGCTCGGCACAAAATGGCGGCCGCCTCTGTCCTCACCCAACATGGCGGCGCCCTCACAGCACCCGCCCCCTTCACCGTAACGGCGTCCGTACAACATGGCGGCGTCCACACAGCCGCCATGTTGGGTGCTTTGTACCTCCCACGAGCTCCTTTTCCCACCTCACAGCAGCGGTTTTGCCCCTGAAACGGCCGTTGTCGCCTCAAACCGAACCTGTGACCAACCCGCCCTCATTTTGTGACTCGAAACCCCCATTTTGGTTGGATTTTCGGGCCATTTGGGGCGTTTGGGGCTCATTTGGGGAGGGTTGGGCTCATTTTGGGGGGGTTTGGGTACATTTTGCGGAGTTTTGGGTTCATTTTGTGGGGTTTGGGGTCATTTGGGAGGTTTTGGGCTCATTTGGGGGGATTTCGGGTTCATTGGGGGGGGTTGGGGCCATTTGGGGGCGTTTTGGGCACATTTTTCTGAGTTTTGGGTCATTTGGGGGCTTGGGGCTCATTTTGTGGGGGTTTGGGTTCATTTTGTGGGGTTTGGGCCATTTGGAAGGTTTTGGGCTCATTTTGGGGGATTTTGAGTTGATTTGAGGGGTGTCTAAGCTCATGGGGAGACCTCTCCCCCCCCCCCCCTCCAATTCCCCCCCCAGCTTACCCCGAGGGACATTTTGGGGGCGGGAGGGGGAGTTATTGCACCATCAGGGGGGTGGAGCCCCCCTAAACCCCACCTACCCCCCGAAAAGAGTGGGTGGGCTTCGGCTTGACCACCCCCCACGCTCTTTTCCCCTCCTCCACCCTCCCTACGTCTTTGGGGGGTATCAGGGACAGCCTCCCATCATCCGGGGCGGGGTCTGAGGTGCCACAGGGAAGCAGAAACTCATCGAGAGAGGGGGGAGGTGAGTTGGGGCGGTCTTGGGGGCTTTTGAGGGGTGGTGTGGGGTTGTTTGGGGTGGTCTGGGGGCGTTTGAGGGGGTCTGTGGGGATTTGGAGGGTTTCAGGGTCAATTGAGGGGATATGGGGTCACTTGGGGGAGTTGGAGTCTTTTGTGGAAGTTTTGGGGTCATTTGGGGGGGCTTGGGGTCGTTTGGGGGGATATGGGGTCACTTGGGAGGCCTGGGGAGATTTGGGGTCGTTTGGGGGTGTTTTGGTATCATTTGGGGGAGGTTAGGGGGGAGTTTGGGTCGTTTGGGGGCATTTGGAGTCGTTTCAGGGGATTTGGGCTCATTTTGGGGGGTTTTGGGCTCATTTGGGTTGATTTGGGTCCATGTGGGGGCTCTGGGGGCATTTTGGGCTTTTTGGTCTCATTTGCAGGAGTTTTGGGTCATTTGTAGGGGGTTGGGGCCATTTTGAGGGGTTTTGGGATAATGTGGGGGGGTTTGGGCTCATTTGGGGGGCTTTTTAGACCATTTTGGGGGGTTTTGGGTCATTTGAGGAGGTTTCAGGTTCATTTAGGGGGGTTTGGGTCTCATTTGGGGGGATTTTTAGACCATTTTGGGGGGTTTTGGGTCATTTGAGGAGGTTTTAGGTTAATTTAGGGGGGTCTTGGGCTCATTTGGGGGAGTTTTGGGTCATTTGGAGGGAGTTTTGGCTCATTTGGAGGGAATTGGGGTCATTTGGGTAGGTTTTGGGCTCATGTGGGAGGCTTTTGGGACAATTTGGGGGGGTCTTGGGCTCATTTGGGGGGTCTTGGGCTCATTTGGGGGAGTTTTGGGATCATTTGGGGGTTTTTGGGTCATTTGGGGAGGTTTTGGGCTCATTTGGGGGGCTTTTGGGGCCATTTTTGGGGGTTTTGGGTCATTTGAGGAGGTTTCAGGTTCATTTAGGGTGGTTTTGGGCTCTTTTGGGGGGACTTTAGGCTCATTTGGAGGGGTTGGGGTTCATTTGGGGTCGTCTTGGGTCATTTGGGGGGGTTTGTGCCCTTTGCCCTTTGCCTCTTGGCTTGGGGGGGGGGATGTTTTTTGCGGGGGGAGAGGACGTCCCCTTTCCATGATGCCCTGGGTGTAAGAAATATTGATGTTGCTTTTGCAGAATTAGAACTTAAGACAAGGAGTTTCGACTGCTGTCTGTGTCTGTGTGGTGTAAATCAGTGGATTGACCATAAGACAGTTACCTGCTTGTTTGTAGTGTTAACTAGAGTTTTAAATCTCAGGCCTGTGGGGAATGGGTCATAATGTACAAAAACCAGCCATCCCCTGAGGGGATTGTAGGTGCCTGGAGAAGTTGTAAACCTTGGAGTACCTGATCAGTGGGGAGACAAGGGAGGGACCCTGGATAGGGAATAACAAGCCCAATGTTGTACCTGTCAGGTGTGCTGCTGGCTAGGACACCGCTCTTGCAAGAACGCTTCATACAAGTGCTTCCCTGCAGAGTCTGACCCGAGTCTTTCACGAGGAAGCTTGTTTTGTTTCTCACGTGGATGTTCTGTCATTTCTTTTTATGTGTTAGAGGTGTTTATACTTGTTTAATCTCAACAGTGGTCAGTAGGGATGCAGCTAAAATCTAAACTGGAAGCTGTGCAACGTAATCTTAAATACAGTGCAGTATAGTGCTAGATTCTACTCAGTTCCACAAGGCATCAGGGAAAAGTCCTTTTCCCAGAATATAGCTAGGACAGCTAACCCCAGCTGCCCAAGGGACCTTCCATACCATAGGATGTTGTTCTCAGCAATAAAACCTGTGGGGAAGGAGGAGAAAAGGGGAAGCCAAATTCAATAAGTAGAGACGTTCCCAAGTCAGTGTTAATACACGCTGAAGCCTTCCAGGAGATGCATAAACATCTGGCCACCAATGGGAAACGATGTATTCCTCATTTTGCTTTGCTTCTACACCTAGCTTTTGTTTTACCCCTTGAGGTGTTTACCTATTTCACCCATCAACCTAGGAGTTTTCTCACTTTAATCCTTCCAGTTCTGTTAATCATCCCACTGCAGGAGAGTTAGGAAGCAGCTGTGTGGTGTTGAACTGGGATTAACCCCTAAGAGCAGGAGACCCAGATCAGAGGAGAGACTGGGATAGAACTGGTTACAAAGGCTAAGCAGAAAGCTATGACTCTATTATAAAGAAAACAACTGTCCTGTAGACTCCTGAGCATGAAGAAAAGCCCGTTGATGGGGTTTGTTGTGTGTTCTGTGTTTTCATACATAGTTCTTGAAAACAATAGGGAAGCCTTATGTCACTGAACTTTACACAGTGTTTGGTTGAACAAACTGTTTAGATAATAGCAATACCTTTTAGATTGTATGTGCCATTAATTACAGTGCTAAAGAAACTTGAAAGCTGAGAAGTCCTTTAATGACCTAATGGCTTGAAGTTGAAAGATGCTTTGCTTGTTGGCATTCTGTATGCTCAGTATCCAGCCCCAGTACTTTTTAACGGGCCTCACTAAAGATTAAGTTTTTAGATTTGATGCTCAGATAGCTTCTGCTCAAATAATGGGATGTTTTTAAGTCTAATATTACCTGGTTTTGTTATCTACTCCTTGCCCTAGGTTGAAAGTCCGAGTTGCTTCTGGGTTCCTATGGAAGGATGTGAGCCTTACACAGTCAATGAAATAGAATATAAAAACCTGACTGCTGCAATGAATCAGCTCTACCACACACCTTACAAAGATGTGGATGAGGCAAAACCAGTCACGGTAGAAGAAGGACAGGTAAAAGCACCGTTATGTTGTGTAGATAGCAAGAGTCTTTGCATTGGTTTGGGGCTGAAGCATCCAGGGTGCTTTTTCAAAACAATATTGTCAGGCACTGGAAGCATTCATGTGGATCCCATATAGAGCAAAGAAATGTAGACTGTATCGCACACAGCCAGTGACACTGCATGTCAGCTTCTGTGGAAGTACTGCAGGAACAGTGTAAGTAGAGTTTAATAACTATATTAGTAAGTTTCCTAAGCATGAAGTCTTGTTACATCAGTTATTTTTAGAAGAGATTGTGTTTCAAGAAGAAGGTAGGAAATCAGGTTACAAAACCTGTTTCAGAAGAGCAGTTCTTAAACAGAACCAATTGGTGATTAATGAATGTTTCTTCCTTAGTGATTCCAGTTTTATTATTGACCTGTTTTAATCCTTTGTTATGTCTCATTGGTGCACTTCTTAAGATTTATCATGACTTGAAGTAATCTCTTGACATGTATCCAAAGCTTTTTCCAAAGTTGTTAATTTTGTTGAGGTAGGATGGTTGGTTGTGTTTATTTTCCTAGAGCAGCTAAAAGATGGGATAGTGCTGCTACTCAGTATTGTCTAAACCTTCTCAAAGGTAAGTAAAACGTCCTGCCAAAATGGTCATTGGTATTTCTGTTTTGGGAAAAAGAAACCATTGGAGAATTGTAGTGCTTGTATTTTGTATTTAAGAATGTTGTATGTTAAAAATACAGAAAGAAGCTACATTAGTGGTTTCTGTGTGGACTAAGGCAAAAACATTTGTGGAGCTGCATGTTGAGTACTGTGGGCTTCCATGCTGCATCAATTTTGACAGTTGACTAGAGGGTATCTGGCTCTTGGATAGGCTAAATAACGTAGGACTCGTGTGACAGTTGTTTTGAACAATGAAGCCTTTCTGTCTATTTGGTCTGAATCTTTGATTCAGCATCACAAATGTATTGTTGTAGTTTTGTGTGGAGACGTCACAATCTGGCTTACGGATTTACCCTGTCAGTTGTTGTTTGACGAGGATGTAAGCAGCAGCTCAGAAGAGGAGTATCTTTGTTGCACATGTTAAAAAATAGATTGAGCTCTAAGTAGTCATTTTGTTGTCCAGAACTGCTTTCTCTTTAATCTCTTCTTGTCTTTTCCCATATTTGAAGTTTCAGTGGGTCATCCAGTCTTTTTCTGATAGCTTTTGGTCTTACTAGAAAAGCAACTCTTCACTGAGGCATCCTAATCTTGAGTTATATTCTTCTACCTGAAAAACTGCCTGCCCATTTACTTACCTTTTATGTGGAGTTTTCTATACTTGTATTTGGGGAGGAGAGGATGAGTTTATGAAAATGAGAAAGGGTCTTTAGGCTGATCAACTCCCCAAGGTAACCAGTAAGCAACGCTTCTCATGATTTACTTATGTTTTCCCCACACCCAGCTGTGTGTCACCATGCAGAGTAAAGGGAAAGGTTCCTATAGAAGCAGTGATAACACTGAATTTCATTTCCCAGACTGTACCGTAAGCAGTGATAATTTTTTTTCATTGCTGGCACATCCTTAGTGTCTGCAGAAGCAGTGCTTCACATTTTACTCGTGGATTTCATCAGCTGTGTTTGCTTGGATGAAGAGCCTAACTAAGCTATACACATGTACAAATAAAACTTATTTCAAGAAAAGTAAATGTCAAGTTTGGGAAGTGTGCATTTGTGCTACAGATTAGCTCATCTTTTAGACTCTGACAAAGATTTTTAGTGTAGACTAGGACTAGTTTGTGTGTGGAAGTCATTAATCTGTTTTGGCTCTCAATTTTCCTTCAAAGACTAAGGAGAACATTTTTGTAACCCTTCTTATTGCCCTGTTACTTTCTTATTTCATTTAAAAGTTACGACAGTTGTACTAGCTTCTCTAAAGAGATCGTGTACACATCTAATTGTGATTTCTATTTTTGTCTGTGTCAAAAGGTGGAAGTGACAAATACTGATAGTTTTGTATGGGTTTAATCTTTATCCTTGTTCTTGTATTTATAACTCTGTTTAGCAACTACCCAGACGACAGCCAAAGTATGTGCTGTAGAAGATACCACATCTGATGTTTTCCTTTATGTGACAATAAAAGGTGAAAAGGTAAGATATTTTACTCTCTATAAACCTCTTTGTGCACTCTGCTGTAGAAGTTATAATTTTGTGACAAATTTAAGACGGAAAAGTGTTATTTGCAAGTGAAATTTGTAATTTGCCATATACAGTAGAAGTGCAATCATTAACTTACTAGAAGATTTATTTTCTAAATCTGTTGTTTGTGAACTTTGGAATGAATTCTGTGAGGTGGAAACTTGTGAACCGCTTTGGAAGGTATTGACAAGCAAATGAAGTCCCCCAAGTACTTCAGATGAACAACTATGTGAATTTACTGTACTCTTGTCCTTCTTTGCGATACACTTAAAGATATTTCAAGAAGGCAGTTGCATGGTGTTATGAAAATAAATACAAGTTCATATGTGCATAAGGCTGAATTCCCAAACAGTTGGGAGAAAGGAAGAAAGCTCGTTGCACTTACCAAAGTGCGTAACTCCTGCTAAATCTCTGCTGCAGCTACTGTCAGACTTAAGCAGCTGCCTAGTAGACAAAAATAAATGTGTTTGAAAACTGCTGCCATTTGGAGTATTTTACCAAGACTTTTAACATTAGAGCTGTGGTCTTCACTGTAGACAATAACTTGGATTACATCTTAATTTGAATACCTTCTCTGTTCAGAATCACAGTTGGCAAGTGTCACTTCTCTCTGAGCCAGTAAGAACTTTTAAGTTGAATATTGTTTTTTCCTGCCAGGTTTGGATGCACTCTGAATCAAAAGGACATAAAACTGTTAAGATAGTTTTTCTAAAAATGTTTAAAGCTCATAGAAAACTGAGCACAGAATTTTAGGCAAAAGCATGAAACTGGTAAGTAACACCTGTTTGGAGAACATAGAGGAAGATATGACCAACTTTCCTGCCCTGGAATGAGTACTCTTCAGAAAGCATTTGTACATACTGCATATGTCTTCCTGTTGTCTCCAGCTTCAAGTAAATTCTGAAGCAGTATGTGATGGTGACTTGCTTGTTGATTCTGGTCAGTCAAAGACTTGGGTTTTTTAGGTATGCATTAATGATGATCTCGTCTTAAGCAGCTTTGCTCATTTTGAGCAAGCTGAAGAGAATGCAGTGAGTTCAGCAGATTATCAGGAGACCCAAACATCATTAAATCTTGACTCTTTTCCAATGAAAGTTGTTAATCCTGCACTTGATTTGAGGACAGTGCTGCTCCAGCAGAAGGTATCAACAGATCCTGAAACAAGTGGGAACCGTGTGTGTTGGCAGCAATCATTCATGCAGTGCATCATTTGTCTTTACCTGGATATATTGAACTACTGTATCAGTTGGAATCCAACAAGTGGAACAAATGGTATCCTAACAAACACTGCCTATGTATCAGACTTTACAAAGAGCAATCAAATCAGCAGATGCAGGAATATTCTAAAGCATTTTGTACTTGATAAGACAAAGGGTGAGTTGCAGGGTCATTTGTTGATATGCTGAAAAGCATTAGATACTGTTGAAATAACTTGTAGCATTGATCAGTGATACCTTACTGTTTGATTTGAGTTTAGAGGGATTTCTCTACACAGAGGTAACTTGAATGTTTTCTGTGAGTTGTCTTGTTTAAAACAGACTTGAATCACTATAAATATCCTCTGTCCTTGTTCCCTCGGTTCGTTTGCATATCTTTATGTAAATACAACTGTCTTTTGGTTGTTCTTTTTGCCATTAGAAAATGAGACAAGCAGAGAAAGAAGTCAGTTGCAACCAACTGTAAAAAGACTGGCCTTTCATAGATTCAGATAATCACAAACGTGTTTCTGCATCTTTTAAAATTGTCTTTCTAGATCTTGCTGTATCTGGTTCTGTTCTTGAAAAGACATGACAAAGCTTAAATACAGATGACAGTGAAACTACCAGATCTGTAAGTGTTAGATTTTCTGTTCAAATGTCAAAATGAATTAAGTTAAGCATCTGTAAGGCAGATTAGGAATACTGTAGTCAGCTATCACGTCCTTTTATGTAACAAATCTGGGACTAACTCTTGATCTAGTTAAAAGAGAACGTTGTCCTTCAAGTTTGTGGTTCTGGTGGTTTTGGTGTTTTAGATTGCAACGATGGACTTTGAACAGGTTGTGTCTCCTTTTGTACTCACTTGCTCTAGTGCTGTGAAGATGTGTAGTGGTTTTGTGTGGCCAGCTTTTGGTAGTTGTTGGGGGAATACAGGGGCAGATTCTTCAAAGAAAGAGCTGCCAGAAGCTATAGCTTGAGCTGTGAACATGAACCGATTCTCCTGTGTTGTTGATGTTCTTGTTGCATGCTTGATTCTTATTGAAGAAAATTCTGTTAGGTAAGAAAACCACCTTGAGCTCAGTAATCTTTTTTTTCTAAAATGTTGCTCTTAAACAGTATTTTACTGCCAGAAAAGGGTTTGTCTTTTCTTGATAGATTGTCAAAACAATCCCAGGATTGCCTTTCAAGGAAAATCCAGCAGTTCACACAGACAGGTATGGTACAGTATGTTACATATTTGACCCAATTGTGTAGCCAGATACTTAGGAGCTGTAGTATGTTTCCAGTTACTCTTCTTAGACAGCTAAAAAGGCAGAGGGTAAGACAAGATGTGTGCACATGGTATTGGGGAAGGAGGCCATTAGAAGCTGCTGATACTTATCCAGACCACAGTAAAAATAGCAATTCTTTCTAAACAAGGCTGTGATGAGGCAGTACGTTTCTGCACACTCAGCATATTCAGTTGCCTTCTTTTATTCTTAGTGTGATTTATAAAGTTTTCCAGCTGAATGAAATCTGACTGAGTTGACTTGTGCAAGGCTTTTATTATGCTGCAAATCACTTGCTGCATATGTAAACAACCTGAGGAGTGTTTTTAATTCAAGTTTTAACTGTTGCAAAGATACATTGTTTCATGGTTTTGCAACTTTAAGACACCTTTTTCCTGCAGTCCCATCTGATTTTCTTCTGAAGTTGAGGAACCCACCAATTCTCTTGGTTAAAAAAACCTTCGGGTTATTTTCAGATACCTGAAACCTAATAGTAAATTTTACATCCAAAATGGTACTTTTTGATTTCTTCTTTCATATTTGAGGGTTTTTGTTCGCACAGGTAATACATCAGAGATATTTTGTAGGTGAACTGTTTCGTGCCATTTAGAAATATTGGTGATATTTATCGATTACACTTTCCTTTTGCATTTACATTGAATTTAATATTTGTATATTTCTCAGGCTTCAGCAGTGCTTAAATTCTGATCCTTTGAACACACATAGAACTGAAAATGAGCAACAGGTAATTCCAGGATATAACTTCCATTTAAACCTCTGCAAACGTGTGTCATATATGTGGAAGGTGTGGGTAGTGTTGAGGCTACAAGAGTGGTCATTGTGGAGGGACATCAGGGACTGAATCCAGCCACATCAGCAACAAGACCAGACCAAAGGTCAGCAAGCCAGCAAAGTTGATGGTGCCTCTGTGAAAATATGAAGGGCAAAAAAAAAATGCAGGGGAAGAGACAAAAAGAAAAAAAGCAAGAAACAGAGGCAATGGCCAAGTCAGGGGACAGTAGGAGTCTCAGCACTGTTCTGTGTGACGTGTGTGTGAGTTGTACTTCATTTGTGTTTACATTTCTTTGGCTAATTCTTCTCAAAAAAAATAGTTTTTAAGTTGGATGTAAGCTCAAACCCATCTACTAAGTATTGCCTTTGTCATCTATTTCATATGGTTTCAGAGTTTTCAAAATCTTGAAGAAAGAAACTTTGTGTTTCTTGGCAAGAAAATGAAGCCACCATCAATTCTGGAAACAGCACCACTTCTTGAAGATGTGGAAAGGGTAATGCTAATGTAATACATTACATTTAGTATTTTTAAGACTAGTATCATACCTTAACTTTCAGATACTAAATATTATAGTAGCTAATTTTGATTGAGGAATGTGTAGGAGGTTGTTCATACGGTTGAGTAAATTATGCTTCAGAGAGACTGTAGAATTGTACAGTTTCATCTGATCTATCAACCACTGCTACAAATGATGGCATTTGAATGAGATGTAAGAATTTAACTCCTCATCCCAGAAGAACTCTTATCATATTGTGTGTTAAGGAAATGTATTATGCAGTGGGTCAAAGGCTTTTAAATTGCTCAGTGCTTTGTGTTGCCTTGTTGGTGTTTCAAGCACACGATTTTCAGGTAGAACTCTTTATTTCTCTTTCTGTAGGAACCTACTTGGAAAAAAGTTTTAGGCCCTAACTCCACTGAATCTTACTGTTGGCCACCAATAGCTCAAGGATGTGATGTAGTTGCCATCTCATGTCAGGGAAATAATCCTTTCTTGTATATTCCACCAATTCTTACACTTTTGCAGTTGAGCAGTTGCTACAAACCTTGAGAAACAGGAGTGGAGGATGTATATATTAGAGTACTGCAGGTTTTGTGTTCTAAGGTGCAAATGTCAATGAATGATCCAAAAGGTAGTGCATGTTGAGAATGGGTGCATCTGATGTAGTCTTAGAGTATCTTCATGATGCTTCCCAGGTTATTTAGGCCATCTGCTTAGACATTGACAGAGATGGACTGCATGAGTGTGGGAGTCTGTAACTTATTTATCAAGTAATATCTAACAAGTGGTTAATGTCATATCACTTTGATACTCGATGAAGCTTGATTTTTAAGGGGCTGTTACATAGTGAAATGGAAATGTCTGGTTTGATTTTTAAAACATTGTCATTCATTTTCTAATGCATTAGATCACAGAAACATAGACTTACTGAGGCTGTAAGGGACCACTGAAAATGGCTCACACAGCTCCAAGTAAGACAAGATGTTTCTGCTTCTATGAAACTTTTGGACCTTTCACCGTGTGTTGCTGCACATCCATTTGTCTCCAGCTTGGTGCACGGTTCCTCGGGCCTGTACCATCTGCATTGAAGAGGTGATATGGTGTTAAAAGCTTCTGTTTGAAGCATTGAAAGGCCTGTTTTGCGGATTTTAGTTTTGCCCTAAATTCTGAAATAGTACAATGACTAAGATTCTAAACAGTTGTCTCATGCTATACTGTAACTGTTTTGTACATCCACACCTAGCCACTAGCACTTATCTTGTGTCCTGGGTGGAAGGAGGCACAACTTGTTTTTGAGCTACTGAAAACATACCAGAGATGCTCCAGACAGCTTCATCCAATGTTGTTAATACTTGGGCAGAACAAAGAAGCAGCTAAAAGTGTGAAAATCTGAGGAAGTAAGAATACTTCTGTCGTCTTAATGACACTTGAATGCAGTGTAGGCTGTCTTAGTTGTTTGTGACCAGAATGTTCAGAATGTTTTTGTGGTTGTTGATTGAGTGGCAGAACTATAAGTAAGTTTTCCAAAGACAGAGCTAGTAAAATGCTTGTTTGACTGCTCTGTGCCACACAGTGCAGAAATTAATTTGACCTAATATTTTGAGAAAGCTACTGTATATCCTGAGGTGTCTTCTCATGGAACTTCCAGTCAGTGTGGTATAGAGCTGAACAATTGTATAAAATGTTAAAGTATGATCTGAATTCTTCTGTGACTCAAAACATAATCATTTGGGGATTGAAAATGTTGGGAAGTCTCTAAGACCAGACATTCTGAGCATGACATGAAACTGGAAAAACATCACTTTTTGTGAAAAGTCTAGTGATTTGGCAACACTGCAAATGTCCATGTTTTGGTGCTTTTGTTTAAGACTATCTGAGGTAGTGCACTGTGCTTATGGAGTGTGAAACTTCTTCAGTGGTACTTCAATGAGAAACTTCAACACTGACAAATCATCAAAAATTACATGTATAAGAAAATACCGATGTGAGATTTTGATTGTGGTGGGTTTTAATTTTGCTTCTGGAAGCTGTCAGAAATTCACACCCTTTGTGAGAGTTGTATATTGTACATTATAAGTTTAACAGAAAATTTAGGATTTACCAATGTTCTTTGGCATATAACAATGCTTCGTGCTTCTTAAAAGAAGAAATACACAGTAAAGCATGTCTAGATTACATGAATTACCAGCCCTCTGGTTTGTATCCACCTTTAGGTTGTACAACCTTGTATGGACAGTGAAAGAACCGCTGTGTTACTCAAAATACTGGCTTTTACCCGCAGTAATCTTCAGAAGGTGCTGACATTCACTAATTCAGGAGATGAGGCAGAAATGGTTCATCGGGTGAGCATCATTTTACACAGGTAAGTGGGGCTTTTAATTATTAAGATATAACAAACTAAAATATTTTGACTTCTAAGAATAAAGGAGGTTTGTGAATTTGTAATTTAACTACTTCTGCTAAAAATAGCCCAAACCCTGCCCTTCTGCCAGCTAGAAGAAAGGCTGACAGGAATGTCTGACACAGAATGCATTCATGATGACATTTTGAACTATGTTCTGTCTCATTTTGATAAATCCCAATATGGTTCCTCCCCACAGTTACAGCTGTGGATATTGGGTCCCTCCTTCGGGACACGGCCTGCTCTGGCCATAGTGATAAAGAAGGAAATCACTGCCCCTGGCTCGGGGCCATTAATGAAGTGAATCGCTGCCCCTGGACTGGGGCCAGCTTTAGCAAAATGAGTCTCTACCGCTGCTGCAGGGTCTTTAAAGAAATGCAAACAAATCTCAGCTTCACCAATTCTCTCCATAGAATGCAGGGAGGTCTCTGTTCCAGCACACCTCCTCCTCTCTTTCATCACTGACCTTGGAGTCGGCGTGGTTGTTTCTCTCACTGTTCCTACTCCTTGCACCACTGTGGAGAGTGTTGCTCAAGTATGGCTGAAAGAAAGAGGTCATAGCAATGTTAACCTAATAGAAATGTCTTAAATAGAAAAAAGGTTAGCCCAAGGGCGCATTGTCCTTGAGATAAGGGACTGCTTGCAGCTGCATGTAGACAGGATATAAAAAGAGGATGTATTAACCACAAAAATGTAGAGCAAGATGTTTCTTAAGAGGAGTTGACATTTAGACAAATAGCCAATGATGAGCTTAGCTTTGGCAATATGTATGAGGCTGATTATTGATGCTATAAAAGAGTGGTGTCTTTGCAAATAAAGTGACATTTGCTGATCATCCTTGTTGGTCGTGTTGCATTTCTCCCGCCGTCTCCGACAAATGGTGACCTCGATGTGATACACGGGGGACGTGATATCCCGACGTGATACACGAACGACGTGATACAAGATTGGCAACCGCGGCGGAGCGGCGAAGGAGCTCGGGTCCTAGCAGCGAGGACGGCAACTAAGCACCAGAAAACAGAAGGAAGGGATGGTGCCGTGCCCTGGGTGATCGTACAGACGAGCCCGGCCGATACGTGCTGCCGAGACCTTGTGGGGCTGCAACAGCGCTGACGACTTCTGAAAATGGAAAGGCAAGCAGCATATGATTTATTTACTTGCTTTTTAAAGAAGCGACAGGTTAAGGGAATAGATCTGCAAAAGGATCTCCCTGGGCTTTTAGTTTATGGGCATGCTAAGGGTTGTTTTCAGAACCCACATACTGTTCATGAGTTAAGTGAATGGCGAAAGTTTGGGGATAAACTATGGGAAGCTACCCTGGAGGATGATGAGATAGCTGAAAAGTTAGGGAAGCTTTGGAGGATAGTGCGCAATGAGTTGTTGCAACATCAGGCAGAAAAGAAGGCTGCTGAGCACGCATCAGCAGCACAGAGTAAGAACAAAAACTATGAGCATGACTGGTTCCAATCCACCTCGCTGGCTCCTACCGTCTCAAAAGTAATGCTCAACCCCCCGCGTGTAGAAAATGGGGTGCGGGAGCCATGTGAGTCATCGGCCCCTCCCGGGGCACGAGAGTGCCGGCCTAAAGAGCCCCCGCCTCTGCCCCCCCAACTTAGTGAGCCTGTCCCTGGGGCAGAGAGTGAACCGGCAGAGGCACCGACAGTAGTGCCGGGAGAGGTGCCGAGAGCAGCGCCTGGAGCAGCACCGAGAGTAGTGTCGGGAGCGGCGCTGAGGCGGATGATACCGAGAAAAAAGAAAAAGGTTCTTCTCTACACAAGAGTATTTACAAAGTCAGAGAGGGGAAGGGGCTTCGGAGCAGAGCCCCCGCGGGAGAGCTGCTTCCCATTCGAGCCCAGCCCGTCGAGTTACCCCTGGGGCGACTCGCAGGGGAATGCCGAGCGGGCGGAGTCGGGCCGGGGTGCGGCGCAGGATGATCAGAGGAGAGTGGGGGAGCGCGACCCCGTGTTAGACTGGGCACCATCGGGCATGTGAGGGGAGACCAAGAAAACACGGGAGAGAGTAACAGCGGCTGCGCCGCCGGCGCCGGGGATGGCACGGAGTGAGCCAGACCCCCCCCTCCCTTTCCATCCGCAGCCGCCGCCGCGCAGCCGCTTCCCGCGCCCGGTCGGTGTCTCTGGAGCCCCCCCACACACACCGCACCGACACCGCCGGTCCCGGCCCTCACGGACCGCTGGGCTCGTCCTTTCCATCCTCAGTCCCTTGCCTCAACGAGTGTAAAAACTGTTGGTCGTGATGTTATGCATTTTGCTGTAAATGTGGTGATGAATACTGGTTTTCTTACAGGGGAAACTCTCTAAGTCGTTTTAGGTGTCAGGAATGGAACTTGGAAGAACAGAACATTTTGGCATTGAGAAGCTAAAAGGTGGTTTATGTTGATGCTTCAAATGATTGTAGTAAATAGTTTTAGGCAATTTCAACAACCCAAGCAAAACATGTGGGTTACACTGGCCAAAGCAATCAATCAGTCTACAATATGTTTATCAATGGCCACTCCAGATAATCCTTTTTCTACCTGTTTGGTGGGAGTTCCATCAGATGTGGCACAATGGCCTGTACCAAATGCATTAAAAACAAATGCCTTAGTTAAGGGTAATGGCAAAGTTGACAGCTGGGATTTGATCATTTCACGGTTGCCAATAATGACAACAGAGCCACAGGAGTTAGAATTATTGGGATCTATAAAGATGGATTTTTGTGTTTATGTTTAATTTTACCGGCAATACCAAAACATTTGGGACAGAATGTGGATCCCATCCTGGGCGTGTATAAGAACACAACATCTTGCTGCAATTATACTTCACCAAAAAGACCCAGGTCTAGTCTTGTGCCTGTACAGTTACCAAAGGGAATTTTTCTGATCTGTGGGGACCAGGCATGGCCTGGAATACCCTCGAGATTACAAAGGGGACCACGCAGTTTGGAACAACTGACGATCTTGATGCCTAATCACACAATGATTTAGAAACATCATTGTCCAAAACAATTTGTGCATGCATTTACTGGCAAATGTGATGACCATGTTACCTTTGATCTCCCTCAACAATAATAGCAACTAGTATATTTGCTCCAGGTGTAGGAGTATCTGCTTTATTGACTCAGCTATGCAAATTAGGATAGTGGCCTAGCAAACAAAGTAACCAAACCTCAATGACATTAGAAGACTTGATTAGTAATGTAAGTAGTATCAGCCATACAACTTTGCAACATAGACCTGCTAGAGATTTTACCTTTAGCACAAGTATAATAACTTTGTTTGTCAGCTGTGCTTTTTTTTCAGTGTATAAGAAGCAGCTTACCAGGCATGAGTTGCTAAAACTAATGTGCAGATTGTCCTTGAGCTGCTCTCTACTGTGAGAAACGAAGAAGCAAAAATACCTACACAAGGAGCAAGGAGGAAGCTGAGGCAGCGTGTGAAACTGCAAGGCTTGTCGCAGAAAACTACAGCTGGCTTTTAGAGAAAGGACCAATTAGAAGTACTATAAACACGCTGGCTTTGCTGCTGATTGTAAGGGTCTGATGCTTGTTAGTAAAATTTGAGTTATAGGCTGCCCGCAGGGGTCATGGACATACCAGCTATCCCCATGCACTGAGCCACGGTATCCCTCACACTAGTCTTAGGGAGGGGGAGAGCATGGGGTGTAGAAGATATAACGGTCTACTGAGTCTCTCTTGCAGATTGACGTGTTTCTCGGAGTGCTCACCGTGATGCAGATCAAGATGGAGTCACTCAGCTATTGGCAAGATTGAATAATGAAGTGGAACACGACCACCACCTGATCATATCTTCCTGCAATTGACTCAGCTAGCATGTGTGCTGGGCAGACACGTTATGTATCAGCCCGTGCCACAGGACACTGGAGTCATGGAGCATAGGGAACGCGAGATGTGGTAGGCATCCAGAAGATCTCGGGTTGCAACGTGAGAGGTGAAAGGTACAGAAGAGGTGGGCACGGGGTGGAGTGAGAGGAGGTGCTGGTGGTAGCAGATATAAGCACATGGTGTAAACAAAGGGCCAGCCTATATAAGTAGAAGCATAGAACAGTTTATGAAGCAATGGGGAGTTAAACATGTAGCAGGGATTCCCCATTCCCCCACAGGACAGGCCATAATAGAAAGAGCTAATGGGACTTTAAAAAGATATCTTGGCAAATATGGGGATGTTAAAGACTCACATATGAAATTGTTAAAGGCCTTATTTGTTATGAACCACCTGTGTGTGTTTGGGGAACAGAAGCTACCACCTGTAATAATACATCATAATCCAAAGGCACAAAAGGAAAGAAAGAAAGAAATATGGGTTAAATATCGTGACCCTAAAACAGGGACATGGCAGCCTCCGGCCAAAGTATTATACTGGGGACGTGGGTATTTGTGTGTTGATTCTCCCACAGGATCCATTTGGGTGCCAGCCAGGTGGACGAGAGCAGTCCTTGAAGCTGCGGAGATCCAACCATCTGACGAAAAAGGACAGGAAGAGATTGAAGAATACATACACCCTCGTCTTGTGGTCATTGGAGGACTGGCTAACAATCAAAAGACTGAAGGTTATATAACAAAAAGACAGTGAATTTAATGAATAATGAGGTGTTTTGTTATAACCATAGCTTTTAGTGTAACTATCATTGCTAACAGCTTGACGCATTTTAATCAGCCTAGAGATAATATTTGGATAACCTTTGCTAATCGAACTGGTCAATCATCTCTTTGTCTTAGTTTCGGAGGGGTTACTAATGCTTTTTAAAACATGTTTGGTAGGATTGCCCGTGTGGAATCTGGAGGAACTTTGTGGACTAGTAGATGATAACACCTTGTGTAATAGAATGGGGCTGAATGCAATTAGGATGGGAAACGTCAATGTGAGATGATTAAGTCCCTTAATACCACATTAGCCTCACCCCCTGAGGAAATAGATCTGTTTGGAAGTGCCAATGCAAGCTTCGGTACTAATGTAACAGGGGGAAAAATTGGATAAGTTCTAGGCCACAGGATATCCATAACTTTAATAGGAATCAAAAATACTGGGCCACCTTAGACTCTTCTTTGAAGTCAGAAACAGTATTTAAGCAATTGCATTCCAGCTGTAATGTTTCTAGTATTACATCACCAAAGAAATTGCCCACGGGTATATTTTTAATCTGTGGAGAAAGGGTCTGGAACGGAATACCAGTAAATCCCCCGGGTGGAGCCTGTTCTTTGGGGAAACTCTCTTTATTCCACCCTTAATTAACCACGCTAATGCAGCTTACTGACCATAATAATACCTGTCGCAAAAAATGTGGTTATTATCAGTTTGATTGTACTGATATTCGTGCCCCACGATTTTAGAGTGAGTGGGATTGAAGATAGCTCCCAAAGGAAAGCAGCTGCAAATGTGACACCGTGATGGCTGATAGACTGCATGGGGACCTACTGACTACTGTAGCTGGGGTCTGCCTTCCTGCTTTCTTGTTGCTCCCATACTCAGTGGTATAATTTAACACACAAAATGTATTTTATTCAATGGGAGCTGAGGAGAAAAAGTGTGGTATTGAAGATAGCTCCCACAGGAAAGCAGGTGCCAATGTGACACCGTGCTGGCTGATAGACTGCATGGGGACCTACTTACTACTGTAGCTGGGGTCTGCCTTCCTGTTTTCTTGTAGCTCCCATACTCAGTGGCATAACTTAACAGACACATGTATTTTTTCAATGGGAGCTGAAAAGAAAAAGTGTGGTATTGAAGATAGCTCCCACAGGAAAGCAGCTGCAAATGTGGCACCGTGTTGACTGATAGACTGCATGGGGAAATACTTACTACTGTAGCTGGGGTCTGCCTTCCTGCTTTCTTGTAGCTCCCATACTCAGTGGTATACCTTAACAGAAACATTTATTTTTTCAGTGGGAGCTGAACAGAAAAAGTGTGGTATTGAAGATAGCTCCCACACGAAAGCAGCTGCAGATGTGACACCGTGCTGACTGATAGACTGCATGGGGACCTACTTACTTCTGTAGCTGGGGTCTGCCTTCCTGCTTTCTTGTAGCTCCCATACTCAGTGGCATAACTTAACAGACACATGTATTTTTTCAATGGGAGCTGAGGAGAAAAAGTGTGGTATTGAAGATAGCTCCCACAGGAAAGCAGCTGCAAATGTGACACCGTGCTGGCTGATAGACTGCATGGGGACCTACTGACTACTCTAGCTGGGGTCTGCCTTCCTGCTTTTTTGTAGCTCCCATACTCAGTGGTATACCTTAACAGACAAAAGGTATTTTTTTTCAACGGGAGCTGAATGGAAAAAGTGTGGTATTGAAGATAGCTCCCACAGGAAAGCAGCTGCAAATGTGACACTGTGCTGGCTGATAGACTGCATGGGGACCTACTTACTACTGTAGCTGGGGTCTGCCTTCCTGCTTTCTTGTTGCTCCCATACTCAGTGATATACCTTAAGAGACACATGTATTTTTTCAATGGATGCTGAACAGAAAAAGTGTGGTATTGAAGATAGCTCCCACAGGAAAGCAGCTGCAAATGTGGCACCGTGCTGGCTGATAGACTGCATGGGGACCTACTTACTACTGTAGCTGGGGTCTGCCTTCCTGCTTTCTTGTAGCTCCCTGTCGTGTTTTTGCCCAGCCGGAGCAAAGGGGAAGAAAACCGCGACTCCTCCCCCTCCCCCTCTCGACGGAATGCGGAGGGGATCGGAGAGGGAGAAAAAAAAGTAAAAGAGCCCGCGTAAGTTGATATAAGAACAGTTTACTGGGGAAATTGAAGAGTAACATTTATAACAAAGACAAGGGAATATTACAAAGAAAACTGGTGAGTGATACAGTTGCTCACCACCCGGGACCCGACGTAAGCGACCGCTCCCGACCGGCGACCGAGAGCCCGCGCGCCCCCCCGGAAGCTTATACCGGGGCAAGAGCTTATTCCGACCAGCCCCCACCTGTACCCTGGGCATGACGGTTAGGATGGTATCGAATACCTGCTGGCCAGCCTGGGTCAGCTGTTCAGGCTGTGCCCTTTTCCTGGTTCCTCGCGGGAATTAACTCTATCCTGGCTCAAACCAGGACATTCCACCCCTTATTCTATACCATCTACACGTCATGTCTAGGTTTACACATCATAATCACCTACACATACATAACATAGAGCAACTATAGGAATCGTGACATTCAACAACTATCATTATACAATTTAATTCATGGATTATTCTCACCCAAAATTAAATTCCCTTGAGGCACACATTGGGTCTTCCCATCCTTACACATCACCCACCAAGTACACCCAGGTCCCTGAGAAAAAATAATCCCACGGGTGGGTTTGCCTTTACCTGAAGCAGGACACACTCAGACTGCCTTCCCTAACATGTCTTTTATATGTACCACAGGGACTTTGTCCCCTTCTACAATATGTAAGGGTCCTGATTGGGCAGGGCCAACTCGATTTACAGATCCTCTAGAGTTGACTAACCAGGTGGCCTTTTCCAAGTGTGTATCCCAATGCTTGAAAGTTCCACCTCCCATCGCTTTCAGTGTGGTTTTCAATAACCCATTGTATCTCTCAACTTTTCCTGAGGCTGGTGCATGATAGGGAATATGATAAACCCATTCAATGCCATGCTCTTTGGCCCAGGCATCTATGAGGTTGTTCCTGAAGTGCGTCCCATTGTCTGACTCAATTCTTTCTGGGGTGCCATGTCGCCAGAGGACTTTCCTTTCAAGGCCCTGGATGGTGCTCTGGGCAGTGGCATGAGACACAGGATACGTTTCCAACCAGCCGGTGGTCGCCTCCACCATTGTGAGCACATGGCATTTGCCTTGGCGAGTCTGTGGCAGTGTGATGTAATCAATCTGCCAGGCCTCTCCGTATTTATATTTCTGCCATCGTCCTCCATACCATATGGGCTTCAATCGTTTTGCTTGTTTAATTGTAGCACATGTCTCACACTCATGGATAACCTGTGCAATAGTGTCCAAGGTTAAGTCCACCCCTCGATCGCGAGCCCATTTATAGGTAGCATCTCTGCCTTGATGACCTGAGGTATCATGGGCCCATCGAGCTAAAAATAACTCCCCCTTATGTTGCAAATCCAGATCTATCTGAGAAATCTTAGCAGCCTTGTCAACTTGCTGGTTATGCAGATGTTCTTCTGTGGCCCGCTTTTTGGGTACGTGAGCATCTACATGGCGCACCTTCACAACTAGTTTCTCCATTCGAGCAGCAATGTCCTGCCATAGTGGAGCAGCCCAGACGGGTTTGCCCCGTCGTTGCCAGTTGTTCTGTCTCCATTGCTGTAGCCATCCCCATAGAGCGTTTGCCACCATCCACGAATCAGTGTAGAGGTAGATCCTTGGCCATTTTTCCCGTTCAGCAATGTCTAAAGCCAACTGGATGGCTTTTACCTCTGCAAACTGGCTGGATTCACCCTCTCCTTCTGCAGCTTCTGAAATTTTGCGTAGGGGACTCCATACAGCTGCCTTCCACCTTCGATGCCTTCCCACAAGGCAACAAGAGTCATCAGTAAACAGGGCATACCGCTTCTCATCTTCTGACAGTTCATCATACGATGGGGCCTCGTCAACACGTGTCACCTTCTCTGGTGATATTTCACCATCTTCACACTCTGGCCAGTTTGTGATCACCTCCAGGATCCCAGGGCGACTAGGCTTCCCTATACGAGCTCGTTGTGTGGTCAGTGCGATCCACTTACTCCATGTAGCATCAGTTGCATGATGCGTAGGGAATGCCTTCCCCTTGAACATCCAGCCCAGCACTGGCAGTCGAGGTGCCAGGAAGAGTTGTGTTTCTGTGCCAATCACTTCTGATGCAGCTTGAACTCCTTCATATGCTGCCAGTATCTCCTTCTCGGTTGGAGTGTATCGGGCCTCGGATCCTCTGTATCCCCGACTCCAGAACCCGAGAGGTCGGCCTCGACCCTCCCCAGGTGCTCTCTGCCAAAGACTCCAAGTAGGGCCATTCTCCCCAGCTGCGGTGTAGAGCACATTTTTAACATCTGGTCCTGTCCAGACTGGCCCAAGTGCCATCGCATGAAGAATCTCCTGTTTAATTTGTACAAAACTTTGTTGCTGCTCAGGACCCCATTCAAAATCATTCTTCTTCCGTGTCACACGGTAGAGGGGGCTAACAATCATACTGTAATTTGGAATATGCATTCTCCAAAAACCCACAACACCTAGGAAAGCTTGTGTTTCCTTTTTGTTAGTTGGTGGAGACATGGCTGCAATCTTGTTTATCACCTCTATTGGAATATGACGACGTCCATCCTGCCATTTTACTCCTAAAAACTGGATCTCCTGTGCAGGTCCTTTGACTTTCCTGCGTTTAATGGCAAAGCCAGCCTTTAGAAGAATTTGAATTCTTTTCTTTCCTTTATCAAGGACTTCCACGGCTGAGTCACCCCACACCACAATATCATCAATGTATCGCAGATGTTCTGGGGCCTCACCCTCCTCCAGCGTGGCCTGGATCAGTCCATGGCAAATGGTGGGGCTGTGTTTCCACCCCTGGGGCAGTCGATTCCAAGTATACTGCACCCCTCTCCAAGTGAAAGCAAACTGAGGCCTGCACTCTTTTGCTAAAGGGATTGAGAAGAATGCATTGGCAATATCAATGGTGGCATACCATTTGGCTGCCTTGGACTCCAATTCGTATTGGAGTTCCAACATGTCTGGCACAGCCGCGCTCAGAGGTGGCGTGACTTCATTCAGGCCACGATAGTCTACTGTCAGTCTCCACTCTCCAGTAGACTTTTGTACCAGCCATATAGGGCTGTTAAAGGGTGAATGAGTTTTGCTGATCACCCCTTGGCTCTCCAATTGCCGAATCAACTTATGAATGGGAATCACAGAGTCTCTGTTGGTGCGATATTGCCGACGGTGCACTGTTGTGGTTGCAATTGGTACCTGTTGCTCCTCAACCTTCAGCAAACCCACAACAGAAGGGTCCTCTGAAAGGCCAGGCGTACTGGATAATTGTTCAATCTCTTCTGCCTCCACTGCAGCCACATCAAAGGCCCACCTGTATCCTTTTGGGTCCTTAAAATACCCTCTCTTAAGATAATCTATACCTAAGATGCATGGAGCTTTGGGGCCTGTCACAATAGGGTGCTTGTGCCAATTTGTGCCAGTCAGACTCACTTCAGCTTTTAATACAGATAGCTGTTGAGATCCCGCTGTCACTCCAGAAATACAAATGGATTCTGTCCCTTTAAAATTTGATGGCATCAGAGTACATTGTGCACCGGTGTCCACTAAAGCCTTGTATTCTTGTGGATCTGATGTGCCAGGCCAACGAATCCACACAGTCCAATAAACCCGATTATCCCTTTCCTCCACCTGGCTGGAGGCAGGACCCCCCTAATACTGGTCATTGCAGTCATCATTTACTGTTTCCCAGGAAACACCAGAGGTCCCCTCGAGGGAATCAGAATTGAAATCAACCCTCCTATCTTGTCTAGGGGGTTGCTCACTGGAAACTGGAGCGACATTCCTCCAAGGAGAGTTACTTCTTTTAACCCTTCCTTTACGCAACTCCTGTGCCTGTGCTCTTGGAGTAGATGGGGTAGGTGGCCTATCACACTTGCTCATATTCTCTCCTTGGTCCTGTGGATGGGACCGTGAAACATCCTGGGGTGTATACTCCTTATGTTCCTGCTCTTGAGCATGGGGACACTTATTCTTAAAAGCTGGAGTACTGGCAGGTGGAGAGTGAGACACGAATTGGTCAAGCTTCTGTGACATTTTCTCTACAGCTGAAATAACAGCCTGTAGGGAACAAGACACATTTTCTTCATATTGCCAAAGGTGAGCGGCTAGTTGTTCCACCGTTTGCCTCTCATCTTCTTTCCAGGAGACAACTGCCAACGAACTGGCATAGTTTGGTGGTGCACTTCGTAGGAACTTTCGCCACATAACTCGTGTGCATTGAATTTCATCTGGGTCTGTGGGTGCATAGTCATTATAAATAATCTCCAGCACAGCTAACTCCCTCAAATATTGAATGCCTTTCTCCATGGTGGTCCACTTACTTGGGGGGCATGTGATATCTTCCTTGAAGGGGTATCTTTCCCTCACGCCCAACAAAAGTCGCCTCCAGAGGCTGAGGGTTTGTGACGGTCTTCCCATAGCCTTACCAATGTCCCCGTCCCGGGACAAGGAGCCCAATTGCCTGGCTTCTTTGCCCTCTAAGTCCAAACTGTGGGCTCCATTTTCCCAGCATCGGAGCATCCAGGTGATAATGTGCTCACCTGGGCGACGGCTGTAATCTTTCCACACATCTCACAGTTCATTCAGGGACAAGGACCGGCTGATTATCTCTGGCTCCAACTCTTCTTCCCTCTGTGGTGTCCCTTGTTCATCTTCATCCTTAGTGCTGCGAACTGGTTTTTTTGTATATTTCTTTTTCTGTACAGGGGCAACTGATACTAGCACAGATTGACACTGATTCAACAGCAATTGTATCAGTTGTCTCAGTTTGAATGGCCGCAGTTGTAACAGCAACTGGTTCTGGCGCAGCTGAGTTAGGAATGGGTTCCTGTGTTCTCCAAATCTTTACAGGTAAAAAGCTCCCTGGACACCTGTGCATATTCTGTATGCCTTTCCTCACAGCTCTCAAAAAAAATTTTACAATCCAAGCCAAGGTAGAAACATGGGAAAATAATACAGACATGGTAATTAGAACATTCCAAATATTATTGAAATGAGGGTAAATGACATAGTGAGAGGAATTACACATGTCAGCTTTTCCCATAAATTGAGTGCCATTATCAAGTTCTAGGAGAAAGTGTGGAAGAGATAGAAAAGCCATGTACACATACCAATCCAACTTAATAAACCATGACAAAATCATATCATAAGCCAATCCCATCCAGTGCAGTAGCATGTAAAATTTTCATACACTTTCCACCGACGAGAAACACTATCACAGGACATACATGATGCAGATAAGAGGACATGTAATACCACCATACAAGCATATCAACCAACATTGTGATCAGCAATCAGTTAGTGTCAGGAGTGTACACAAGGATTTTGTTTAAACCCAGTCTGTTCTATTTCAACCTCGCGGGCCCCACGTTGGGCGCCAATAAATGTCGTGGTTTTGCCCAGCCGGAGCAAAGGGGAAGAAAAACCGTGACTCCTCCCCCTCCCCCTCCCGACGGAATGCGGAGGGGATCGGAGAGGGGGAAAAAAAAAAAAAGTAAAAGAGCCCACATAAGTTGAAATAAGAACAGTTTACTGGGGAAATTGAGGAGTAACAACTATAACAAAGACAAGGGAATATTACAAAGAAAAACTAGTGAGTGATACAGTTGCTCACCACCCGGGACCAGACGTAAACGACCGCTCCCGACCAGCGACTGAGAGCCCCCCGCCCCCCCCGGAATAACTTATTCCGGGGCAAGAGCTTATTCCGGCCACCCCCACCTGTACCCTGGGCATGACGGTTAGGATGGTATGGAATACCTGCTGGCCAGCCTGGGTCAGCTGTTCAGGCTGTGCTCTTTCCTGGTTCCTCACGGGAATTAACTCTACCCTGGCTCAAACCAGGACAGTTTGCAAGGTTTGGGCAGGGGCGGCCTGCATCACAATGAACCCGTTGTCAGGGTGACAGATGAGAGGGGCAACAGACCCCGGACCCGTAGCAGGACTGGGTTTGCGGAATTTGGGCGGGGGCGTCCTTCGTCACAAGGAAGCCGTTGTCGGGGTGACGGCGGAGAGGGGCAACAGACCCAGGGCCCGCAGCACGCCTGCGTTTGCATGGTTTGGTCAGGGGCAGCCTGCGTCACAATGAACCTGTTGTCGGGGTGACGGTGGAGAAGGGCAACGGACCCTGGGCCCGTAGCAGGCTTGGGTTTGCGGAATTTGGCCGGGGGCGGCCTGCGTCACAATGAAGCTGTTGTCGGGGTGACGGCAGAGAGGGGCAACGGACGCAGGGCCCGCAGCAGGCCTGGGTTTGCAAGGTTTGGGCGGGGGCGGCCTGCGTCACAATGAACCCGTTGTTGGGGTGATGACTGAGAGGGGCAACGGACCAAGGGCCCGCAGCAGGCCTGGGTTTGCAAGGTTTGGGCGGAGGTGGCCTGCTCCACAATGAACCCGTTTTTGGGGTGACGGCGGAGAGGGGCAAAAAACCCCAGGCCCGCAGCCGGTCTGGACTTGCGGGGTTTGGGCGGGGGCGGCCTGCGTCACAAGGTAGCCTTTGTCGGGGTGACGGATGAGAGGGGCAACGGACCCGGGGCACATAGCAGGCCTGGGTTTGTGGAATTTGGGCGGGGGCAGCCTGCGTCACAAGGAAGTCGTTGTCGGGGTGACGGCGGAGAGGGACAACAGACCCAAAGCCTGCAGCATGCTTGGGATTGCAAGATTTGGGCGGGGGCGACCTGCGTCACAATGAACCTGTTGTCGGGGTTACGGCAGAGAGCTGCAACACACCCCGGGCCCGTAGCAGGCCTGAGTTTGCAAGGTTTGGGCAGGGGCGGCCTGCGTCACAATCAAGCTGTTGTTGGGGTGACAGCGGAGAGGGGCAACGGACCCAGGGCCCGTAGCAGGCCTGAGTTTGCAAGGTTTGGGCAGGGGCGGCCTGCGTCACAATCAAGCTGTTGTTGGGGTGACAGCGGAGAGGGGCAACGGACCCAGGGCCCGCAGCAGGCCTGGCTTTGCAAGGTTTGGTCAGGGGCGGCCTGCGTCACAATGATCGTGTTTTCGGGATTACGGCGGAGAGGGGCAACAGACCCAGGGCCTGCAGCAGGCCTGGGTTTGAAAGGTTTTGTCGGGGGTGGCCTGCATCACAATGAACCTGTTGTCAGGGAGATGGATGAGAAGGGCAACGGACACCGGACCCGTAGCAGGCCTGGGTTTGCGGGGTTTGGGCAGGGGCGGTCTGCGTTACAAGGAAGCCGTTGTCGGGGTGATGGTAGAGAGGGACAACAGACCCAGGGCCCGCAGCAGGCCTGGGTTTGCAAGGTGTGGGCGGGGGCGGCCTACGTCACAACGAACCTGTTGTAAGGGTGACGGCGTAGAGGCGCAACGGACTCTGGGCCCGTAGCAGGCCAGGGTTTGCGGAATTGGGGTGCATGCGGCCTCCGTCACAAAGAAGCCATTGTCAGAGTTACAGTAAAGAGGGGCAACAGACCCAGGGCCCGCAGCAGGCCTGGGTTTTCAAGGTTTGGTCAGGGGTGGCCTGCGTCACAATGAACCTGTTGTCGGGGTGACGGCGGAGAGAGGCAAAAAACCTCGGGCCCGCAGCAGGCCTTGGTTTTCAAGGTTTTGTCAGGGGTGGCCTGTGTCACAATGAACCCGTTGTCGGGGTCACAGCGGAGAGGGGCAACGGTCCCCAGGCTCGCAGCAGGCCTGGGTTTGTGGAATTTGGGCGGGGGCGGCTTGTGTCACAGGGAAGTCGTTGTTGGGGTGACAGCGGAGAGGGGCAACAGACCCAGGGTCCGCAGCAGGCCTCGGTTTGAGAGGTTTGGGCGGGGGCGGCCTGCGTCACAGTGAAGCTGTTGTCGGGGTGACGGCGGAGAGGGGCAACGCTTCCCAGGCCCGCAGCGGGCCTGGGTTTGCGGAATTTGGGTGGGGGTGGTCGGCATCACAATCAAACCGTTGTCGGGGTAACAGTGGAGAGGAGCAAAAAACCCCGGCCCCGCAGCAGGCCTGGACTTGCGGGGTTTCGTCAGGGGCGCCCTGCGTCACAATGAAGCCGTTGTCGGGGTGATGGTGGAGAGGGGCAACGGTCCCAAGGCTAGCAGCGGGCCTGGGTTTGCGGAATTTCGGTGGGGGCCGCCTGCGTCACAGGAAAGTCTTTGTCGGGGTGACAGCGGAGAGAGGCAACAGTCCCCAGGCTCGCAGCGGGCCTGGGTTTGCGGAATTTCGGTGCGGGCGGCCTGCGTCACAGGAAAGTCGTTGTCAGGGTGACAGCGGAGAGGGACAACAGACCCAGGGCCCGCAGCACGCCTGGGTTTGCAAGGTTTTCACAGGGGTGGCATTCGTAACAATGAACCCGTTGTCGGCGTGACGGAGGAGAGGGGCAAAAAACCCCAGGACTGCAGCGGGCCTGGGTTTGTGGACTTTGGGCGGGGGCGGCCTGCGTCACAGGGAAGTCGATGTCGGGGGTGACGGCAGAGAGGGGGAACAGAACCAGGGCCCGCAGCAGGCTAGGGTTTGCAAGGTTTGGGCGGGGGCGGCCTGGACCAAAATCAACCCTTTTTTGGAGTGACGGCAGAGAGGTGCAACGGACCCCGGGCCTGCACCAGGCCTGGGTTTGCAAGCTTTGGTCAGGGGCGGCCTGCGTCACAATGAAGCCGTTGTCGGGGTGACGGCGGAGAGGGACAACGGTCCCCAGGCCTGTAGCAGGCCTGCATTTGCGGAATTTGGGCGGGGGCAGCCTGCTTCACAAGGAAGCTGTTGTCGGGGTGACGGCGGAAAGGGGCAACGGACCCAGGGACCGCAGCAGGTCTGGGTATGCAAGGTTTCGGCGGGGCCGGCGTGTGTCACAATGAACCCGTTGTTGGGGTGACGACGGAGAGGGTAAAAAAACCCCAGGCCCAAAGCAGACCTGGGTTTGCAAGGTTTGGCCGGGGGCAGCCTGCGTCACAATGAACCTGTTGTCGGGTTGACGATGGAGAGGGACAACGGTCCCCGGGCCCGCAGCAGGCCAGGGTTTGCGGAATTTGGGCGGGGGCGGTCGGCGTCACAATAAAGCCATTGTCGGAGTGACGGCGGAGAGGGATAAAAAACTCCAGGCCGGTAGCGGGCCTGTGTTTGCGAGGTTTGCGCGGGGGCTGCCTGCGTCACAAGGAAGCCGTTGTCGGGGTGACAGCGGAGAGGGGCAACGGACCCAGGGCCCGTAGGAGGCCTGGGTTTGCAAGGTTTGGGCGGGGGCGGCCTGCGTCACAATGAACCTGTTATCGGGGTGACAGCGGAGAGGGGCAATGGACCCAGGGCCCGTAGGAGGCCTGGGTTTGCAAGGTTTGGGTGGGGGCGGCCTGCGTGACAAGGAAGCCGTTTTCGGGTGATGGCAGAGAGGGACAGCGGTCCCCAGTCTCGCAGGAGGCCTGGGTTTGCAGAATTTGGGCGGGGGCGGCCCGCGTCACAATGAACCTGTTGTCGGGGTGATAGCAGAGAGGAGCAACGGACCCCGGGCAGGTAGCAGTCCTGGGTTTGCGGAATTTGGGCGGGGGCAGCCTGCGTCACAAGGAAGCCGTTGTCCAGGTGACGGTGGAGAGGGGCAACGGACCCAAGGCCCGCAGCAGGCGTGGGTTTGTAAGGTTTGGGCGGGGGCTGCGTGCATCACAATGAACCCGTTTTTGGGGTGACCGCAGAGAGGGGCAAAAAACCCCGGGCCCGCAGCACGCCTGGATTTATAAGGTTTGGGCGGGAGGGGTCTACCTCACAAGGAAGCCGTTGTCGTGGTGATGGCAGAGAGGGGCAATGGACCCAAGGTCCGCAGCAGGCGTGGGTTTGCAAGGTTTGGGCTGGGGCTTCCTGCGTCACAAGGAAGCCATTGTCGGGGTGACGGAGGAGAGCGGCAACAGACCCCGGGCCCTTAGCAGGCCTGGGTTTGCGGAATTTGGGCAGGGGCGGCCTGCGTCACAATGAAGTTGTCGGAGTGACAGTGGAGAGGGGCAAAAATTCTGGGGCCGGAGCGGGCCTGGTTTTGCGGGGTTTGGGCAGGGGCGGCGTGCGTTACCAGTAAATCGTTTTCGGGGTGACGGCGGAGAGGGGCAACGGTCCCAAGTCTCGCAGCAGGCCTGGGTTTGCGGAATTTGGGTTGGGGCGGCCTGCGTCACAGGGAAGTCGTTGTTGGGGTGACGGTGTAGAGAGGCAACAGACCTAGGGCCCACAGCAGTCCTGGGTTTGCAAGGTTTTGGCGGGGGCGACCTGCGTCACAAGGAAGCCGTAGTCAGGGTGACGGCGGAGAGGGACAATGGACCCGGGGCCCACAGCAGGCCTTGGTTTGCGGAATTTGGGCGGAGGCGGCCTGTGTTACAATGAACCCGTTGTTGGGGTGAAGGAGGAGAGGGGTAACGATCCCCAGGCCTGTATCGGGCCTGGGTTTGCGGAATGAGGGCGGGGGCTGCCTGCGTCACAAGGAAGTCGTTGTCGGGGTGACAGCGGAGAGGGGCAACAGACCCAGGGCCCGCAGCAATCCTGGTTTTGCAAGGTTTTCACGGGGGCGGCCTGTGTCACAATGAACCCGTTGTCGGGGGTGACGGCGGAGAGGGGCAAAAAACACCAGGCCCGCAGCAGGCCTGGGTTTGCAAGGTTTTCACGGGGGCGGCCAGCGTCACAATGAACCTGTTGTCGGGGTGACGGCGGAGAGGGGCAACAGTCCCCTGGCTCCCAGCGGGCCTGGGTTTGCGGAATGTGGGTGGGGGTGGCCTGCGTCACAGGGAAGTCGTTGTTGGGGTGACGGCGGAGAGGGGCAAAAAACCCCGGGCCCATAGAAGGCCTGGGTTTGCAAGGTTTGGGTGGGGGCGTCCTGTGTCACAATGAACCCGTTGTAGGGGTGACGGAGGACAGGGGCAACAGACCCAGGGCCCGTAGCAGGCCTGGGTTAGTGGAATTTTGGCGAGGGTGTCCTGCGTCACAAGGAAGCGGTTGTTGGAGTGACGGCGGAGAGGGGCAACAGACCCAGGGCCCGCAGCAGGCCTCGGTTTGCAAGTTTTGGGCTGGGCGGCCTGTGTCACAATGAACCCGTTGTCGGGGTTACGGCGGAGAGGTGCAACGGACCCCAGGCCCATAGCAGCCCTGGGTTTGTGGAATTTGGCCGGGGGCAGCCTGTGTTACAAGGAGGCCGTTTTCAGGGTGACGGCGGACAGGGGCAACGAACCCAGGGCCCGCAGCAGGCCTGGGCTTGCAAGGTTTGGGTCGGGGCGGCCTGCGCAATAAGGAAGCCGTTGTTGGGTTCACGTCGGAGAGGGGCAAAAAAGCCCGGGCCCGCAACAGGCCTGGGTCTGCTGGGTTTGGGCGGGGGTGGCATGCGTCACAAGGAAGCCGTTGTCGGGGTGACGGCAGAGAGGGACAACGGTCCCCAGGCTCGCAGCGGGCCTGGGTTTGCGGAATTTGGGCGGGGGCGGCCTGCGTCACAAGGAAGTCGCTGTCGGGGTGACGGCGGAAAGGGGCAAAAAACACTGGGCCCGCAGCAGGCCTGGGTTTGCAAGGTTATGGCGGGGGTGGCCTGTGTTACAATGAACCCGTTGTCGGGGTGACGGAGGAGAGGGGCAACAAACCCCGGGCCCATAGCAGGCCTGGGTTTGCGGAATTTGGGTGGGGGTGGCCTGCGTCACAAGGAAGCCGTTGTCGGGGTGACGGCGGAGAGGGACAACGGTCCCCAGGATCCCAGTAGGCCCGGGTTTGCGGAATTTGGGCGGGGGCGGCTTGCGTCACAGGGAAGTCGTTGTCGGGGTGACAGAGGAGAGGGGCAACAGACCCAGGGCCCGCAGCAGGCCTGGGTTTGCAAGGTTTGGGCAGGGGCGGCCTGCGTCACAATTAATCAGTTGTCGGGATACGGAGGAGAGGTGCAATTGACCCCGGGCCCGTAGCGGGCCTGAGTTTGGGGAATTTGGGTGGGGGCGGCCTGCGTCACAATGAACCTGTTGTTGGGGTTAGGGTGGAGAGGGGTAAAGGTCCCCAGGCCTGTAGAGGGCCTGGGTTTGCGGAATTTTGCCAGGGGCGGCCTGCGTCACAAGGAAGCCGCTGTTGGGGTGACGGCGGAGAGGGCAATGGATCCCGGGCCCATAGCAGGCCTGGGTTTGCGAAATTTGGGCTGGGGGCGGCCTGCGTCACAAGGAAGCCATTGTCGGAGAGACGGCGGAGACGGGCAATGGACCCAAGGCTCGCAGCAGGTGTGGGTTTGCAAGGTTTGGGCGGGGGCAGCCTATGTCACAATGAAACCGTTGTCGGGGTGACAGCGGAGAGGGGCAACGGACCCAGGGCCCGCAGCAGACCTGGGTTTACAAGGTTTGGGCGGGGCGGCCTGCGTCACAATGAACCTGTTGTCGGGGTGACGGCGGATAGGGGCAACGGTCCCCAGGCTCGCAGCGGGCCTGGGTTTGCGGAATGTGGGTGGGGATGGCCTGCGTCACAGGGAAGTCGTTGTCGGGGTGACGGTGGAGAGGGGCAAAAAACACCGGGCCCGTATAAGGCCTGGGTTTTCAAGGTTAGGTCAGCGGCGGCCTGTGTCACAAGGAAGCCGTTGTTGGGGTGATGACGGAGAGGGGAAAAAGACCCCGGGCCCGCAGCAGGCTTGGGTTTGCAAGTTTTGAGCGGGAACGGCCTTTGTCACAATGAACCCGCTGTCGGGGTGACGGCGGAGGGGGCAAGGGACCCAGGGTCTGCAGCAGGCCTGGGTTTGCAACGTTTGGGCGCGGGCGGCCTGCGTCACAATGAACCTGTTATCGGGTTGACGGAGGAGAGGGGCAACGGACCTGGGCCCCGTAGCAAGCCTGGGTCTGCGGAATTTGGGCGGGGGCGGCCTGCGTCACAAGGAAGTTGTTGTCGGGGTGACGGCAGAGAGGGGCCACAGAACCAGGTCCCGCAGCAGCCCTGGATTTGCAATGTTTGGTTAGGGGCGGTCTGTGTCACAACGAAGCCGTTATCGGGGTTACGGCGGAGAGGGGCAACGGTCCCCGGGCCTGAAGCAGGTCTGGGTTTGCGAAATTTGGGTGCGGGCGGCCTGCGTCACAATGAACCTGTTGTCGGGGTGACGGCTGAGAGGGGCAACGGTCCCCAGGTTCACAGCAGGCCTGGGTTTGCGGAATTTTGGTGGGGGCTGCCTGCGTCACAAGGCAGCCATTGTCTGGGTAACGGCAGAGACGGGCAATGGACCCAGGGCTTTCAGCGGGCCTGGGTTTGCGGGGTTTGGTCGGAGGCGGCCTACGTCACAAGGAACCCGTTGTCGGGGTGACTTCGGAGAGGGGCAAAAAACCTCGGGCCCGCAGCAGGCCTGGGTTTTCAAGGTTTGGGCGGGGGCGGCCTGCGTTACAAGGAAGCCGTTGTTGGGGTGACGGCGGAGAGTGGCAACGGACCCCGGACCCGTAGCAGGCCTTGGTTTGCGGAGTTTATGCGGGGGAGGCCTGCGTCACAATAAAGCCGTTCTCAGAGTGACGGCGAAGAGGGGCAAAAAAAGCAGGGCTCGCAGCGGTCTTGGGTTTGCGGGGTTTCAGCAGGGGTGGCATGCGTCACAAGGAAGTCGTTGTTGAGGTGACGGCGGAGAGGGGCAACGGACCCAGGGCCCGCAGCAGGCCTGCGTTTGCAAGGTTTGGGCAGGGGCGGCCTGCATCACAATGAACCTGTTGTTGGGGTGACGACGGAGAGGGGCAACAGACCCAAGGCTCACAGCAGGCCTGGGTTTGCAGGGTTTGGGTGCGGTCGGCCTGCGTAACAATGAAACCGTTGTCACGGTGACGGCGGAGAAGAGGAGGGGGAAGGCAGACCCAACTACAATAGTAAGTAGGTCCCCATGCAGTCTATCAGCCAGTACAGTGTCACATTTGCAGCTGCTTTCCTGTGGGAGCTATCTTCAATACCACACTTTTTCTCCTCAACTCCCATAGAAGAAATACATGTGTCTGTTAAGTTATACCACTGAGTATGGGAGCTACAAGAAAGCAGGAAGGCAGACCCCAGCTACAGTAGTAAGTAGGTCCCCATGCAGTCTGTCAGCCAGCACCGTGTCACATTTGCAGCTGCTTTCCTGTGGCAGCTATCTTCAATACCACACTTTTTCTCCTCTGCTCCCATTGAAAAAATACATGTGTCTGGTAAGTTATACCACTGAGTATGGGAGCTACAAGAAAGCAGGAAGACAGACCCCAGCTACAGTAGTAAGTAGGTCCCCATGCAGTCTAGCAGCCAGCACGGTGTCACATTTGCAGCTGCTTTCCTGTGGGAGCTATCTTCAGTACCACACTTTTTCTCGTCAGCTCCCATTTAAAAAATACATGTTGTCAGTTAAGTTATACCACTGATTATAGGAGCTACAAGAAAGCAGGAAGGCAGACCCCAGCTACACTAGTAAGTAGGTCCCCATGCAGTCTATCAGCCAGCACGGTGTCACATTTGCAGCTGCTTTCCTGTGGGAGCTATCTTCCATACCACATTTTTCTCCTCATCTCCCATTGAAAAAATACATGTGTATGTTAAGTTATGCCACTGAGTATGGGAGCTACAAGAAAGCAGGAAGGCAGACCCCAGCTACAGTAGTTAGTAGGTCCCCATGCAGTCTATCAGCCAGCACGGTGTCATATTTACAGCTGCTTTCCTGTGAGAGGTATCTTAAATACGACATTTTTCTCCTCAGCTACCATTGAAAAAATACATGTGTCTGTTAAGTTATACCACTGCGTATGGGAGCTACAGGAAAGCAGGAAGGCAGACCCCAGCTACAGTAGTAAGTAGGTCCCCACGCAGTCTATCAGCCAGCACAGTGTCACATTGGCAGCTGCTTTCCTGTGGCAGCTATCTTCATACCCACTCACTTGGATTGCTCAGCTCCCTTTCAAATAACACATGCCCCCTCTTAAATTATACCACAGCGTATGGGAGCTGTGGAGAGGCCAGGTATATTTAACCCCTTCCCAGCCGTCGGGATCTGAGGCTGCAGCGCAGCGGAGCCAGCCATTTCCCTCCATTTTCGACCCATTTTTGACCCATCTTTGACCAATTTTGAACCATTTCTGACCCATTTTGACCCATTTATTCCATTATCCCAATTTTTTACCCATTTTGAACCATTTTTGACCATTTTTGACCCATGTTTGACCAATTTTGACCCATTTCCCCCCATTTTTGACCCATCTTTGACCAAGTGTGACCCATTTTCTCCATTTTGAGCCATTTCTGACCCATTTTGACCCGGTTTTGACCCAGATTTGACCCAGTTCCCCCATTTATTCCATTATCCTCCAATTTTATCTCATTTTCATCCATTTTTGACCCATTTTCAACCCATTTCCCCCCATTTTGACGCATTTTCAGTCATTTTTGACCCATTTTGACTGATTTTTACACGATTTATTGCATTATCCTCCAATTTTGACCCACTTTCAGCCATTTTTTACCCATTTTGACCCATTTTTGACCCATTTCCCCCCATTTTTACTCCATTTATTCCATTATCTTCCAATTTTATCTCATTTTCAGCCATTTTTGACCGATTTTTGACCAATTTTGACCCATTTTTTACCCCATTTATTCCATTAACCCCAAATTTTATCCCACTTTCAGCCATTTTTTACCCATTTTGCCCCATTTCTTACCCATTTTGACCCATTTTGCCCCATTTCTTACCCATTTTGACCCATTTATTACATTATCCCCCAATTTTATCCCACTTTCAGCCATTTTTTACCCATTTTGACCCATTTTTTACCCCATTTATTCCATTAACCCCCAATTTTATCCCACTTTCAGCCATTTTTGACCCATTTTTACCCATTTTGACCCATTTTTTACCCCATTTATTCCATTAACCCCCAATTTCAGCCCACTTTCAGCCATTTTTTACCCATTTTGACCCATTTCTCCCCATTTTTTACCCATTTTGACCCCATTTTTCACCCATTTTGACCCCATTTATTCGATTTCCCCCATTTTTTACCTATTTTAACCCATTTATTGCATTATCCTCCAATTTTATCTCATTTTCAGCCATTTTTGACCCATTTCAACCCATTTCCGCCATTTTCAGCCATTTTTTACCCATTTTTGCCCCATTTCCCCCCATTTTGACCCATTTTTGACCCATTTTTGCCCCATTTCCCTCCATTTTTGCCCCATTTCCCATTTTCAGCCATTTTTACCCATTTTCGACCCATTTCCCCCAATTTTGACCCATTTCCCCCCATTTCCATTCATTTCCCCCATTTCCCCCCATTTTTGACCCATTTTTGCCCCATTTCCCTCCATTTTGACCCATTTTTGTCCCATTTTTTACCCATTTTGACCTATTTTTGACCCATTTATTCCATTATCCTCCAATGTTATCCCATTTTCAGCCATTTTTGAGCCATTTCCCCCCATTTTGCCCCATTTCTGCCCCATTTCCACCCCATTTTGCCCCATTTCTGCCCCATTTCCCCCCATTTCCCTCCATTTTGACCCATTTTTGCCCCATTCCCGCCCCATTTTTGCCCCTCAGCCTGCCCCCTCCAGCGCCAGGTAGATCCCCATGGGACAGTGGTCGCTGCCCTGGGCCCGCTTCTCGATCCTGCTGTCGCACAGATCCTTCCTGCCCCTCTGGGACCACAGGCAGTAATCCAGCCTCCAGCCCACGTTCCTGGCCCTGGCCCCACTCAGGTAGGTCCAGAAGGTGAAGGCGTTGGGCAGCGAGGGGTTAAACACCCGGAAGCTGTCGAGGAAGCCCGCCCCCAGCAGCTCCCCAAACGCCTCCCTCTCCTCCCGCGTGAACCCGGGGCTCCTCTTGTTCCCCGACGAGTTCATCAGGTCCAAGGGCTGGTGGGCGACGTTGAGGTCGCCGCAGATGGCGACCGGTTTGGACCGGTCCAGCTGGGACACAAAGGAGCGGAAGCGCTCGTCCCAGGCCTGCCAGAAGCTGAGGCGGCCCGGGCCTCGCCCAGAGTTGGGCACGTAGACGCAGACGACGCGCAGGGCAGGGAACTCGGCCATCAGCACGCGGCCCTCGACGTCCAGCTCGGGGTCACCTGCTGGGGGGACACACAGGGGGGGATAAAAACGGGCTTGAGTGGCACAGAAGGTCGCTTTAGTGGCCAAAAAGGGGATTTAGAGGCCTAAAAATTCACTTTGTGGCCCAAAAAAGAGGATTGAGTGGCCCAAAAAGGGGCTTTAGAGGCCCAAAAAGTCATTTTAGTTGCCCAAAAAGTCACTTTAGTGGCCAAAAAGGGGCTTTAATGGCCTAAAAAGTCACTTTAGAGGCCAAAAAGGCAGTTTAGTGGCCCAAAAAGTCACTTTAGAGGACTAAAAAGGGGCTTTAGAGGCCTAAAAAGTCACTTTCGTAGACAAAAAGGGACTTTAGTAGCTCAAAAAGGGGCTTTAGAGGGCCTAAAAAGTCACTTTCGAAGCCAAAAAGGGACTTTAGTAGCTCAAAAAGGGGCTTTAGAGGTCTAAAAAGTCACTTTAGTAGCCAAAAAGTCATTTTAGAGGCCCAAAAAATCACTTGAGAGGCCTAAAAAAGAGGCTCTAGAGGCCTAAAAAGTCACTTTTTGGCCCAAAAAGTCATTTTAGTGGCCCAAAAAGTCACTTTAGTGGCCAAAAAGAGGCTCTAGAGGCCTAAAAAGTCACTTTTTGGCCCAAAAAGTCACTTTAGTGGCCAAAAAGAGGCTCTAGAGGCCTAAAAAGTCACTTTTTGGCCCAAAAAGTCACTTTAGTGGCCAAAAAGGAGCTTTAGAGGCCTAAAAAGTCACTTTCGTAGCCAAAAGTCACTTTAGTAGCTCAAAAAGGGGATTTAGAGGCCTAAAAAGTCACTTTTGTACCTAAAAAGTCACTTTAGAGGGCAAAAAGGGGCTTTAGAGGCCTAAAAAGTCACTTTAGTAGCCAAAAAGTCACTTTAGTGGCCCAAAAATGGACTTTAGAATCCTAAAAAGTCACTTTTGTACCTAAAAAGGGGCTTTATAGGCCCAAAAAGGGGCTTTAGAGGCCTAAAAAGTCACTTTTGTACCTAAAAAGGGGATTTATTGGATCAAAAAGAGGCTTTAGAGGCCTAAAAAGTCACTTTTGTACCTAAAAAGTCACTTTAGAGGCCTAAAAAGGGGCTCTAGAGGCCTAAAAAGTCACATTTTGGCCGAAAAAGTCATTTTAGTGGCCCAAAAAGTCACTTTAGTTGCCAAAAAATCATTTTAGTAGCTAAAAAGGGCCTTTAGAGGCCTAAAAAGTCACTTTCGTAACCAAAAAGTAACTTTAGTAGCTCAAAAATGGACTTTAGAGGCCTAAAAAGTCACTTTTGTACCTAAAAAGTCACTTTAGAGGTCAAAAACGGGCTCTAGAGGCCTAAAAAGTCACTTTAGTAGCTCAAAAATGGACTTTAGAATCCTAAAAAGTCACTTTTGTACCTAAAAAGTGACTTTAGAGGTCAAAAAGGAGCTCCAGAGGCCTAAGAAGTCACTTTTTGGCCCAAAAAGTCATGTTAGTGGCCCAAAAAGTCACTTTAGTTGAGGTCGCTGGCAACCGGTTTGGACCGGTCCAGCTGGGACACGAAGGAGCGGAAGCGCTCGTCCCAGGCCTGCCGGAAGCTCAGTTGGCCCAGGCCTCGCCTGGAGTTGGGCACGTAGACGCAGACGACGCGCAGGGCAGGGAACTCGGCCGTCAGCACGCGGCCCTTGGCGTCCAGCTCGGGGTCACCTGGCAAGGGGACACACAGACGGGGATAAAAAGGGGCTTTAGGGGCCCAAAAAGGGGCTCTAGAGGCCAAAAAGTCACTTTAGTCCTCAAAAATCAACTTTAATGGCCTAAAAAGGCACTTTAGTGGCTCAAAAAGTCACTTTAGAGGCCTAAAAAAGGGCATTAGAGGCCGAAAAAGTCACTTTAGAGGTCAAGAAGGGGATTTATTGGCTCAAAAAGGGGCTTGAGTGGTCAAAAAAGGGGCTTTAGTGGCCCAAAAAGTCACTTTAGTGGCCAAAAAGGGGCTTTAGAGGCCTAAAAAGTCACTTTAGAGGCTCAAAAAGTCACTTTAGAGGTCAAAAATGGGCTCCAGTGGCCTAAAAATACACTTTAGTGGTTCAAAAAGTCACTTTGTAATAAGTAATGGTCAAAATTGTTATTGTTGAGCAAATTGAGTGGGATGCAGTTGTGTTGTGCATGTTGTTATAAGCAATGACTCTGTTTGTGTAAGTTTTATTATGTTTTGTGGAACCTTGTAATAGTAGTTAAGTGGTTAAGCCAACACCTGGGCAGCGCTCAGAAGGTGCAACAAAATAGCGAAACTTCAAAGGCAGGAACACCCAGCAACATTTTTCACCAATCTGGAGCTGGTAGATGAGCAAGGACGAGGCGTGGACACTGTCAACTGACCAACCAGAGACCGATTCGTCGCAGTGTCCCAGCCCATGAAGGCGAGGTGGGGGGAAAACATATATAAGGACATGCAAAGGATGAATGTGTGTGCCGTGGGGGAACTGTTGCGCTTCCCTCGGTCACCCAGCGCTGTTTGCCCTTTTATCACTTGCTACAATTGGTTTAATAAAATGCTGTTTGGTTAAGAAAGCTTTAGAGGCTGATTCCTCTATAACAATGTGACCTTTCAGAGGCAGTTGTTGGGATTTCAGCAGACATTTCCAGTTCAGCCCATGCTGACTGCTGCCCTGAGGTGCAGCTGCTGAATATGAATATGATTTCTGTTTGCTGGTGAAAGCAACACAGGGGATGTTTTTGTCTGTGTTTGGTTCCCTTGGTCTAATCCCTTCCTTCGGGTGCCTTCGTTTCCCTCAGTCGTGTGTGACTGATCCCAGCAGCCCAGTGACTCTCCTGTGTGGTGTGTGGAATCCAGCTGTGCATTTGCGGAAGGGAGATGGGGGACACATGCCCTTGTAAACACGGTCATAAGAGGCATCAGGAGTTGATTTTCAGAAGTGATCTTTACAACTTTCCTGTTGTTCCTTTTGGGATCTTTTTCTCATGATCACTGTTCACGTGTATTCGACATGGCATTTGTAGTGCTGCGTCTCTTCCTAACCTTGGGGAATTTCAGTCAGCTCTGTTGGGAGTGTTTTGTTTGTGTTCCATTGACCTTGTGCAGGAAATCTCAGGTGATTTTTTTTTTTTCATATTACCATCTATAATTACATTTCCAACTTCTACAACAAATTAGTAGCTTCTACTCACTGTAGCAGCCATTCTGGCTCTTTTCTATGGCTCAGGAAAGGAGAGGTGAGTTACCACAATTAAAACAGTCAGAAGTGCTTGATGTATTCATAGGATGGACTTCCTGGGGTGTTTGCACAGCCTGTTTGAGTTTGTCTCTGACTGGGACGTATAGTCTTGGAGAAAGGAGCATGGCTCAGAAATGTGTTTCCACCTGAACTCACTTGGATCATCGGTGCTGCAGAGCCCAGGTTGTGGTTTTTGGGTCAGTCCAGTTCCAGTGTGTGTGAGCCAACATCCAGGCCTGACAAGGTCGTAGTGGTGAGGCACAGTGCAGCTGGAGCTCTTAGCCAGGCTGGTAATTCATCTGCAGAGCCAAGTCTAAACTACCAAGGTGTAATACAGAGCACTGTGTGGAGAACTGCAAATGCCTTCCAAACCCCATGACTGAGCGGCAGTCTGAAGTACTTTTGGGTTACTGTTTGTGTGTTGGCAGTCTCCACCTGTCGTTTTGTGATTGCCTCTTCTCTCCATTTCTCTACAAAGAGGGTGTTTCTGCTGAGAGTGCCCCGGTGGTGAAGCACTCCGGGCCTGGCAAAGATCTAGCTCAATGCCGTCATGACATTCAGCTCAAAGTCAGCAGCAGCCTTGCTGTTTTCTGTCTAGTGCATCTAAATCCCCTGGCATGTCTTGTGTCAGCTTCTTGTATGAAGGTGAATTTAAAACAGGGACGCTATTTTCTTTACTTTTCCTGCTCCTGGGTGTTTAGTCAGTGTGTGTAAACCATTAGAATGAAATGCAGGGCTTCAGGAGCAGGGATTTGACCCATGGTGGAAATGAGTTTCTGGAGAGCTTTTCCTAAGGATTTCAAATACATGGTTTTCCTCTCAGAGACAGAGGTGTCACAGATGCATTACCAGCCGTTGTCCTCAAGATGCACTTGTGATCCTTGTAATGTGGTCTGCTGTCCTCAGCAAGACACCCGCTTGCTCTTGGTTTCCCTTCTTCAGTTGGTAATGCACAAGACAGTAATCTCCTGTTCTGAGGGACCTTTCCTGTGCAACAGCAGTGCTTTAGTATCTGTGAAATGAGCTCATAGTTCTAGTCCAGTTCAATTCTCCTCAGTACCTGTTTGTATGACAACAACCTGTTCTATTGCAGGTCTGGTTTAGGGTGCACCCCTCTAAGTGGGATTGCAGTCAGCTGCTCTTGCCACACGTGGGTGTGTGAGGCTTTTGGGTCTGTTGCAGTTTTGTTCTCTTTCTATTCTAGTGAGTGCTTTGGGGGCGGTGGGCGCGGTGGGGCTTGTTCTTGCTGGTTTTCAAGACAGCGGCCTGATGAGTTGTTCTGGTTTTTCTTTACAGGGCTCCCGAGTCCCAGGACTTTGGGCTGAAAGCCTTTCAGCTGCACTGAATGTACCACGAGAGAGCAGTGTCTGTGCACAGAGAGATTTCCACAGTCACTGGACTCTGAGAACACAGCATTTTGATGTTCAGGCTTTAGAGTCTAGCTGCAAGTGCTTCATTTGAAGTTCTGATCCCTTGTGATGCTGTTCCCAGAATGAAAAGGAGCACTGGAATTCCCAGGAGTTCCATGGTGGAGGTGGATGATCCCAACACGAAGGGCGCGATGCTGACGAGCGACGGGAAATACGCCATCCCAGCCAGTAATGCGTAAGTGGGGAGCTAATTGGACTGGCCAGAGAGTGAGCGAGAGGAACCATGTGTGTGTGTGAGAGAGAGACGGGCCAGCATCTGTCCTTCTGAGGGAGGCAGCAGTGTCAATGTATCTCAACGTTCCCATCTGTCGTCCGTTCCAATATGAAGACAGTGCAGTCCTGCTGTTGGTGCCCCTGGAAGTTGCTTCATCTTGTAGTGTGCCAAGAACCTGCATTTCTGACCAAGAGTTCAGTGCTGTTCCTGGGGAGTCTTTCTCTTGGAAAGCTCCTTTTGCCTCTGGTTTAAGTTTCAAAGGCTTCTTGTCAACTTTCACCACTGGCTGCTGGCTGGAGATTTCCTCTGCCTTTGATCAGATGGCACGTGTGAAACAGGCTGAAGTTGTGCTGTTGCTCTGAACTGAGCAGGTGCTGCTGTGTGCTGACAAGAGTGGCTGTTTGAGAAAGGGATTGAGAGCACTTGTGGTTTTCTGTCATAGGGCTCCTTTTGCAGAAGCTGTTACAAAGACTTCCTCCTTCTCTAAAATGTGATGACTCGGAGACTAAACTCCTCGTGAGCCTGCATTTTGCACTGACCCTCTTCCAGAGCAGAGGTGGGATTCATTCCATGCATTTCCAGCTGTCAGAAAGGGATTTTACTAGTCTGAGAGGATGACTTTTCCTTTCCCAGTCTTTAATGTTTCTCTTTCCCCACTCTCCCTCCCCCCAGGGCAGCTTAGGCTCGGAAGAAGAAGGAAAAGCCTCCCTTCTTGCCACAGGAGCCATCCTCCTCCTCCTCTTCTTCAGATGTTCCTGTTCCTGAGGAGCTGTTATGTCCCCTGTGTAAAGAGTTAATCACGGACGCAGCTGTTATTCCCTGCTGTCAAAACGGTGACTGTGATGACTGTGTTACTGCCATGTTTGTTAACTCCAAACATCACATCTGATCTTGTGAAAGCTGAAAGAGGAGATGACACAGCGACTCTGTTACCTGTTCTACTGAAAACTGAAGTACCCTCAGAACAGCAAAGGGCTCTTCTCGTGCTAAAGACAGAAACAAAAGGCAGCCAGCTCTTTTTTCCCTTGGAACGTCTCTGCTTAAATGATCTCTACAGGCAGAAGGTCGAGTATGAGAAGAGAGCATAATGGTGCAGGTGAATTCCAGATTGGATATGGAAGGCATTTGGGCTGCCCACAGCCCTTTTGTCTCCCACAAAACTGTACAGCCAGCTCTGGTGACTTACTGGGGTCTGCCACAGACAGACAGGCAGGCATTTAACCCACATGCTTTTGTAATTGATTATCATTGACTTGAACCCTAAACGTTTCCTTAGTTTGGCTCAGAGCTATTCTGATGGTTCTAATTCATCACAGGTATTAGAACAGCACTGCTGGAACCTGAGGAACATCAGTGCCCAACGTGTCATCAGACAGACATTTCTCCTGACTCTTAGGAGGCCAACAAGTCCTGCGCAAGGTAGCCCCATGGCTTGGGTGGAGAGGGTTTGTGAGGAAAGCCTGTTTGCAAACAGCTGGAAGGGAAGGAAATGTTCACTGAGGTCTCCTTAGGCAAGGCTCAATGGGCTGAGGCCCAACTGGCTTCTCCAGGCCATGATCTGTTGTTAGAGAAGCTGACAGCTCCTTACAGACAATGTGGCCAGTTCAGGTCACGCTTGTTCCACACAACTGCCTCCCTTTCCGATGGGCTGTTAACACTCAAGTGCTTTGAATGCAGCTGCTCTGGGTGACCAGTCATTCTTACCAGCCTTTAGTGGGATGTGCTCATGTATCTGTCTCTGGGTTGATTTTAGGATTGACAGCCCTTACAGGGATAGCCATCATTTCCCTCTGTGGAGGCTTTTGTTCCCGACTCTCCTGAAGTTTCATGGTGCCTTTTTCTAACAGTGTTTCTGCCTCCAGATTGTGAACAACTTCAGGAATGACACTGGCTGCAGTCAGCAGATTCAGCAGCAGCCTCAGCAGCAGCTGCCGCCGCCTCCACCTCCAGCCACACTCGTCAGACAAGCGAGAACACACAACCTGCAACCTCTTCTCCAGCCAACCATTTCCAGCCAGCAGGATCCACCCATCATCCCACCAGCTTCTGCAGCTTCTTGGCCTGCTGCTGCTTTGCCATTGTTGGGCCCTGGTGCAGCATCTGTGGCAGCCGGGCTGCCAGGGAACCTGTCGCCTGCTTTGGCAGGGATTTGGCAAAGGAACTGATAGAATACAGAAGGGCTGAAAAGAAGCTATCCAACTGCCTGACACGTCTGTGGTGGAGAAGCAGGTTGTGTGGGGAACTCGGGAGGAGTTCCACTCCACACCTGGATCATGAGGGATGATCCAAGGTGATTGGCAGTGATAGGGGAATCTTGTGTAGGTGAGTAGCTCCAGTGTGGCAGAGGTGACAGCTGGCTGACAGTTGTAATGGGGCAGCAGTTGCTCAGGAGCAGGTGTCTCTTGACTAAATCTGCTCTGTGAAGACACCGTTCACCACCTGGCAGGCGTGAGGAGGAGAGAAAGTGAAAAGGTGTAGGTGCTGGGTTTTCTGCATCTCCCTGTTCTGATAGTAACCATTACCCCAAAGCACTTTGGAGCATATCAGTGAGAGAAATGGTCTTCATCTCCTCTTTGGTCTGTCTCGTGTAAAAGCACAGAGAGACTTTCACCCAGACTGCAGACTGGTGGCTTTTGTGAGTATTGGTCAGTTTTTGTCTCCAGAATTACAAGATCAAGGTCGTTTTTAAGGAAATCTGAAACTGATGAAAGACCTTTAGAGGGGGAATGATGCTGAAGAACGTGTGTGGAATCATGTGAAAGTTCCTTAAAAGCTAAGAAAACCCTTCGCCGCCACCCCCATGAAGAGGCAAAGGCAGCAGCCGTGACAGTCGGCCGAGATCGAGGCCACACGGCCATCGTCGTGCAAGGTCTCGGTCTCCTGGCTGTCACCGGTCGAGGTGAAGGTCACCCCTGTAGTGGTTCTGCCTGGGCCAGGTTTTAGGTAGCTGAGGCGGGGGCGGGGGGTGCAGGGGAAGATGGAGGGGTGGGGGGAGGTGTTTTAAGATTATTTTGTTTCTCATTTCCTTGTTCTTATCGTTTCTTAATAAATCCAACCTTTTTCTCCACAGGTTGAGTCTGTTTTGCCCATGACGGTGATTGCCGAGCCATCTCCCTGTCCCTGTCTCAATACACAAACCCACTCGTTATATTTCTCTCTCCCCTGTCCAGGTTAGGAGGGGCAGTGATGTTAGAACTTGGTGGGCACCTGGCACTCAGTCAGGGCTAAACCACCACCCTCAGGGAGTATGATGATCCCACCAAGCTGGGCAGGTGTGTAGATGTGCTTGAGGGCAGGAAGGCTCTTCAGAGGGCCCTGGCCAGTCTGGAGCCATGGGCCCAGGGCAATTGCGGTATGTCTGGTAATTCCCTGAGTGGAGATGCCCCTGGAGGTTACTCTCTGGAGCTGAGTGAAGGAGAACCACCTGCTGTCATTGATGTGGGTGAGTGACATCAGTCTCTATGAAATAAGTCGTCAGTGACCTGGGCAGACTGAGGCAGGACAATGGGGGAAACTCATGAAGAAGTGCAATGAACATGCAGATCTAGTCTGGGCACATGTAGAAAGTTTTGCTCTAAGCAGGGCACACACTTGGTGGAGCCATCCCCTGTGTGCCCAGCGCTGCCAAAAAGAATCCCTGCTTGAAAGTCACACTGGTTATTGAGTCCTGATTGGCACTTGGAACTCACAAGCTGTATGTTTGTGTTGTCAGGAGAGTTCTGTAGTACCATGCAGCTCCCTTCTTCTGCAAGAGCTGACAGGACCTGCCCACAGAGTCTCTGCTCTGTCCCAGTCTCCGTGCTGCTGTCCCAGGGAGCCACTGTGGAGCGGATTTCTTGCACCCCAGCTGCCTCCTCCCTGCAGCCCTGCTCAGTGTTAGACTTTTCCTGACAGTGTGAACAATGCTGTGCCTCAAGCAGAAGTTCTAAATTATGGCCCGTAGTGATGCCAGAGGCCATCCCAGGGAAGGGGCAGCGCTGTGGCTGTCACCAAGGGAGAGGGAGACCTTTGGGCAGTGCTGATGTCACACAGGGGCTGTTCCAGACCCCACCCGGCGTTGTGACCTCACCTGGCCAGGGGCTGTAGAGCCTCCCAGCGGGACAGCCAGAGCCAGTTGGGCTGAGCTGCCCTCGGGAGGACTCAGCTCCATCTGTAGCTACTTGCCTTTGTGCTTTCTTCAACGACTGCTTGTTTGCTGCCCACTTCTCCTCAACTTCCATTCCCTTCCAAAGGTAAGGATGAACCAAATCTGCACCTCCAGTTCGATCTCTAGGCTGAGCTCTTGCCCCTGCCTAGGCTGGCCACGGCTGTGGGAAGTGTTGCTGTGTTCTAGTTTAGATTGTGGTCCAAAAAAGAGGCACTGGGAGCTACAGAGGAGGGTTTGTGCCCAAACAGGAGGTTTTGGAAGCTCGAGATGGTAGAGCAGAGCTGTGAGTTTCAGGAGCAGCTGGAAAACTGCTCCTGGAAATACCTCAAGGCATTTGTGCCACTTCTGCCTTCCTGTTTCGTTCCCTGTGTCTATTTGAACGTGCTGTCTGTGTCTCCTGCTAGATCCTGCTGAGGCTGTGTGCAATGTCTCTGCGCTTCTGCAGCGTGATCCCATACGTCGTGCCCGGAGCGCTGGCACTGCTGGGCTCTATTCCTCCCGAAAAGCGCAGGCCAGAGACCGTGAGGAACTGGCCAGAGCTGCTGAGGAAGCGCTGGAGGAAGGAGGCACAGAGAAGGAATCGTGGCCCCAGATAGAAGCCTGTGTCCCTCAGGGACTCTCTTCCTCATTGGAAGAGGAATGCCCAGAGACTGAGCTTCCAGAAGTGTCAACACCACCAGTTGTGCCGAGCACCCAGGAGGATGACAAAGACAGAGAAGAGCCAGCAGGATGTGCAGGGGAAAGCAGCGTCCCTGCTGCTGTTTCTGTCCCCGTGCAGAGCACAGAGTGTCCCGGCAGCGCTGCAGCCAGCCCCGCACAGGGCTCAGGCTCAGGCGCCGACGCAGAGCAGCGGCCGGCAGCAGCGCCGGCAGCGCCAGGAGCCGGGCAGAAGCCGAGCTATGCCCAGATAGCTGCTGCGCTGCCGCCATCCCCGCAGGCAGAGCCCCGGGCTGAGGCAGCGCTGCCGGGTGCCGCGCGGGATGTGCCCGCTGGGCTCTGCCCGGCTGCAGCCGCCCCAGCTGATGCCCCTCCGCAGGCGGCCGGCGCTGCTGCCCCTGAGCGGGGGCTGGCGGAGGCGGCGGCAGCGGCTGAGCACACGGCTGCCAGCAGGGATGCTGCGGGGCTGCTGGCGGCGGGCAGCCATGCGCGTGGCGCGGCAGGTAAGGGCTGTGCCGGGCTGCTGGGCACCTGGCTGGGCTGGGGCACTGACACAAACGGCTGCTGCTCCACTTGGGGCAGCGTTTGCTCAGCACTTCTTGGACTGTCTTGCCTCTGCTGCTGGGGAAAGGGTCACTGGGTTTGAGGGGCTGCTGCTGAACTCGGGCCTCCTCCTGTTGCATTCCCAGAGGTGGGCTGGTTACTCTCCAGGCATCAAGGGTGTGTGATGGGACTTGACCCTTCGTGACATCCTGGGGAGCCTGATGGAGGAGCATCCCCATGGAATGCGTAGCAAGTGCTCAGTGTCACCTCTCTAGGAAAGGATCTCATTGCCTGGCCTGCTGTGTGGCAGCTGCACTGTGTGGGCTGTCTGAATGCTGACCTGTGTGCCTGTCTTGCAGGTGTAAATGGCTCTGACAAGCACTCGGAGGACATAGACGGTCCTGAGTGGCAGACAGTGACCCAAAAGAAGCATGGCCAAAGAGGAAAATCCAAGGTGGTTGTCTGGGCAATAGAGGTGCCAAAGGTAAGCAGCCACTGTCCTGCTCGTGCCTCCTGCCCTGCCCTACAGAGACACTTTCAGCTGCCGTGGGGACCCAACAGGAATGAAGAAGAGGTGCAGAGATGGAAAGAAGAGGCATGTTAGGGCTACACCCAGGGCTGGTGATTGGAGTCCTTCTCCAGCACCTTCCACCCTGATCTGTCAGGGTGATGCTCTGAAAGCCCTCAGAAGGCTTTGAGGGTTCACAGTCCCTGAGAGCAGGGGATGAATTGTGGTGCTTTCCACTGTGCAGGAGGGTCACGCTTCCGCTGCCTGTCCAAACCCACCCTGCAAATGAGCTGCAGGAACCAGGAAGATGGGCAAAAGAAGCCCCAGGGCTCAGTGGTGTTTGATCTACATTTCTGTCCTTGACTCTTGCTTTCTTGTCTTTCATCAAGGATACAGTCAGATACTTGATTGGCAAGCAAGGACAATTTATTAACAGCTTGAGGAGAGAGTCTGGGGCCACAATTTCTCTCTCAGCTGTCCCTGATGTCGAAGACTACGAAGTCTGTCACATCAAAGGTAAGAGGAATGCCTCTTTGTTCAGAGTCTAGAGCGTAGCTTGGGGGCTTTAATTAGACTAGAAATGGATTCAGTGGCTTGGCAAGGCCACGGCGTTTACCCAAGTGTTCTGCTCAGGGCTGTTCCAGCAGAGGGATGTGGCAAGTGGCCTGGGCCTGGGCACGTGCAGCCTCTGTTGTAGGGCTGGGAATGCATTTGAGCAGCTTTGGCTGCTGGAGCTGAAGCAGCCCCTTTTGCAGGATCCCTTTGTGCTTGAAGCAGCAGATAGGGGATGCTTGTCAGCATCTTGTCTGGGATCGATGTTGGAGCAATTGGGGCTGAAAAGTGTCTGTCAGTGAGCTGGGTCCCTGCTGGAGGCCAAAGCCATTCCAAGTGAGGCCTGGGGCTCTGAGCTGCTCACGTTGGTTGGATATCACGGTCTGTGTCCAATCTGTTCCAACTGAACTTGTCAGTGCAGCTCAGGAGGCTTCTGGCAGCTGGGCTGCTTTCCATGGCAGGGCTGGAAGTGTTCACAGCCTACCTGTGCTGCTGACCTTGGGTGGGATTCTTGTCTTCCAGGCCTCTCCCATGAAGTTGAAGGAGCGCTGAGCCTGATTGGCAGGAGGTTCAAACACCTGTGTCTTGACAACATCTACCATCTGCATCCCCCTGCACCGGTGACACGTCCTTCTGTCCCTAGGACTGCAAAGTCCCAGACGCCTCAAGCGCTTGCAGCAGAGAAAAAGAAGAGGAAATAGTAGTAAATTGTAGTAAATAGTAGTAATTGTAGTAAAAACACTACAAAATAAAGTCTAATATTGCCAAATATTAGACACGGGAAACAAAGGAAACTTGACAGAAAGTGAAGTACAGAAACTTGAGGGAAAGCCAGAGCCCCAGGCAGCTGCTGCCACCTGGACACAGGCTCTGCTGCCCAGGGCGGCCCCTAGTGCAGGGCTTTGCAGATGGCCAGGGAGCGGCCGTGGCACATGATGGGGAGAAGATAACGCTGTCCTGAAATGAAAAGGAGAGTCCTCAATGTGTGGGCAGCACATCCCAAGTAGGACATGTCCCAATTGTCCCAGTAGGAATTGGCCATGACTTTGGGGACAGTGGTGAAGGTGTCCCCAGAAGGGCAGCCAGCCCAAATGCCAGCCCATCTGAGTGGGAACCACAAGTCGTCAGGTTCTCTGTTGGGGGCAACTGGTGAGAGCAGTGGGGGAAGTGTTTGTGTTTTGGGCAAAACAGACTCCAAGTGCTTGACTGAGAGAGGAAAGGAGGAAAGTTTATTCTACAAGAAATAGGAAGGTGGGAGCTCTCGTCATTTTTGTGCAGTCAGTCTGCTCAGCCCAGACTCAAATAAAGGCTGCCCTGGGACCTTTCTACAGCAGTAGGATGGACACCTTGTGACTGGGTTTGTGGTGCCAGCTTTGACGTGAACAAACCATTCTTCAAAGCTGGCCATGGTCAGGGAATCACGGAATCACAGAATGGTGGGGTTGGAAGGGAGCTTTAGAGATCATCTAGTCCAACCCCCCTGCTAAAGCAGGTCCATCTCCATCAGGTCACACAGGAACGTGTCCATGTAGGTTCTGAGAGCTCCAAGGAAGGAGCCTCCACACCCTCCCTGGGGAGCCTGTGCCAGGGCTCCCTCACCCTTCCTCTAAAGCAGCTTTTCCTTCACTGAAACTTCTGTTCCAGCCATTGTCCATGACCCCTGGTGCTCTCACTGGGCACTCCCATCGCGCCCCATCCCCTTGTCATGCAACTGTCAAAGTGCCAAAGTGCCGAGCTGCTGGCTTCAATCTTCTTCCTACGGCGTGTCCCCCCTGGCCAAGCCCCAGTGCCAGGGACACCCAGCCCAGGGCTGCGTCATGGGCTCGTCTTTATTGCAGGAGCCGTGGCGGCGCCGCTGTGGCGGCATCCTACAGGGACCAAAGGGAAACCCCCTGAAACAGGAACAGACAGGATTGTGCAGGGCACCCGTGTTTTTTTTCTAATCTGCTCAGGAGAGACTGAAAAAGCTCAGATGCAGCCAAGAGAGATTCAGGGGACAGGGTGGACACTGAGGGACACCCAAAAGCCCCCAGCCCCAGGTTTCTCACACTTTTCAGAGGTTCCATGGCAGCCTGTCTGCCAACAAACTTCTGCCTTCAGCCTACTCTTGGTGTAGGAGCTCTCCTCATTCGTGTGCATTCAGTCTGCTCAGCCTAGACTGAAAAACCGCTGCCCTGGGACCAACATCTTCATCAACCACCTGGATAAGGGGACAGAGGGACCCTCAGCAAGTTCCCTGCTGGCACCAAACTGGGAGCACTAGCTGACTCCCCAGAGGCTGTGCTGCCATTCAGCGGGATTTCGACCAGCTGGAGAGTTGGGCAGAGAGGAACCTGCTGAGGTTCAACAAGGACAAGGGCAGAGTCCTGCATCTGGGAAGGAACAACCCCCTGCACCAGGACAGGCTGGGGGTTGAACTGCTGAAGAGCAGCTCCAGGAGAAGTACCTGGGAGTGCTGGCTGAAAATAAAGTGAACATGAGCCAGCAACGTGCCCTCGTGAGCAAGAAGCCAATGGCATTCTTAGGGCACGAGGAAGAGTGTGGGCAGCAGGATGAGGGAGGTTTTTCTCCCCCTCTGCTCTGCCCTGGTGAGGCCTCATCTGGAGTCCTGTGTCCAGTTCTGGGCTCCCCAGCTGGAGGGACAGAGAACTGCCAGAGAGACGCCAGTGCAGGGCCACAGAGACTGGAGCATGTTTCAGATGAGGAAAGGCTGATGGACCTGGGGCTGTTTAGTCTGGAGGAGACTGAGGGGAGACCTTATTAACATTTACAAATATCTAAAGGGTGGGTGTCAGGAGATTGGGACATCCCTTTTCTCTGTTGTAGCTAGCAACAGGACAAGGGGTGATGGGATGAAGCTGCAACACAAAAAGTTCCATTGAAACACAAGAAAAAACTCTTTTACTATGAGGTGAGGGAGCCCTGGCCCAGGCTGCCCAGGGAGGCTGTGGAGGCTCCTTCCTTGGAGGGCTTCAAGACCTGCCTGGACACGTTCCTGTGTGACCTGATCTAGGTGGGAGCTGCTTCTGCAGGGGATTGGACTGGATGATTTCTAAAGACCCCTTCCAACCCCACCATTCTCTGATTCGATTCTATGATTCTATGAAATCTCTCAAGTCTGGTACCTGGTTCAGGCATTAAAGGTGTCCCACCTGGGAAGCCTGCTTCCCTTTTCCTTGCAGCTGGTATTTAGAACATAGACAGTTGCTTTTTGAAAGCAAAACCATCACAAAAAAACCCCAAGGAAACAGCTGGGTGTTTTCCCTTCCCCAGGGCTGGCCACTGGACAAGGTGCTGGTCGGCAGCACTCTCAGGGTGCAGGGCTGGGCCCAGGACAGGCCTTTTGCAGGCACCACACTTCTGGAGGCTCCTGCTAATGCAGCTCCTGGGCACTGCTCAGGGAATGAGGACACTTGTCCATAATTGCTAGCTTTGGTCTCTCCCCATCACTCAGTCTGGCTCCCTGCCCTCATCTTTCACCTCCTCCCTCTCTGTCTTTACCCCACCACTGTTTTTTCTTTCTCTTTCTCTGTAGGACTCCTTGTCTGTATTTTCTAACCCCTCCTTGTCTGTCCTACATCCTGTTGCTATTTTTTCTCCTCTCCTGCTCCCTGTCCTTTGCCTTTTTCTATCACCATGTTGTGATTCCTGGACTTATTTTCCCTCTCTCCCACGGCCTGTCCCCACTTTCCTGCTCATGTCTCTTGCTCAGCTGGCTGGAGCTTCTCTCTTCTCTCCAGGCCTCCATCCTGCTCCCCATCCCCTTTTAGCTCGTCCTCTGACTCTCTCAGGCCATCGCTGTTCTGCCCTCCTGTGCCTCCTTCTGCTGATCCACATCCCTCTGTTCCTCGCTCTCTCCAGATGCTTTCCTTTCCTTCTTTTCTCTGTCCCTGCCTTCTGTCCCTGTTTCTCCCTTTCTCTCTCCTTTCCCTTGTCTCTCTGTCCTAACCCCTGTCCCATTTCTCTGTCACTCCACTGTCCTGCTGCCTTTTCTGTCTCTCTGCCCCCCGTCCCACTCCCTCTCCCTGCCTGTGTCTGTGTATGCCTCCATCCTCCTTTCTGCCCTTCCAATCCTCTCTCTGTCCCTCTCTGCTGCTGCTTGTTGCTCTTTTTCCTCCTGCACTCCCTCTCTCCTTAAGCTCCATCCCTTTCCTGCTCTGTCCCTCTGCCCTGCTCCTCCCACGTATTTTCCTCCTCCTCGTCCTGTGGCTCCTCCTGGGGCTGGGCCTGTGCAGCCCTGGGGAGGCGGCCATGGGGCTGCAGGGTCAGGGGGGCCTGGCCAGGGGCTGGTGTCCCTGCAGGGTCAGGCAGCAGGAAGGAGGCCCCGGGGTGTGTGGGAGCTGTAGGCCTGGGGCACTGGCTGTTGGCTCCTGGGCCATGTGGGAGCTGTAGCCCTGGGCTGCCAGCCGTCCCTGTTCATTGCTGGGCCAGCCAAGGGCACTGAGGGCTCATTTCCCCGCCCAGCAGCACTGTCTGTGCCTCAGTGTGTCTGTGCTCTCTGTGGGGCACTGACACAGCACACAGATCCCAGCCAGAGCTGCTGTGGCCTGAGCCAGGGGCTCCCTCAGCGCCCAGCCCCGGGGCAGCCAATGGCAGCGCAGCAGGCGGGCACAGCCCTGATTGACGTGTGAGCGGCGGCCAATCAGAGGCGGCGGCGCCTCAGGGAGGGCGGGACCAGGCAGGGCAGTGACAGCCCCGCAGCCAATCAGGGGCGGCGGCGCCTCAGGGAGGGCGGGACAGGGCAGGGCAGTGACAGCCCCGCAGCCAATCAGAGGCGGCATCACCTCAGGGAGGGCGGGACCAGGCAGGGCAGTGACAGCCCCGCAGCCAATCAGAGGCAGCGGTGCCTCAGGGAGGGCGGGACCAGGCAGGGCAGTGACAGCCCCGCAGCCAATCAGAGGCGGCGGCGCCTCAGGGAGGGCGGGACCAGGCAGGGCAGTGACAGCCCCGCAGCCAATCAGAGGCGGCGGCGCCTCAGGGCGGGCTCTGGCCCCTCCCGCCCTGTGCTGCAAAGCCCCTGAGCCACAGGCAGAGGCAGAGGCAGGGCCAGAGAGACGGGAGCTGCTGGACACAGGCCCCGAGGGGCCGAGTGCTGAGGGGCCGGCACATGGCTGTGGGCAGCAGAGGCTGCGGCCCTGCAGAGGAGAAGGCTGAGCTCAGGGGCCCTTCTCAGCGCTGAGGGCTCCCTGCAGGGCGGGGGGCGAGAGGCTGGGGCCGCTGTGTGCTGTGTGGTGGGCAGGGACGGGACACGGGGTGCCGGGCACACGCTGACACAGGGGCGGCCACCCAAGGCCCTCCCTGGGTACCCCCAGGCACTGCCCATGCGCAGCCTGGGGTGTGAGGGGACGCGGCACGCAGCGGCCGCACGGGCACAGAGACACACAAGGGCAGCATCTGCCCAGCTCCTGCTTGTGCCCTCCAAGGGGAGGCCTTGGCAGCTCAAAAGGAGGGGGTTTACCCAACAAGGTGTGTTAGAAAGCTAAAACGAGGCTTTGGATGCTGATAACTGAGGTTGAGACCTGAGAATGAGGGATTGAAAGCTGAAAAGGAACAGGTTAAAGCTAAAAAGAAGAACTTGGGCCACAAAGTGAGACTTTGGAATATAAACCTGGAGGACTGTGCTCAGAGCAATAAGGTTAAAAAAGGCAAAAAGGAGGCTTTGGAAGCTGAAAATGAGCATCTGGGCCACAAAACGAGCCTTTTGAGGTTAAAATTGAGTGTTTGGAAGCAAAGAAATGTGGGTTTGAGCACAAAAATGAGACTTTGAAAAGAAAGGTGATGGCTTGGACATAGAAGAGGATGACTTGAAATCTAAAGCCAAGGTTTGGAATGTGACAGTAGGGCTTTGGGAGCAAAAATTAGGGTTTGGGTCACCAAGTGAGGTTTGAAAGATTTACACGGGGGCTTAGGCCTCAAAATAAGGCATTGGAAGCTAAAAAGGAGGGTTTGTTGCCCCAGAGGAGGGTTTGGAAGCAAAGCCTCTTGCTTTGGATGGTGAAAATGAGGCTTTGTTCCCAAAAGTACCACTTTGGAAGCTAAAAATAAGGGTTTGGATGCCAACCAGGAGGTCTTGGGCTCCAGACCGAGGACTGAGGCAGCCAAGTTCTACCTTCCCAGCCCTTTAGGTGTGGGAGCTGCCCTCAGTCGTGTGCAGTTCGTCTGCTCAGTCCAGATGAACAAATGCAGGGTGCAGGCCAGAGAGATGGGGTGGGCACTGAGGCACACAAGGAAGAACCCAGCCGCAGCTTTCCTACCTCTGTCATAGAACCATGGAATTGTTGTGGTTGGAAAAGGCCTCTCAGATGATGGAGTCCAAGCCCTCACCTCACACTGCCAGGCCCATCGCTGAACCACATCCCTCAGCGCTTCATCTACGCGACTTGTGAATATCTCCAGGGGTGGGGACTGCACCAGCTCCCTGGGCAGCCCGTCCCAGTGCTTCACAACCCTCTGAGTGACAAACTTCTTCCTGATGTCCAACCTGAACCTGCCCTGGTGCAGCTTAAACCCGTTTCCTCGTGATCTGTTATTCAATACTGGAGAGAAGAGCTCGACCCCCACCTCACTACAACCCCCTTCAGGCAGCTGTAGAGAGTGATCCTGTGTCCTCTCAGCCTCATCTGGGCTCAACATTCCCATCTCCCTGAGCCTCTCCTCATCAGACCTGTTCTCGTGACCCTTCCCCAGCTTCGCTGGGACTCTGACACCCAGCTGAACCCACGGTGCAGTTGATGGCAGCAACAGGTTCCCCAGGTGCTGGTGGGCTGCTGGGGATGGACACAGCGTCTGCCAAAGCTCGTGCAGATGTTGAGGCTGCGAATAGTGCAGCAGGAGATCAGAGAAGCGACTGTGCAGAGGGATTTCTGAGCTTCCCCAACCAGCCCTTGGCACAACCAGCTCTGAGCCAGAGGTATCCCTGTGCAGAGAGGTGCAGAAAGTCAGAGGCAGCCTGAGCTGGAACCTTCTCTGACTGATTCACGATGGTGTCTTCCCTAACAGCCCCCTTTCTTAAGCCATTTTTACAGTCTCTTTCCCTTTGAGGTGGGGCTGGAGCGACTCTGGTCACACAGACCTTCATCTGGATTGCTATGTAATGCTCTCACTTTGCTTTTAAAGGTGTGGGGTAAGGAGAATGCAGAGCACACGCTCAGTGAGGGCTGGTGGCACCTTGGAGCTGTGTGGGCTTTGGGATGGAGCTGTGTTTCGGTATTAGAATCATAGAATCACAGAATGGTGGGGGTTGGAAGGGACCTTTAGAGATCATCCAGTGCGACGCCCCTTCCAGAGCAGGTCAACCTAGGGCAGGTCACACAGGAACATCCCCAGGAGGGTCTTGAAGACCTGCAAGGAAGGAGCCTCCACAGCCTCCCTGGGCAGCCTGGGCCAGGGCTCCCTCCCCTCACACTGAAAGAGTCTTTGCTTCTAGTTAAGTGGAACTCGTTGTGTTCCAGCTTCATCCCATCACCCCTTGTCCTGTTGCTAGACACAATAAAGTGCTGCCCCAGCCTCCTGACACCCAGCATTGAGATATTTGTCACTATTCATCAGATCCCCCCTCAGTCTCCTCTTTTGCAGACTAAAAAGCCCCATGATAATGAGAGTCTGATGAGCAAGGTGCACCCAAAACCCAGCGCTTGCTATAAAAGTGACAAACTCTTGGCCCAGGGTGTCCAATGAATTGCAGATGTTACAGAAGCAGCATTTGGCCAGAAAACTGCAAGCACACATCTGTAACCATTTGAAATATTGCCATTTAGGAACTTGTTACCCTTGTGGCAGTGCAAGCTTCAGGACATGGCTGATCTCTTAGAGTCACAAGAAGCTGTTACTGCAGCACATCTCACTCCTGTTGTTATCTGGCAAGAGCAGAACTTATCTTGGACCCATCAGAGTGAGACAAATGAATCAGCACCCGCTCAAGCCTGTTCTGTGGTTTGGACAAACATCAGGAAGCCAAAGGTGAGAAATACACTGTGAGGAAGACTGAGATCTTCATCCTCAGAGGCCCCTGTGGCTCAGCGAAGGAGGCGTGAGGGAGCTGTGACCTGGGCAGACTGAGGCAGGACAATGGGGGGAACTCATGAAGAAGTGCAATGAAAATGCAGATCTGGTCTGGGACATGTGGAAAGTTTTGCTCTAAGCAGGGCACACGCTTGGTGGAGCCATCCCCTGTGTGCCCAGCGCTGCCAGAAAGGCCTGCTTGACAGTCACATTGGCTATTGAGTCCTGATTGGCACTTTCCTGGCATCACAAACATACAGCTTGTGAGTTCCACAGTACCCTGCAGCTCCCGTCATCTGCAAGAGCTCACAGGGCTGCCCACGCAGTCTCTGCTCTGTCCCAGCCTCCGTGCTGCTGTCCCAGGGAGCCACTGTGAAGCGGATTTCTTGCTCCCCAGCTGCCTCCTCCCTGCAGCCCTGCTCAGTGTCAGACTTTCCCTGACAGTATGAGCAGTGCTGTGCCTTTAGTAGAAGTTGAAGTTCTAAATTATTGCCAGGAATGATTCCAGAGGCCATCCCAGGGGAGAGGCAGCGCTGTGGCCGTCACCAAGGGAGAGGGAGAACCTTGTGCACTGCTGATGTCACACAGGGGTTGTTCCAGACCCCACCCAGCATTTGTGACCTCACCTGGCCAGAGTCTATAAAGCCTCCCAGCTGGACAGCCAGAGCCAGTTGGGCTGAGCTGCCCTCGGGAGGACTCAGCTCGTCCTTTGGCTACTTGCCTTCCTGATTGCTTCTACCTATTTCTCATTTGCTGCCCACTTCTCAACTTCCATCCTCTTCCAAAGGTAAGGATGACCCAAACTCTCAGGACAGGGAAGAGGATGTAGACAGGGATGACAGGAGAGGCTGCTCTGCACCTCCCAGTCCATTTCCATGCTGAGTTCTTCCACCTCCAGAGCCTGGCCAAGGCTATGGGTAGTGTTGCTGTCTGGTGATTCTTCTGTTGACCTCAAGATGAGGCTTTGGAAGCTAAAAGCAATGCTTTGGGCCCAAACATGAGGGTTGAGAGCACAGAGCTGGTAGAGCAGAGCTGTGAAGGGAAGGAGCAGCTGGAAACCTGCTCCTAGCAATAGCTCAAGCAATTCCTGTTCCCTTGCCTGGGACTACAGCTTGGCTGCAGCTTGTGGTTTTGGTGTGGTGCTTTAGCCCTGGCCAGGTGCCAGGTGCCCACTAAGTCACTGTATCCCTCCCCCTCCTCAGCTGGACAGGGGAGAAAATAAAACCAGAGGTTTGTGAGGCAAGGTAAGGACAGGGAGATCCCTCAGCAATTGTGTCTGGGCCAAAACACACTCAGCTTGGGGAGAAAAGGTTTGATTTATTAATGAACCATTCAAACTGAGCAGGGAGAGGAGACCTCCTCCTCTGGAGGTCTTCAAAAGCCACCTGAACATGTTCATAGAATCATAGAATCACAGACTGGTGGGGGCTGGAAGGGACCTTTAGAGATCATCCAGTGCAACCCCACTGCTTTGACAGCCAGTGTGTGTCTGTGGGAAATGTTCCACAACCAGTGTGTGAGTGTGTGTGCAAAGGTTTTATCCTTGACCCTTTAATGATTCCAGAGGCCATCCCAGGGGAGGGGCAGCGTTGTGTTGGTCAACAAGGGAGACAGAGAATGTTGGGTTGTGCTGATGTCACACAGGGGCTCTTCCAAACCTCACCAGGCATTTGTGACCTCACCTGGCCAGAGGCTATAAAGCCTCCCAGCGGGACAGCCAGAGCCAGTTGGGCTGAGCAGCCCTCGGGAGGACTCAGCTCCTCCTTTGGCTACTTGCCTTCTTGCTTGCTTCCAGCCATTTCTCATTTGCTGACCACTTCTCCTCAACTTCCATCCTCTTCCAAAGGTAAGGATGACCCAAACTCTCAGGACAGGGAAGAGGATGTAGACAGGGCTGACAGGAGAGGCTGCTCTGCACCTCCCAGTCCATTTCCATGCTGAGCTCTTCCACCTCCAGAGCCTGGCCAAGGCTATGGGTAGTGTTGCTGTCTGGTGATTCTTCTGTTTGTACCAAAATGAGGCTTTGGAAGCTAAAAGGAATGCTTTGGGCCCAAACATGAGGGTTTAGAGCACAGAGCAATAGCTACAGCTATTTCTGTTCCCTTCCCTGGGAGTACTTGACCATGCTGTCTGTTTCTCCTGCTAGATCCTGCTGAGCTCTGTGCAATGGCTCTTCGCTTCGCCAGCGTGATCCCCTACGCCGTGCCTGGAGCGCTGGCACTGCTGGGCTGCTGGTGGCTCTACTCCTACTGCAAAGAGCAGGCCAGAGATGGTGCTGAAGAGGCAGCAGATGCTGAGGAAGCGCAGCAGAGAGGAGGGACAGAGGAAGAGTCCTGGCCCCAAAGGGAAGCCTGTGTCCCTCAGGAGCTGCCCTTGTCAGCAGCAGAGGAATGCCCAGAGACTGACCTTCAGGATGTGTCAGCAGCAACAGCTGACCCCAGCACTTATGATGGTCACATATCAAGACCAGAAACAAGAGGATCTGCAGAGGAAAGCAATGTCCCTGCTGCTGTTTCTGTCCCCGTGCAGAGCACAGAGTGTCCCGGCAGCGCTGCAGCCAGCCCCGCACAGGGCTCAGGCTCAGGCACCAACACAGAGCAGCGGCCGGCAGCAGCGCCGGCAGCGCCAGGAGCCGGGCAGGAGCTAAGCAGTGCCCAGATAGCTGCTGCGCTGCCGCCATCCCCGCAGGCAGAGCCCCGGGCTGAGGAAGTGCTGCCGGGTGCCGCGCGGGATGTGCCCGCTGGGCCCTGCCCGGCTGCAGCCGCCCCAGCTGATGCCCCTCCGCAGGCGGCCGGCGCTGCTGCCCCTGAGCGGGGGCTGGCGGAGGCGGCGGCAGCGGCTGAGGAAGCGCAGCAGAGAGGAGGGACAGATGAAGAGTCCTGGCCCCAAAGAGAAGCCTGTTTCCCTCAGGAGCTGCCTTTGTCATCAGCAGAGGAATGCCCAGGGACCGAACTTCAGGATGTGTCAGGAGCAACAGCTGAGCCCAGCACTGCTGAGGGTGACACGACAGGAGCAGAGACAGGAGGATGTGCAGAGGAGAGCGGCGTCCCTGCTGCTGTTTCTGTCCCTTTGCTTCCTACGAGCACGGAGTGTCCCGGCAGCACTGCAGCCAGCCCCGCACAGGGCTCAGGCTCAGGCACCGACGCAGAGCAGCGGCCGGCAGCAGCGCCGGCAGCGCCAGGAGCCGGGCAGAAGCCGAGCTATGCCCAGATAGCTGCTGCGCTGCCGCCATCCCCGCAGGCAGAGCCCCGGGCTGAGGCAGCGCTGCCGGGTGCCGCGCGGGATGTGCCCGCTGGGCTCTGCCCGGCTGCAGCCGCCCCAGCTGATGCCCCTCCGCAGGCGGCCGGCGCTGCTGCCCCTGAGCGGGGGCTGGCGGAGGCGGCGGCAGTGGCTGAGCACACGGCTGCCAGCAGGGATGCTGCGGGGCTGCTGGCGGCGGGCAGCCATGCGTGTGGCGCGGCAGGTAAGGGCTGTGCCGGGCTGCTGGGCACCTGGCTGGGCTGGGGCACTGACACAAACGGCTGCTGCTCCACTTGGGGCAGCGTTTGCTCAGCACTTCTTGGGCTGTCTTGCCTCTGCTGCTGGGGAAAGGGTCACTGGGTTTGAGGGGCTGCTGCTGAACTCGGGCCTCCTCCTGTTGCATTCCCAGAGGTGGGCTGGTTACTCCCCAGGCATCAAGGGTGTGTGATGGGACTTGACCGTTCATGACATCCTGGGGAACCTGATGGAGGAGCATCCCCATGGAATGCGTAGCAAGTGCTCAGTGTCACCTCTCTAGGAAAGGATCTCATTGCCTGGCCTGCTGTGTGGCAGTTGCACTGTGTGGGCTGTCTGAATGCTGACCTGTGTGCCTGTCTTGCAGGTGTAAATGGCTCTGACAAGCACTCGGAGGACACAGACGGTCCCAAGTGGCAGACAGTGACCCAAAAGAAGCGCGGCCAAAGGGGAAAATCCAAGGTGGTTGTCTGGGCAATAGAGGTGCCAAAGGTAAGCAGCCACTGTCCTGCTCGTGCCTCCTGCCCTGCCCTACAGAGACACTTTCAGCTGCCGTGGGGACCCAACAGGAATGAAGAAGAGGTGCAGAGATGGAAAGAAGAGGCATGTTAGGGAGACACCCAGGGCTGGTGATTGGAGTCCTTCTCCAACACCTTCCACCCTGATCTGTCAGGGTGATGCTCTGAAAGCCCTCAGAAGGCTTTGAGGGTTCACAGCTCCTAAGAGCAGGGGATGAATTGTGGTGCTTTCCACTGTGCACGAGGGTCACGCTTCCGCTGCCTGTCCAAACCCACCCTGCAAATGAGCTGCAGGAACCAGGAAGATGGGCAAAAGAAGCCCCAGGGCACAGTGGGGTTTGATGTACATTTCCGTCCTTGACTCTTGCTTTCTTGTCTTTCATCAAGGATACAGTCAGATACTTGATTGGCAAGCAAGGACAGTTTATTAACAGCTTGAGGAGAGAGTCTGGGGCCACAATTTCTCTCTCAGCACTCCCTGATGTCGAAGACTACGAAGTCTGTCACATCAAAGGTAAGAGGAATGCCTCTTTGTTCAGAGTCTAGAAAGTGGCTTGGGGGCTTTAATTAGACTAGAAATGGATTCAGTGGCTTGGCAAGGCCACGGCGTTTACCCAAGTGTTCTGCTCAGGGCTGTTCCAGCAGAGGGATGTGGCAAGTGGCCTGGGCCTGGGCACGTGCAGCCTCTGTTGTAGGGCTGGGAATGCATTTGAGCAGCTTTGGCTGCTGGAGCTGAACCAGCCCCTTTTGCAGGATCCCTTTGTGCTTGAAGCAGCAGATAGGGGATGCTTCTCAGCATCTTGTCTGGGAACGATGTTGGAGCAATTCGGGCTGAAAAGTGTCTGTCAGTGAGTTGGGTCCCTGCTGGAGGCCAAAGCCATTCCAAGTGGGGCCTGGGGCTCTGAGCTGCTCACGTTGGTTGGATATCACGGTCTGTGTCCAATCTGTTCCAACTGAACTTGTCAGTGCAGCTCAGGAGGCTTCTGGCAGCTGGGTTGCTTCCCATGGCAGGGCTGGAGGTGTCCTCAGCCTACCTGTGCTGCTGACCTTGGGTGGGATTCTTGTCTTCCAGGCCTCTCCCATGAAGTTGAAGGAGCGCTGAGCCTGATTGGCAGGAGGTTCAAACACCTGTATCTCGACAACATCTACCATCTGCATCCCCCTGCACCGGTGACACGTCCTTCTGTCCCTAGGACTGCAAAGTCCCAGACGCCTCAAGCGCTTGCAGCAGAGAAAAAGAAGAGGAAATAGTAGTAAATTGTAGTAAATAGTAGTAATTGTAGTAAAAACACTACAAAATAAAGTCTAATATTGCCAAAGAAAAACACGGGAAACAAAGGAAACTTGACAGAAAGTGAAGTACAGAAACTTGAGGGAAAGCCAGAGCCCCAGGCAGCTGCTGCCACCTGGACACAGGCTCTGCTGCCCGGGGTGCCCCTAGTGCAGGGCTTGGCAGATGGCCAGGGAGCGGCCGTGGCACATGATGGGGAGAAGATAACGCTGTCCTGAAATGAAAAGGAGAGTCCTCAATGTGTGGGCAGCACATCCCAAGTAGGAGATGTCCCAATTGTCCCAGTAAGAATTGGCCATGGCTTTGGGGACAGTGGTGAAGGTGTCCCCAGAAGGGCAGCCAGCCAAATGCCAGCCCATCTGAGTGGGAACCACAAGTCGTCAGGTTCTCTGTTGGGGGCAACTGGTGAGAGCAGTGGGGGGAGTGTTTGTGTTTTGGGCAAAACAGACTCCAAGTGCTTGACTGAGAGAGGAAAGGAGGAAAGTTTATTTTACAAGAAATAGGAAGGTGGGAGCTCTCGTCATTTTTGTGCAGACAGTCTTCTCAGCCCAGACTCAAATAAAGGCTGCCCTGGGACCTTTCTACAGCAGTAGGATGGGCATCTTGTGACTGGGTTTGTGGTGCCAGCTTTGACGTGAACAAACCATTCTTCAAAGCTGGCCATGGTCAGGGAATCACGGAATCACAGAATGGTGGGGTTGGAAGGGAGCTTTAGAGATCATCTAGTCCAACCCCCCTGCTAAAGCAGGTCCATCTCTGTCAGGTCACACAGGAATGTGTCCATGTAGGTTCTGAGAGCTCCAAGGAAGGAGCCTCCACACCCTCCCTGGGGAGCCTGTGCCAGGGCTCCCTCACCCTTCCTCTAAAGCAGCTTTTCCTTCACTGAAACTACTTCTGTTCCAGCCATTGTCCATGACCCCTGGTGCTCTCACTGGGCACTACCATCCCACCCCATCCCCTTGCCATGCAACTGTCAAAGTGCCAAAGTGCCGAGCTGCTGGCTTCAATCTTCTTCCTACGGCGTGTCCCCCCTGGCCAAGCCCCAGTGCCAGGGACACCCAGCCCAGGGCTGCGTCATGGGCTCGTCTTTATTGCAGGAGCCGTGGCGGCGCCGCTGCGGCGGCATCCTACAGGGACCAAAGGGAAACCCCCTGAAACAGGAACAGAAAGGATTGTGCAGGGCACCCGTGTTTTTTTTCTAATCTGCTCAGGAGAGAGTGAAAAAGCCCAGATGCAGCCAAGAGAGATTCAGGGGACAGGGTGGACACTGAGGGACACCCAAAAGCCCCCAGCCCCAGGTTTCTCACACTTTTCAGAGGTTCCATGGCAGCCTGTCTGCCAACAAACGTCTGCCTTCATACTACTCGTGGTGTAGGAGCTCTCCTCATTCGTGTGCATTCAGTCTGCTCAGCCTAGACTGAAAAAAGGCTGCCCTGGGACCAACATCTTCATCAACCACCTGGATAAGGGGACAGAGGGACCCTCAGCAAGTTCCCTGCTGGCACCAAACTGGGAGCACTGGCTGACTCCCCAGAGGCTGTGCTGCCATTCAGCGGGATTTCGACCAGCTGGAGAGTTGGGCAGAGAGGAACCTGCTGAGGTTCAACAAGGACAAGTGCAGAGTCCTGCATCTGGGAAGGAACAACCCCCTGCACCAGGACAGGCTGGGGGTTGAACTGCTGAAGAGCAGCTCCAGGAGAAGTACCTGGGAGTGCTGCCTGAAAATAAAGTGAACATGAGCCAGCAACGTGCCCTCGTGAGCAAGAAGCCAATGGCATTCTTGGGGCATGAGGAAGAGTGTGGGCAGCAGGATGAGGGAGGTTCTTCTCCCCCTCTGCTCTGCCCTGGTGAGGCCTCATCTGGAGTCCTGTGTCCAGTTCTGGGCTCCCCAGCTGGAGGGACAGAGAACTGCCAGAGAGACGCCAGTGCAGGGCCACAGAGACTGGAGCATGTTTCAGATGAGGAAAGGCTGATGGACCTGGGCCTGTTTAGTCTGGAGAAGACTGAGGGGAGACCTTATTAACATTTACAAATATCTAAAGGGTGGGTGTCAGGGGGTTGGGACATCCCTTTTCTCTGTTGTAGCTAGCAACAGGACAAGGGGTGATGGGATGAAGCTGCAACACAAACAGTTCCATTGAAACACAAGAAAAAACTCTTTTACTGAGAGGTGAGGGAGCCCTGGCCCAGGCTGCCCAGGGAGGCTGTGGAGGCTCCTTCCTTGGAGGGCTTCAAGGCCCACCTGGACACATTCCTGTGTGACCTGATCTAGGTGGGAACTGCTTCTGCAGGGGGTTGGACTGGATGATCTCTAACGGTCCCTTCCAACCCCACCATTCTCTGATTCTATTCTATGATTCTATGAAATCTCTGAAGTCTGGTACCTGGTTCAGGCATTAAAGGTGTCCCACCTGGGAAGCCTGCTTCCCTTTTCCTTGCAGCTGGTATTTAGTGTTTAAATAGTTGCTTTTTGAAAGCAAAACCATCACAGAAAGCCCAAAGAAACAGCTGGGTCATTTCCCTTCCCCAGGGCTGGCCACTGGACAAGGTGCTGGTCGGCAGCACTCTCAGGGTGCAGGGCTGGGCCCAGGACAGGCCTTTTGCAGGCACCACACTTCTGGAGGCTCCTGCTAATGCAGTTCCTGGCCAGTGCTCAGGGAATGAGGGCACTTGTCCATAATTGCTAGCTTTGGTCTCTCCCCATCACTCAGTCTGGCTCCCTGCCCTCATCTTTCACCTCCTCCCTCTCGGTCTTTACCCCACCACTGGTTTTTCTTTCTCTTTCTCTGTAGGACTCCTTGTCTTTATTTTCTAACCCCTCCTTGTCTGTCCTACATCCTGTTGCTATTTTTTCTCCTCTCCTGCTCCCTGTCCTTTGCCTTTTTCTATCACCATGTTGTGATTCCTGGCCTTATTTTCCCTCTCTCCCCCACAGCCTGTCCCCACTTTCCTGCCCGTCTCTCTTGCTCAGCTGGCTGGAGCTTCTCTCTTCTCTCCAGGCCTCCATCCTGCTCCCCATCCCCTTTTAGCTCTTCCTCTGACTCTCTCAGGCCATCGCTGTTCCACCCTCCTGTGCCTCCTTCTGCTGATCCACATCCCTCTGTTCCTCGCTCTCTCTGGATGCTTTCCCGTCCTTCTCTTCTCTGTCCCTGCCTTGTGTTCCTCTCTCTCCCTTCCTCTCTCCTTTCCCTTGTCTCTCTGTCCTAACCCCTGTCCCATTTCTCTGTCACTCCACTGTCCTGCTGCCTTTTCTGTCTCTCTGCCCCCGTCCCACTCACTGCCTGTGTCTGTGTATCCCCCTCATCCTCCTTTCTGCCCTTCCAATCCTCTCTCTGTCCCTCTCTGCTGCTGCTTGTTGCTCTTTTTCCTCCTGCACTCCCTGTCTCCTTAAGCTCCATCCCTTTCCTGCTCTGTCCCTCTGCCCTGCTCCTCCCCCGTATTTTCCTCCTCCTCCTCCTTTGGCTCCTCCTGGGGCTGGGCCTGTGCAGCCCTGGGGAGGCGGCCATGGGGCTGCAGGGTCAGGGGGGCCTGGCCAGGGGCTGGTGTCCCTGAGGGCTCCTTTCCCCGCCCAGCAGCACTGTCTGTGCCTCAGTGTGTCTGTGCTCTCTGTGGGGCACTGACCCAGCACAGAGATCCCAGCCAGAGCTGCTGTGGCCTGAGCCAGAGGCTCCCTCAGCGCCCAGCCCCGGGGCAGCCAATGGCAGCGCAGCAGGCGGGCACAGCCCTGATTGACGTGTGAGCGGCGGCCAATCAGAGGTGGCAGCGCCTCAGGGAGGGCGGGACCAGGCAGGGCAGTGACAGCCCCGCAGCCAATCAGAGGCGGCGGCGCCTCAGGGAGGGCGGGACCAGGCAGGGCAGTGACAGCCCTGCAGCCAATCAGAGGCGGCATCACCTCAGGGAGGGCGGGACCAGGCAGGGCAGTGACAGCCCCGCAGCCAATCAGGGGCGGCGGTGCCTCAGGGCGGGCTCTGGCCCCTCCCGCCCTGTGCTGCAAAGCCCCTGAGCCACAGGCAGAGGCAGCGGCAGGGCCAGAGAGACGGGAGCTGCTGGACACAGGCCCCGAGGGGCCGAGTGCTGAGGGGCCGGCACATGGCTGTGGGCAGCAGAGGCTGCGGCCCTGCAGAGGAGAAGGCTGAGCTCAGGGGCCCTTCTCAGCGCTGAGGGCTCCCTGCAGGGCGGGGGGCGAGAGGCTGGGGCCGGTGTGTGCTGTGTGGTGGGCAGGGACGGGACACGGGGTGCCGGGCACACGCTGACACAGGGGCGGCCACCCAAGGCCCTCCCTGGGTACCCCCAGGCACTGCCCATGCGCAGCCTGGGGTGTGAGGGGACGTGGCACGCAGCGGCCGCACGGGCACAGAGACACACAAGGGCAGCATCTGCCCAGCTCCTGCTTGTGCCCTCCAAGGGGAGGCCTTGGCAGCTCAAAAGGAGGGGGTTTACCCAACAAGGTGTGTTAGAAAGCTAAAACGAGGCTTTGGATGCTGATAACTGAGGTTGAGACCGGAGAATGAGGGATTGAAAGCTGAAAAGGAACAGGTTAAAGCTAAAAAGAAGAACCTGGGCCACAAAGTGAGACTTTGGAGTAAAAAACTGGAGGACTGTGTCCAAGCAATAAGGTTGAAAATGGCAAAAACGAGGCTTTGCAAGCTAAACATGAGCATCTGGGCCACAAAACGAGCCTTTTGAGGTTAAAATTGAGTGTTTGGAAGCAAAGAAATGAGGGTTTGAGCACAAAAATGAGACTTTGAAAAGAAAGGTGATGGTTTGGACCTAGAAGAGGATGATTTGAAATCTAATCCCAAGGTTTGGAAGGTGAAAACTGGGCTTTGGGAGAAAATTAGGGTTTGGGTCACCAAGTGAGGTTTGAAAGATTTACATGGCGGCTTAGGCCTCAAAATAAGGCATTGGAAGCTAAAAGGGAGGGTTTGTTGCCCCAGAGGAGGGTTTGGAAGCAAAAAATCTCGCTTTGGTGAAAATGAGGCTTTGTTCCCAAAAGTACCACTTTGGAAGCTAAAAATGAGGGTTTGGATGCAAACCAGGAGGTCTTGGCTCCAGAGCGAGGACTGAGGCAGCCAAGTTGTACCTTCCCAGCCCTTTAGGTGTGGGAGCTGCCCTCAGTCGTGTGCAGTTCGTCTGCTCAGCCCAGATGAACAAATGCAGGGTGCAGGCCAGAGAGATGGGGTGGGCACTGAGGCACACAAGGAAGAACCCAGCCGCAGCTTTCCTACCTCTGTCATAGAACCATGGAATTGTTGTGGTTGGAAAAGACCTCTCAGATGGTGGAGTCCAAGCCCTCACCTCACACTGCCAGGCCCATCGCTGAACCACATCCCTCAGCGCTTCATCTATGTGACTTGTGAATATCTCCAGGGGTGGGGACTGCACCAGCTCCCTGGGCAGCCCGTGCCAGTGCTTCACAACCCTGTGAGTGACAAACTTCTTCCTGATGTCCAACCTGAACCTGCCCTGGCGCAGCTTAAACCCGTTTCCTCGTGTTCTGTTATTGGGTACTGGAGAGAAGAGCTCGACCCCCAGCTCACTACAACCCCCTTCAGGCAGCTGTAGAGAGTGATCCTGTCTCCTCTCAGCCTCCTTTCCTCTAGGCTCATCAGACCTGTTCTCATGACCCTTCCCCAGCTTCGCTGGGACTCTGACACCCAGCTGAACCCACGGTGCAGTTGATGGCAGCAACAGGTTCCCCAAGTGCTGGTGGGCTGCTGGGGATGGACACAGCGTCTGCCAAAGCATGTGCAGATGTTGAGACTGGGAATAGTGCAGCAGGAGATGAGAGAAGTAACTGTGGAGAGGGATTTCTGAGCTTCCCCAGCCAGTCCTCGGCACAACCAGCTCTGAGCAAGAGGCATCCCTGTAGGGGCAGAGAGGTGCAGCCGTCGGAACTTGTTCCCTTGTGGCAGTACAAGCTTCAGGACGTCTCTGATCTTGGAGAGTCACAAGAAGCCGTCACTGCAGCACATCTCACTTCTGTTGTTATCTGGCAAGAACAGAACTTATCTTGGGCAAATCAGAGTGAGAGAAGTGAATCAGAAACTGCTCAAGTCTGTCCTGTGGTTTGGCCAAACAAAGGTGAAAAACACACTGTGAGGAAGACTCAGATCTTCATCCTCAATGGCCCCCAAGGCCCAGCGAAGGAGGCGTGAGGGAGCTGTGGCCTGGGCGGGCTGAGGCAGGACAATGGGGGGAACTCATGAAGAAGTGCAGTGAGCATGCAGATCTAGTCTGGGACATGTGGAAAGTTTTGCTCTAAGCAGGGCACACACTTGGTGGAGCCATCCCCTGTGTGCCCAGCGCTGCCAGAAAGAATCCCTGCTTGATAGTCACATTGGCTACCGAGTCCTGATTGGTACTTTCCTGGCATCACAAACATACAGCTTGTGAGTTCCACAGTACCCTGCAGCTCCCCTCTTCTGCAAGAGCTCACAGGACTTGCCCACGCAGTCTCTGCTCTGTCCCAGCCTCCGTGCTACTGTCCCAGGGAGCCACTGTGGAGCGGATTTCTTGCTCCCCAGCTGCCTCCTCCCTGCAGCCCTGCTCAGTGTCAGACTTTTGCTGACAGTATGAACAGTGCTGTGCCTTTAGTAGAAGTTGAAGTTCTAAATTATTGCCAGGAATGATTCCAGAGGCCATCCCAGGGGAGAGGCAGCGCTGTGGCCGTCACCAAGGGAGAGGGAGAACCTTGTGCACTGCTGATGTCACACAGGGGTTGTTGACAGCCAGAGCCAGTTGGGCTGAGCTGCCCTCGGGAGGACTCAGCTCGTCCTTTGGCTACTTGCCTTCCTGATTGCTTCTACCTATTTCTCATTTGCTGTCCACTTCTCAACTTCCATCCTCTTCCAAAGGTAAGAATGACCCAAACTCTCAGGACAGGGAAGAGGATGTAGACCGGGATGACAGGAGAGGCTGCTCTGCACCTCCCAGTCCATTTCCATGCTGAGTTCTTCCACCTCCAGAGCCTGGCCAAGGCTATGGGTAGTGCTGCTGTCTGGTGATTCTTCTGTTGACCACAAGATGAGGCTTTGGAAGCTAAAAGCAATGCTTTGGGCCCAAACAGGAGGGTTTAGAGCACAGAGCTGGTAGAGCAGAGCTGTGAATGGAAGGAGCAGCCGGAAACCTTCTCCTAGCAATAGCTCAAGCAATTCCTGTTCCCTTGCCTGGGACTACAGCTTGGCTGCAGCTTGTGGTTTTGGTGTGGTGCTTTAGCCCTGTCTGGGTGCCAGGTGCCCACCAAGTCGCTCTATCCCTCCCCCTCCTCAGCTGGACAGGGGAGAGAGAAATAAAACAAGAGGTTTGTGAGGCAAGGTAAGGACAGGGAGATCCCTCAGCAATTGTGTCTGGGCCAAAACACACTCAGCTTGGGGAGAAAAGGTTTGATTTATTAATGAACCATTCAAACTGAGCAGGGAGAGGAGACCTCCTCCTCTGGAGGTCTTCAAAAGCCACCTGAACATGTTCATAGAATCATAGAATCACAGACTGGTGGGGGCTGGAAGGGACCTTTAGAGATCATCCAGTGCAACCCCACTGCTTTGACAGCCAGTGTGTGTCTGTGGGAAATGTTCCACAACCAGTGTGTGAGTGTGTGTGCAAAGGTTTTATCCTTGACCCTTTAATGATTCCAGAGGCCATCCCAGGGGAGGGGCAGCGTTGTGTTGGTCAACAAGGGAGACAGAGAATGTTGGGTTGTGCTGATGTCACACAGGGGCTCTTCCAAACCTCACCAGGCATTTGTGACCTCACCTGGCCAGAGGCTATAAAGCCTCCCAGCGGGACAGCCAGAGCCAGTTGGGCTGAGCAGCCCTCGGGAGGACTCAGCTACTTTGGCTACTTGCCTTCTTGCTTGCTTACAGCCATTTCTCATTTGCTGACCACTTCTCCTCAACTTCCATCCTCTTCCAAAGGTAAGGATGACCCAAACTCTCAGGACAGGGAAGAGGATGTAGACAGGGCTGACAGGAGAGGCTGCTCTGCACCTCCCAGTCCATTTCCATGCTGAGCTCTTCCACCTCCAGAGCCTGGCCAAGGCTATGGGTAGTGTTGCTGTCTGGTGATTCTTCTGTTTGTACCAAAATGAGGCTTTGGAAGCTAAAAGGAATGCTTTGGGCCCAAACATGAGGGTTTAGAGCACAGAGCAATAGCTACAGCTATTTCTGTTCCCTTCCCTGGGAGTACTTGACCATGCTGTCTGTTTCTCCTGCTAGATCCTGCTGAGCTCTGTGCAATGGCTCTTCGCTTCGCCAGCGTGATCCCCTACGCCGTGCCTGGAGCGCTGGCACTGCTGGGCTGCTGGTGGCTCTACTCCTACTGCAAAGAGCAGGCCAGAGATGGTGCTGAAGAGGCAGCAGATGCTGAGGAAGCGCAGCAGAGAGGAGGGACAGAGGAAGAGTCCTGGCCCCAAAGGGAAGCCTGTGTCCCTCAGGAGCTGCCCTTGTCAGCAGCAGAGGAATGCCCAGAGACTGACCTTCAGGATGTGTCAGCAGCAACAGCTGACCCCAGCACTTATGATGGTCACATATCAAGACCAGAAACAAGAGGATCTGCAGAGGAAAGCAATGTCCCTGCTGCTGTTTCTGTCCCCGTGCAGAGCACAGAGTGTCCCGGCAGCGCTGCAGCCAGCCCCGCACAGGGCTCAGGCTCAGGCACCAACACAGAGCAGCGGCCGGCAGCAGCGCCGGCAGCGCCAGGAGCCGGGCAGGAGCTAAGCAGTGCCCAGATAGCTGCTGCGCTGCCGCCATCCCCGCAGGCAGAGCCCCGGGCTGAGGAAGTGCTGCCGGGTGCCGCGCGGGATGTGCCCGCTGGGCTCTGCCCGGCTGCAGCCGCCCCAGCTGATGCCCCTCCGCAGGCGGCCGGCGCTGCTGCCCCTGAGCGGGGGCTGGCGGAGGCGGCGGCAGTGGCTGAGCACACGGCTGCCAGCAGGGATGCTGCGGGGCTGCTGGCGGCGGGCAGCCATGCGTGTGGCGCGGCAGGTAAGGGCTGTGCCGGGCTGCTGGGCACCTGGCTGGGCTGGGGCACTGACACAAACGGCTGCTGCTCCACTTGGGGCAGCGTTTGCTCAGCACTTCTTGGGCTGTCTTGCCTCTGCTGCTGGGGAAAGGGTCACTGGGTTTGAGGGGCTGCTGCTGAACTCGGGCCTCCTCCTGTTGCATTCCCAGAGGTGGGCTGGTTACTCCCCAGGCATCAAGGGTGTGTGATGGGACTTGACCGTTCATGACATCCTGGGGAACCTGATGGAGGAGCATCCCCATGGAATGCGTAGCAAGTGCTCAGTGTCACCTCTCTAGGAAAGGATCTCATTGCCTGGCCTGCTGTGTGGCAGTTGCACTGTGTGGGCTGTCTGAATGCTGACCTGTGTGCCTGTCTTGCAGGTGTAAATGGCTCTGACAAGCACTCGGAGGACACAGACGGTCCCAAGTGGCAGACAGTGACCCAAAAGAAGCGCGGCCAAAGGGGAAAATCCAAGGTGGTTGTCTGGGCAATAGAGGTGCCAAAGGTAAGCAGCCACTGTCCTGCTCGTGCCTCCTGCCCTGCCCTACAGAGACACTTTCAGCTGCCGTGGGGACCCAACAGGAATGAAGAAGAGGTGCAGAGATGGAAAGAAGAGGCATGTTAGGGAGACACCCAGGGCTGGTGATTGGAGTCCTTCTCCAACACCTTCCACCCTGATCTGTCAGGGTGATGCTCTGAAAGCCCTCAGAAGGCTTTGAGGGTTCACAGCTCCTAAGAGCAGGGGATGAATTGTGGTGCTTTCCACTGTGCACGAGGGTCACGCTTCCGCTGCCTGTCCAAACCCACCCTGCAAATGAGCTGCAGGAACCAGGAAGATGGGCAAAAGAAGCCCCAGGGCACAGTGGGGTTTGATGTACATTTCCGTCCTTGACTCTTGCTTTCTTGTCTTTCATCAAGGATACAGTCAGATACTTGATTGGCAAGCAAGGACAGTTTATTAACAGCTTGAGGAGAGAGTCTGGGGCCACAATTTCTCTCTCAGCGCTCCCTGATGTCGAAGACTACGAAGTCTGTCACATCAAAGGTAAGAGGAATGCCTCTTTGTTCAGAGTCTAGAAAGTGGCTTGGGGGCTTTAATTAGACTAGAAATGGATTCAGTGGCTTGGCAAGGCCACGGCGTTTACCCAAGTGTTCTGCTCAGGGCTGTTCCAGCAGAGGGATGTGGCAAGTGGCCTGGGCCTGGGCACGTGCAGCCTCTGTTGTAGGGCTGGGAATGCATTTGAGCAGCTTTGGCTGCTGGAGCTGAACCAGCCCCTTTTGCAGGATCCCTTTGTGCTTGAAGCAGCAGATAGGGGATGCTTCTCAGCATCTTGTCTGGGAACGATGTTGGAGTAATTCGGGCTGAAAAGTGTCTGTCAGTGAGTTGGGTCCCTGCTGGAGGCCAAAGCCATTCCAAGTGGGGCCTGGGGCTCTGAGCTGCTCACGTTGGTTGGATATCACGGTCTGTGTCCAATCTGTTCCAACTGAACTTGTCAGTGCAGCTCAGGAGGCTTCTGGCAGCTGGGTTGCTTCCCATGGCAGGGCTGGAGGTGTCCTCAGCCTACCTGTGCTGCTGACCTTGGGTGGGATTCTTGTCTTCCAGGCCTCTCCCATGAAGTTGAAGGAGCGCTGAGCCTGATTGGCAGCAGGTTCAAACACCTGTATCTCGACAACATCTACCATCTGCATCCTCCTGCACCGGTGACACGTCCTTCTGTCCCTAGGACTGCAAAGTCCCAGACGCCTCAAGCGCTTGCAGCAGAGAAAAAGAAGAGGAAATAGTAGTAAATTGTAGTAAATAGTAGTAATTGTAGTAAATACACTACAAAATAAAGTCTAATGTTGCCAAAGAAAAACACAGGAAACAAAGGAAACTTGACAGAATGTAAAGTACAGAAACTTGAGGGAAAGCCAGAGCCCCAGGCAGCTGCTGCCACCTGGACACAGGCTCTGCTGCCCAGGGGGGCCCCTAGTGCAGGACTTGGCAGATGGCCAGGGAGCTGCCGTGGCACATGATGGGGAGAGCCATGGCTTTGGGGACAGTGGTGAAAGTGTCCCCAGAAGGGCAGCCAGCCCAAATGCCAGCCCATCTGAGTGGGAACCACAAGTCGTCAGGTTCTCTGTTGGGGGCAACTGGTGAGAGCAGTGGGGGGAGTGTTTGTGTTTTGGGCAAAACAGACTCCAAGTGCTTGACTGAGAGAGGAAAGTAGGAAAGTTTATTCTACAAGAAATAGGAAGGTGGGAGCTCTCTTCATTCGTGTGCAGTCAGTCAGCTCAGCCCAGACTCAAATAAAGGCTGCCCTGGGACCCGTCTGCAGCAGTAGGATGGGCACCTTGTGACTGGGTTTGTGGTGCCAGCTTTGACGTGAACAAACCATTCTTCAAAGCTGGCCATGGTCAGGGAATCACAGAATCACAGAATGGTGGGGTTGGAAGGGAGCTTTAGAGATCATCTAGTCCAACCCCCCTGCTAAAGCAGGTCCATCTCCATCAGGTCACACAGGAACGTGTCCATGTAGGTTCTGAGAGCTCCAAGGAAGGAGCCTCCACACCCTCCCTGGGGAGCCTGTGCCAGGGCTCCCTCACCCTTCCTCTAAAGCAGCTTTTCCTTCACTGAAACTACTTCTGTTCCAGCCATTGTCCATGACCCCTGGTGCTCTCACTGGGCACTACCATCCCACCCCATCCCCTTGCCATGCAACTGTCAAAGTGCCAAAGTGCCGAGCTGCTGGCTTCAATCTTCTTCCTACGGCGTGTCCCCCCTGGCCAAGCCCCAGTGCCAGGGACACCCAGCTCAGGGCTGCGTCATGGGCTCGTCTTTATTGCAGGAGCCGTGGCGGCGCCGCTGTGGCGGCATCCTACAGGGACCAAAGGGAAACCCCCTGAAACAGGAACAGAAAGGATTGTGCAGGGCACCCGTGTTTTTTTCTAATCTGCTCAGGAGAGACTGAAAAAGCCCAGATGCAGCCAAGAGAGATTCAGGGGACAGAGTGGACACTGAGGGACACCCAAAAGCCCCCAGCCCCAGGTTTCTCACACTTTTCAGAGGTTCCATGGCAGCCTGTCTGCCAACAAACGTCTGCCTTCATACTACTCTTGGTGTAGGAGCTCTCCTCATTCGTGTGCATTCAGTCTGCTCAGCCCAGAGTGAAAAGAGGCTACCCTGGGACCAACATCTTCATCAACCACCTGGATGAGGGGACAGAGGGACCTTCAGCAAGTTCCCTGCTGGCACCAAACTGGGAGCACTGGCTGATTCCCCAGAGGCTGTGCTGCCATTCAGCGGGATTTCGACCAGCTGGAGAGTTGGGCAGAGAGGAACCTGCTGAGGTTCAACAAGGACAAGTGCAGAGTCCTGCATCTGGGAAGGAATAACTCCCTGCACCAGGACAGGCTGGGGGTTGAACTGCTGAAGAGCAGCTCCAGGAGAAGTATCTGGGAGCGCTGGCTGAAAATAAACTGAACATGAGCCAGCAACGTGCCCTTATGAGCAAGAACCCAATGGCATTCTTGGGGCATGAGGAAGAGTGTGGGCAGCAGGGTGAGGGAGGTTCTTCTCCCCCTCTGCTCTGCCCTGGTGAGGCCTCATCTGGAGTCCTGTGTCCAGTTCTGGGCTCCCCAGCTGGAGGGACAGAGAACTGCCAGAGAGACGCCAGTGCAGGGCCACAGAGACTGGAGCATGTTTCAGGTGAGGAAAGGCTGATGGACCTGGGGCTGTTTAGTCTGGAGAAGAGGAGACTGAGGGGAGACCTTATTAACATTTACAAATATCTAAAGTGTGGGTGTCAGGGGGTTGGGACATCCCTTTTCTCTGTTGTAGCTAGCAACAGGACAAGGGGTAACAGGATGAAACTGGAACACAAAAAGTTCCATTGAAACACACGAAAAAACTCTTTTACTATGAGGTGAGGGAGCCCTGGCCCAGGCTGCCCAGGGAGGCTGTGGAGGCTCCTTCCTTGGAGGGCTTCAAGGCCCACCTGGACACGTTCCTGTGTGACCTGATCTAGGTGGGAGCTGCTTCTGCAGGGGATTGGACTGGATGATTTCTAAAGACCCCTTCCAACCCCACCATTCTCTGATTCTATTCTATGATTCTATTAAATCTCTCAAGTCTGGTACCTGGTTCAGGCATTAAAGGTGTCCCACCTGGGAAGCCTGCTTCCCTTTTCCTTGCAGCTGGTATTTAGAGCATACACAGTTGCTTTTTGAAAGCAAAACCATCACAAAAAAACCCCAAAGAACCAGCTGGGTGATTTCCCTTCCCCAGGGCTGGCCACTGGACAAGGTGCTGGTCAGCAGCACTCTCAGGGTGCAGGGCTGGGCCCAGGACAGGCCTTTTGCAGCACCACACTTCTGGAGGCTCCTGCTAATGCAGCTCCTGAGCACTGCTCAGGGAATGAGGGCACTTGTCCATAATTGCTAGCTTTGGTCTCTCCGCATCACTCAGTCTGGCTCCCTGCCCTCATCTTTCACCTCCTCCCTCTCTGTCTTTACCCCACCACGGGTTTTTCTTTCTCTTTCTCTTTCTCTGTAGGACTCCTTGTCTGTATTTTCTAACCCCTCCTTGTCTGTCCTACATCCTGTTGCTATTTTTTCTCCTCTCCTGCTCCCTGTCCTTTGCCTTTTTCTATCACCATGTTGTGATTCCTGGCCTTATTTTCCCTCTCTCCCACGGCCTGTCCCCGCTTTCCTGCTCATCGCTCTTGCTTAGCTGGCTGGAGCTTCTCTCTTCTCTCCAGGCCTCCATCCTGCTCCCCATCCCCTTTTAGCTCTTCCTCTGACTCTCTCAGCCCATCGCTGTTCCACCCTCCTGTGCCTCCTTCTGCTGATCCACATCCCTCTGTTCCTCGCTCTCTCCAGATGCTTTCCTTTCCTTCTTTTCTCTGTCCCTGCCTTCTGGCCCTGTCTCTCCCTTTCTCTCTCCTTTCCCTTGTCTCTCTGTCCTAACCCCTGTCCCATTTCTCTGTCACTCCACTGTCCTGCTGCCTTTTCTGTCTCTCTGCCCCCCGTCCCACTCCCTCTCCCTGCCTGTGTCTGTGTATCCCCCTCATCCTCCTTTCTGCCCTTCCAATCCTCTCTCTGTCCCTCTCTGCTGCTGCTTGTTGCTCTTTTTCCTCCTGCACTCCCTGTCTCCTTAAGCTCCATCCCTTTCCTGCTCTGTCCCTCTGCCCTGCTCCTCCTCCTTTGGCTCCTCCTGGGGCTGGGCCTGTGCAGCCCTGGGGAGGCGGCCATGGGGCTGCAGGGTCAGGGGGGCCTGGCCAGGGGCTGGTGTCCCTGCAGGGTCAGGCAGCAGGAAGGAGGCCCCGGGGCGTGTGGGAGCTGTAGGCCTGGGGCACTGGCTGTTGGCTCCTGGGCCATGTGGGAGCTGTAGCCCTGGGCTGCCAGCCGTCCCTGTTCATTGCTGGGCCAGCCAAGGGCACTGAGGGCTCATTTCCCCGCCCAGCAGCACTGTCTGTGCCTCAGTGTGTCTGTGCTCTCTGTGGGGCACTGACACAGCACAGAGATCCCAGCCAGAGCTGCTGTGGCCTGAGCCAGAGGCTCCCTCAGCGCCCAGCCCCGGGGCAGCCAATGGCAGCGCAGCAGGCGGGCACAGCCCTGATTGACGTGTGAGCGACAGCCAATCAGAGGAGGCGGCGCCTCAGGAAGGGCGGGACCAAGCAGGGCAGTGACAGCCCCGCATCCAATCAGAGGTGGCGGCACCTCAGGGAGGGCGGGACCAGGCAGGGCAGTGACAGCCCCGCAGCCAATCAGAGGCGGCATCACCTCAGGGTGGGCGGGACCAGGCAGGGCAGTGACAGCCCCGCAGCCAATCAGAGGCGGCATCACCTCAGGGTGGGCGGGATCAGGCAGGGCAGTGACAGCCCCGCAGCCAATCAGAGGCGGCATCACCTCAGGGTGGGCGGGACCAGGCAGGGCAGTGACAGCCCCGCAGCCAATCAGAGGCGGCATCACCTCAGGGAGGGCGGGACCAGGTAGGGCAGTGACAGCCCCGCAGCCAATCAGAGGCGGCGGCGCCTCAGGGCGGGCTCTGGCCCCTCCCGCCCTGTGCTGCAAAGCCCCTGAGCCACAGGCAGAGGCAGAGGCAGGGCCAGAGAGACGGGAGCTGCTGGACACAGGCCCCGAGGGGCCGAGTGCTGAGGGGCCGGCACATGGCTGTGGGCAGCAGAGGCTGCGGCCCTGCAGAGGAGAAGGCTGAGCTCAGGGGCCCTTCTCAGCGCTGAGGGCTCCCTGCAGGGCAGGAGGCGAGAGGCTGGGGCCGGTGTGTGCTGTGTGGTGGGCAGGGACGGGACACGGGGTGCCGGGCACACGCTGACACAGGGGCGGCCACCCAAGGCCCTCCCTGGGTACCCCCAGGCACTGCACATGCGCAGCCTGGGGTGTGAGGGGACGCGGCACGCAGCGGCCGCACGGGCACAGAGACACACAAGGGCAGCATCTGCCCAGCTCCTGCTTGTGCCCTCCAAGGGGAGGCCTTGGCAGCTCAAAAGGAGGGGGTTTACCCAACAAGGTGTGTTAGAAAGCTAAAACGAGGCTTTGGATGCTGATAACTGAGGTTGAGACCCGAGAATGAGGGATTGAAAGCTGAAAAGAAACAGGTTAAAGCTAAAAAGAAGAACTTGGGCCACAAAGTGAGACTTTGGAATCAAAACCTGGAGGACTGTGCTCCAAGCAATAAGGTTGAAAAAGGCAAAAAGGAGGCTTTGGAAGCTCAAAATGAGCATCTGGGCCACAAAACGAGCCTTTTGAGGTTAAAATTGAGTGTTTGGAAGCAAAGAAATGAGGGTTTGAGCACAAAAATGAGACTTTGAAAAGAAAGGTGATGGTTTGGACCTAGAAGAGGATGATTTGAAATCTAATCCCAAGGTCTGGAATCTGACAATCAGGCTTTGGGAATTGGAGATTGGGTCACCAAGCGAGGTTTGAAAGATTTACATGGTGGCTTAGTCCTGAAAATAAGGCATTGGAAGCTAAAAAGGAGGGTTTGGGCCCCCAGGGGAGGGTTTGGAAGCAAAAACTCTCGCTTCGGATGGTGAAAATGAGGATTTGTTCCAAAAAGTACCACTTTGGAAGCTAAAAATGAGGTTTTGGATGCCAACCAGGAGGTCTTGGGCCCCAGACTGAGGACTGAGGCAGCCAAGTTGTACCTTCCCAGCCCTTTAGGTGTGGGAGCTGCCCTCAGTCGTGTGCAGTTCGTCTGCTCAGCCCAGATGAACAAATGCAGGGTGCAGGCCAGAGAGATGGGGTGGGCACTGAGGCACGCAAGGAAGAACCCAGCCGCAGCTTTCCTACCTCTGTCATAGAACCATGGAATTGTTATGGTTGGAAAAGGCCTCTCAGATGATCGAGTGCAAGCTCGTGCAGATGTTGAGGTTGTGAATAGTGCAGCAGGAGATCAGAGAAGCGACTGTGCAGAGGGATTTCTGAGCTTCCCCAGCCAGCCCTTGGCACAACCAGCTCTGAGCCAGAGGCGTCCCTGTGGGGGGAGGGATCTGCAGCGGTTGGCTGCTCCCAGGAGTCAGAGGCAGCCTGAGATGGAACCTTCCCTGACGGATTCACGATGGTGTCTTCCCCAACAGCCCCTTTCTTAAGCCATTTTATAGCCTTTCTTTCCCTTTGAGGTGGGGCTGGAGTGACTCTGGTCACACAGACCTTCATCGGGATTGCTGGGAAATGCTCTCACTTTGCTTTTAAAGGTGTGGGGTAAGGAGAATGCAGAGCACATGCTCAGTGAGGGCTGGTGGCACCTTGGAGCTGTGTGGGCTTTGGGATGGAGCTGTGTTTTGGTGTTATAATGAGAGTCTAATGAGCAAAGTTCACCCAAAACCCAGTGTTTTTTCAGACAATGACAGGCTGTTGGCCCAGGTGTCAAATGAATTGCAGATGTTACAGAAGCCTCAGAGCACAGAAGAGTCATTCAGTCAGAAATCTGCAAGAACACATTTGTAAGTGTTTGGTGTCTGAAATATTGGCGTTAGGAACTTGTTCCCTTGTGGCAGTACAAGCTTCAGGACATTGCTGATGTTGGAGAGTCACAAGAAGCCGTCACAGCAGCACATCTCACTCCTGTTGTTATCTGGCAAGAACAGAACTTATCTTGGGCAAATCAGAGTGAGAGATGTGAATGAGAAACTGCTCAAGTCTGTCCTGTGGTTTGGCCAAACAAAGGTGAAGAATACACTGTGAGGAAGACTCAGATCTTCATCCTCAATGGCCCCCGAGGCCCAGCGAAGGAGGCGTGAGGGAGCTGTGGCCTGGGCAGACTGAGGCAGGACAATGGGGGGAACTCATGAAGAAGTGCAATGAACATGCAGATCTAGTCTGGGACATGTGGAAAGTTTTGCTCTAAGCAGGGCACACACTTGGTGGAGCCATCCCCTGTGTGCCCAGCGCTGCCAGAAAGAATCCCTGCTTGACAGTCACATTGGCTATTGAGTCCTGATTGGTACTTTCCTGGCATCACAAACATACAGCTTCTGAGTTCCACAGTACCCTGCAGCTCCCTTCTTCTGCAAGAGCTCACAGGGCTGCCCACGCAGGCTCTGCTCTGTCCCAGCCTCAGTGCTGGTGTCCCAGGGAGCCACTGTGGAGCGGATTTCTTGCTCCTCAGCTGCCTCCTCCCTGCAGCCCTGCTCAGTGTCAGACTTTCCCTGACAGTGTGAGCAGTGCTGTGCCTTTAGTAGAAGCTGAAGTTCTAAATTATTGCCAGGAATGATTCCAGAGGCCATCCCAGGGCAGGGGCAGCGCTGTGGCCGTCACCAAGGGAGAGGGAGAACCTTGTGCGCTGTTGATGTCACACAGGGGCTGTTCCAGACCCCACCCAGCGTTTGTTACCTCACCTGCCCAGAGTCTATAAAGCCTCCCAGCGGGACAGCCAGAGCCAGTTGGGCTGAGCTGCCATCGGGACAACTCGACTCCTTCCCTCGCTACTCGCCTTCCTGATTGCTTGCAGCCATTTCTCATTTGCTGCCCACTTCTCAACTCTCGTTTTCTTCCAAAGGTAAGGCTGACCTAACCTCTCAGCACAGGGAAGAGAATGTAGACCGGGATGACAGGAGAGGCTGCTCTGTACCTCCCAGTCCATTTCCATGCTGAGCTCTTCTACCTGCAGAGCCTGGCCAAGGCTATGGGTAGTGTTGCTGTCTGGTGATTCTTCGGTTGACCTCAAGATGAGGCTTTGGAAGCTAAAAGCAATGCTTTGGGCCCAAACAGGAGGGTTTAGAGCACAGAGCTGGTAGAGCAGAGCTGTGAATGGAAGGAGCAGCCGGAAACCTGCTCCTAGTTATAGCTCAAGCAATTCCTGTTCCCTTGCCTGGGACTACAGCTTGGCTGCAGCTTGTGGTTTTGGTGTGGTGGTTCAGCCCTGGCTGGGTGCCAGGTGCCCACCAAGTCGCTCTATCCCTCCCCCTCCTAAGCTGGACAGAGGAGAGAGAAATAAAACAAGAGGTTTGTGAGGCAAGGTAAGGACAGGGAGATCCCTCAGCAATTAATGTCTGGGGCAAAACAGACTCAGCTTGGGGAGAAAAGGTTTGATTTATTAATGAACCATTCAAAGTGAGCAGGGAGAGGAGATCTCCTCCTCTGGAGGTCTTCAAAACCCACCTGGACATGTTCATAGAATCATAGAATCACAGAATGGTGGGGGCTGGAAGGGACCTTTAGAGATCATCCAGTGCAACCCCACTGCTTTGACAGCCAGTGTGTGTCTGTGGGAAATGTTCCACAACCAGTGTGTGAGTGTGTGTGCAAAGGTTTTATCCTTGACCCTTTAATGATTCCAGAGGCCATCCCAGGGGCGGGGCAGAGCTGTGGCCGTCACCAAGGGAGACAGAGAACATTGGGCGCTGCTGATGTCACACAGGGGCTGTTCCAGACCCCACCCGGCGTTTGTGACCTCACCTGGCCAGGGACTATAAAGCCTCCCAGCGGGACAGCCAGAGCCAGTTGGGCTGAGCTGTCCTCGAGAGGACTCAGCTCCTCCTTTGGCTACTTGCCTTCTTGCTTGCTTACAGCAATTTCTCATTTGCTTCCCACTTCTCCTCAATTTCCATCCTTTTCCAAAGGTAAGGATGACCCAAACTCTCAGGACAGGGAAGAGGATGTAGACAGGGCTGACAGGAGAGGCTGCTCTGCACCTCGCAGTCCATTTCCATGCTGAGCCCTTCTACCTCCAGAGCCTGGCCAAGGCTAAGGGTAGTGTTGCTGTCTGGTGATTCTTCTGTGGGCCTCAAGATGAGGCTTTGGAAGCTAAAAGCAATGCTTTGGGCCAAAACATGAGGGTTGAGAGCACAGAGCAATAGCTCAAGCTCTTGCTGTTCCCTTCCTTGGGAGTACTTGACCATGCTGTCTGTTTCTCCTGCTAGATGCTGCTGTGGCTCCGTGCAATGGCTCTTTGCTTGGCCAGCGTGATCCCCTACGCCGTGCCTGGAGCACTGGCACTGCTGGGCTGCTGGTGGCTCTACTCCTACTGCAAAGAGCAGCCCAGAGCTGGTGCTGAAGCTGCAGCAGCTGCTGAGGAAGCTCAGCAGAGAGGAGGGACAGAGGAGGAATCATCGCCCCAAAGGGAAGCCTGCGTCCCTCAGGAGCTGCCTTTGTCAGCAGCAGAGGAATGCCCAGGGACCAACCTTCAGGATGTGTCAGCAGCAACAGCTGAGCCCAGCACTGCTGAGGGTGACACGGCAGGAGCAGAGACAGGAGGATGTGCAGAGGAGAGCGGCGTCCCTGCTGCTGTTTCTGTCCCCATGCAGAGCACAGTGTCCCGGCAGCGCTGCAGCCAGCCCCGCACAGGGCTCAGGCTCAGGCGCCGATGCAGAGCAGCGCCAGCAGCGCCGGCAGCGCCAGCAGCACGTGTGGGAGCCGGGCAGGAGCCGAGCAGTGCCCAGAGCGCTCCCGGGGAAGCGGCCACAGGCGCTGAGGAAGCGCAGGAGGAACGAGGGCTAGAGGAGGAATCCCGGCCCGAAGCAGCAGCCGCCGTCCCTGCTGGCTGTTGTGCCCTCCCGCTTCCTGAGAGCGCAGTGTCCCAGGCAGGGCTGAGGCTGAGCTGCCAACCCAGCCCCGCGGCCGGCAGCAGCGCCGGCAGCGCCAGCAGCATGTGCGGGACCCCGCCGGAGCCGAGCCGTGCCCAGAGCGCCGCTGCGCTGCCGCCATCCCCGCAGGCAGAGCCCCGGGCTGCGAGCGGGGCCGTTGCCGGCTGTGGCACACGCAGCCCCTTCCCCGCCGCTCAGCACACGGCTGCCAGGAGGTTTGCTGGCGGCTGGATGCCGGCGGGCAGCGAAGTGGAGCCCGCGCCAGGTAAGGGCTGCTCGGCCCCGTTGGGCTCTTTGGCTCTTGGCTTCCAGATCCTAGATGGTGTGTGCTGGGGAAGGGCTCACTGGATGTGAAGGGCTGCTGCTCAACTCGGGCCTCCTGTGGTGGCATTCCCAGAGCTGGGCTGGGTGGTCCCCAGGCACCAAGGGAAGCTTTCAGTGGGCTCTGTGTGATGAGACTTGACCCTTTCTGACATGCTGGGGAACCTGACGCAGGAGCATCCCAACAGAATGTGGAGCAAGTGCTCAGTGGCATCTCTCTGCCAAAGGATCTCTTCTCCTGGGCTGGTGTGTGGGAGCTGCGTTGTGTGGGCTGTCTGAATGCTGACATGGTGCCTTTCTGGCAGGTTTCAGTGCGACTCACATGGACTTGGAGGACACAGACAGTCTCGAGGGGCAGACAGTGAGTCGCCAGAACCGGCGCCGAAAGAAAAAGTCCCGACAGTCCAATGTCCTTGTGTGGGAAATAGAGGTGCCCAAGGTAAGCAGCCACTGTCCTGCTCGTGCCTCCTGCCCTGCCCTACACAGCCATCTCCTGCTTCTTCCATCTCAGGCCAACCCAGGGAGATTCAGAACCAGCCAACGAGGGTTCTAGCGTTTAGCTGTTAGGGCTACACCCTGGGATGGTTGCTGGAGTCCTTTTTCTCCATCACTTTCCACCCTGATCTGTCAGGGTGATGCTTTGAAAGCCTTCAGAAGGCTTTGAGGGTTCACAGTCCCTGAGAGCAGGGGATGAATTGTGGTGCTTTCCCCTGTGCAGGAGGGTCACGTTCCAGCTGCCTGTCCAAACCCACCCTGCAAATGAGCTGCAGGAACCAGGAAGATGGGCAAAAGAAGCCCCAGGGCACAGTGGGGTTTGATCTACATTTCCCTCCTTGACTCTTGCTTTCTTGTCTTTCATCAAGGATACAGTCAGATACTTGATAGGCAAACAAGGGCAGTTTATTAACAGCTTGAGGAGAGAGTCTGGGGCCACAATTTCTCTCTCAGCGCTCCCTGATGTCGATGACTATGAAGTCTGTCAAATCAAAGGTAAGAGGAATGCCTCTTTGTTCAGGGTCTAGGATGTAGCTTGGGGGCCTTGAATTAGACTAGAAATGGATTCAGTGGCTTGGCAAGGCCACGGCGTTTACCCAAGTGTTCTGCTCAGGGCTGTTCCAGCAGAGGGATGTGGCAAGTGGCCTGGGCCTGGGCATGTGCAGCCTCTGTTGTAGGGCTGGGAATGCATTTGAGCAGCTTTGGCTGCTGGAGCTGAAGCAGCCCCTTTTGCAGGATCCCTTTGGGCTTGAAGCAGCAGATAGGGGATGCTTTTCAGCGTCTTGACTTGGAAGGATGTTGGATCAATTGGGGCTGTGAAGTATCTGCCAGCCAACTGGGTCCCTGCTGGAGGCCAAAGCCATTCCAAGTGGGGCCTGGGGCTCTGAGCTGCTCACGGTGGTTGGATATCAGGGTCAATCTGTTCCAACTGAACTGGTTGATGCAGCACAGGAGGCTTCTGGCAGCTGGATTGCTTCCCATGGCAGGGCTGGAGGTGTCCTCAGCCTACCTGTGCTGCTGACCTTGGGTGGGATTCTTGTCTTCCAGGCCTCTCCCATCAAGTGGACAGAGCGCTGAGCCTGATTGGCGCGAGGTTCCAGCACCTGTGTCTGGACAACAAACACTGTGCTCGTTTCTGCTGGCAAAAGGTTATGTTCTAGAAGGATGTAGGAAGGGGTGCAGCATGGCCAGCAGGTGTTGGATCCCATCCTGACATCGTGCCCAGCACATGTGTGCAGTTTTGTCAGGTCCCAGCTGATGAGCAACGGCGTCACTCACCATCCCCTTTGTAAATCCCCTCGTGCATTGTTAGAACTGTTTCTCCTTCCCTTGTTCCTTGTTGTTGTTCCATTAAACTGTTCTGAATGCAACCCCCAGGAGCTTTTGGGTGTTTTCCCTTGTGTCTGGTTCCAGCAGTGAGCCAGCAGCCTCCTGGCTCTTTGTCCCCGGCTGGGCTTCCCCAGCCAGCCCTTGGCACAACCAGCTCTGAGCCAGAGGCGTCCCTGTGGGTGCAGAGGTGCAGCCGTCAGCTGCTCCCACGAGTCAGAGGCAGCCTGAGCTGGAACCTTCCCTGACTGATTTACGAGGGTGTCTTCCCCAACAGCCCCCTTTCTTAAGCCCTTTGCAGAGTCCTTTTCCCTCCCAGGTGGGGCTGGAGTGACTCTGGGCACACAGACCTTCATCAGGAGTGCTGGGAAACGCTCTGGCTTTGCTTGCCAAGCTGTAGGGTGAGGAGAATGCAGAGCACACGCTCAGTGAGGGCTGGTGGCACCTGGGAGGTGGGTGGCTTTGGGATGGAGCTGTGTTTTGGTAGTAGAATGAGATTCTCATGAGCAAAGGTCACCCCAAGTCCGGCATTTTCTCACACATTGACAGACTCTTGGCCCAGGGTGTCAAACATGCAGCTTATGAGCTCCACAGTACCCTGCAGCTCCCTTCTTGGGCAAGAGCTCACAGGACCTGCCCACAGAGTCTTGGCTCTCTCCCAGCCTCTGTGATGCGGGTGTGGAGGGAATGGTCACAGGCTACAGCCCTTGGCCAGGAGGGCAACCTGGGAGATGCCCAGGCAGAGCCCAAAGGGCAGCAGCTGCAGCTCCCCCCAGGAGCAGGAACTGGCTGCTGCAGCTGCTGTTGGGCATTTGCTGTTCCTTTGAAGGAGAGCCTTTTAAAAAACAGCAAAGTGCATAAAATAGAAGACAGACTCCTCTGAGCAAAGCCAGTCCATTCTTCAGGCAATCACTCTCCCAATGGAATGCATTTCTCTGCTGTGCTGTGTGTTGGCTGTGAGGGGCAGGAGCTCTGCTCCCGTGCTGCTGAGGAGTCAGCTTTTCTGTGTCAGGGGGTGCTCTCTTTTGGGACAGATCTCCCTTTTATCCCTGAAAATTGGAGGAATCTTGGCACAGGACGTGGAAAGGGCTCCTCTCTCTGTGCCTTAGTGCAGTCAGGAGAGCTGCAGTGCCCATTAGTCTTTTTCCTCTCTGCCCTGTGTTTTCCCTTGTGCTGCCTTGAAGATGACTTGACACACAAGTAACTCCTCAAAAAGCATCTGGGCTGTAAGTCAAGCAGGACAGTCCTGTTGCAAAGGGCACTTCTGCAGGCTCTGCTCTGTCCCACCCTGGTGATGGAGCTGTCCTGGAGAAACAGGACACAACTCCTGCTCCAGAGAAGCAAAGGGAACAGGATCACAACAATCAGAATATCAGACCAATCCTAATGAGGCTGAGGAAGTGACCCTGACTCTGTCTGCAAGCCAAAGTGTGCTGAGTCCTGACACTCCCTGCTTTATCCTCCTCTAAGTGGTACAAATGAGGGATTTGTCTGCTCTTCAAATGAGAGACGAGTTTCTATGTCCCATTGCCCAGCCAGACAACCCAGAGGTGAAGATTGTTAGAACAGGATCCTTCCCTTTCAGATAGCCCCTGCTTGAATATGTGCACTGGGAAATGTCCCGGGGCTGGTCTGGAGCTCTGAATGGCTTTCAGTGCTTTCTTAAAAAAGACAGAATTGCCAGGTGTAGGAGGGGAATTGCTGTGTTTCCTGAGAAATCATTGAAAAGAGGAATGAAAAACAGTTCCAACACGTCTGTGTGAAAGATTCACCGAGGAGGGCAAGGGGAGAGCTTCCCAGCACGGCCATGGCAACTCAGGATGGCTGTTGCTGCCTCGCAGATCTTGCCATGGGATGTGTAGGAAAGGACCAAACCAAGGCAAAGGGTGAGATCAGGTGGTTTCTGGAGGACAGAGGTGGGAAAACAGAGAGAAAAGGGGTTGAAAGGAGGAGGTCATATGTAAACATGGGGCTAATCAGTCCACTTCTGTGGCCTTGCCTTGCAGCTGATCTCCACAGCCTGTCCTGCTTTCCCAATACCTGCACATCCAAGTGCTTTCTAGGGCAAGGGAGCTCTCTGCTCTAGGTACAGATGGAGGTCCGAATGCCAGCCCATCTGAGTGGGAACCACAAGTCGTCAGGTCTAGTGTTCTCTGTTGGGGCAACTGGTGAGAGCAGTGGGGGTGTGTGTAACACTGGGGTGTGTTTGTCGTGGATTGGCCCAACCAGCCCAGCAGCACCACGACAGTCTCTCGCTCGGTGCCCCCATCTACCCCCACCCTCGTTAGGATGCAGAGGCCCCAGCGAAATGGCACTAAAAAGATCACCAAATATGAGAGTGGGAGCTCTCGTCATTCGTGTGCAGTCAGTCTGCTCAGCCCAGACTCAAATAAAGGCTGCCCTGCGACCTCTCTACAGGAGTAGGATGGACACCTTGTGACTGGGTTTGTGGTGCCAGCTTTGACGTGAACAAACCATTCTTCAAAGCTGGCCATGGTCAGGGAATCAACGAATCACAGAACGGTGGGGTTGGAAGGGAGCTTTAGAGATCATCTAGTCCAACCCTCCTGCTAAAGCAGGTACATCTCCGTCAGGTCCCACAGGAACGTGTCCATGTAGGTTCTGAGAGCTCCAAGGAAGGAGCCTCCACACCCTCCCGGGTCAGCCTGGGCCAGGGCTCCCTCACCCTTCCTCTAAAGTAGCTTTTCCTTCACTGAAACTACTTCTGTTCCAGCCATTGTCCACATTGGCTATTGAGTCCTGATTGGCACTTTCCTGGCTTCACAAACATCAGAGAGGATTTCTTGCTCCCCAGCTGCCTCCTCCCTGCAGCACTGCTCAGTGTCAGACTTTCCCTGACAGTGTGAGCAGTGCTGTGCCTTTAGTAGAAGTTGAAGTTCTAAATTATTGCCAGGAATGATTCCAGAGGCCATCCCAGGGCAGGGGCAGCACTGTGGCCGTCACCAAGGGAGACAGAGAATATTGGGCACTGCTGATGTCAGGGGCTGTTCCAGACCCCACCCGGCGTTTGTGACCTCACCTGCCCAGAGTCTATAAAGCCTCCCAGCGGGACAGCCAGAGCCAGTTGGGCTGAGCTGCCCTCGGGACAACTCGGCTCCTTCCCTTGCTCCTTGCCTTCGTGCTTTCCTCCAAACATTTCCCCGTTGCTGCCCAGTTCTCAACTCCCGTTTTCTTCCAAAGGTAAGAATGACCCAAACTCTCAGGACAGGGAAGAGGATGTAGACAGGGATGACAGGAGAGGCTGCTCTGCACCTCCCAGTCCATTTCCAGGCTGAGCTCTTCCACCTCCAGAGCCTGGCCAAGGCTATGGGTAGTGCTGCTGTCTGGTGATTCTTCTGTTGACCACAAGATGAGGCTTTGGAAGCTAAAAGCAATGCTTTGGGCCCAAACATGAGGGTTTAGAGCACAGAGCTGGTAGAGCAGAGCTGTGAATGGAAGGAGCAGTCGGAAACCTGCTCCTAGCAATAGCTCAAGCAATTCCTGTTCCCTTGCCTGGGACTACAGCTTGGCTGCAGCTTGTGGTTTTGGTGTGGTGGTTCAGCCCTGGCTGGGTGCCAGGTGCCCACCAAGTCGCTCTATCCCTCCCCCTCCTCAGCTGGACAGGGGAGAGAGAAATAAAACAAGAGGTTTGTGAGGCAAGGTAAGGACAGGGAGATCCCTCAGCAATTAATGTCTGGGGCAAAACAGACTCAGTGTGGGGAGAAAAGGTTTGATTTATTAATGAACCATTCAAACTGAGCAGGGAGAGGAGATCTCCTCTGGAGGTCTTCGAAACCCACCTGGACATGTTCATAGAATCATAGAATCACAGACTGGTGGGGGCTGGAAGGGACCTTTAGAGATCATCCAGTGTAACCCCACTGCTTTGACAGCCAGTGTGTGTCTGTGGGAAATGTTCCACAACCAGTGTGTGAGTGTGTGTGCAAAGGTTTGATCCTTTTTAGCCCTGCTCAGTGTCAGACTTTTCCTGACAGTGTGAACAATGCTGTGCCTCCAGCAGAAGTTCTAAATTATGGCCAGTAGTGATTCCAGAGGCCATCCCAGGGGAGGGGCAGCGCTGTGGCAGTCACCAAGGGAGAGGGAGACCTTTGGGCAGTGCTGATGTCACACAGGGGCTGTTCCAGACCCCACCCGGTGTTGTGACCTCACCTGGCCGGGGGCTGTAGAGCCTCAGAGCGGGACAGCCAGAGCCAGTTGGGCTGAGCTGCCCTCGGGAGGACTCAGCTCCATCTGTAGCTACTTGCCTTTGTGCTTTCTTCAACGACTGCTTGTTTGCTGCCCACTTCTCCTCAACTTCCATTCACTTCCAAAGGTAAGGATGAACCAAATCTGCACCTCCAGTTCGATCTCTAGGCTGAGCTCTTGCCCCTGCCTAGGCTGGCCATGGCTGTGGGAAGTGTTGCTCTGTTGTAGTTTAGATTGTGGTCCAAAAAGGAGGCTACAGAGGAGGGTTTGTGCCCAAACAGGAGGGTTTGGAAGCTCGAGATGGTAGAGCAGAGCTGTGAGTTTCAGGAGCAGCTTGAAAACTGCTCCTGGAAATACCTCAAGGCGTTTGTGCCACTTTTGCCTTCCTGTTTCGTTCCCTGTGTCTATTTGAACGTGCTGTCTGTGTCTCCTGCTAGATCCTGCTGAGGCTGTGTGCAATGTCTCTGCGCTTCTGCAGCGTGATCCCATACGCCGTGCCCGGAGCGCTGGCACTGCTGGGCTGCTGGTGGCTCTATTCCTCCCGAAAAGCGCAGGCCAGAGACCGTGAGGAACCGGCCACAGCTGCTGAGGAAGCGCTGGAGGAAGGAGGCACAGAGAAGGAATCGTGGCCCCAGATAGAAGCCTGTGTCCCTCAGGGACTCTCTTCCTCATTGGAAGAGGAATGCCCAGAGACTGAGCTTCCAGAAGTGTCAACACCACCAGTTGTGCCGAGAACCCAGGAGGATGACAAAGACAGAGACGAGCCAGCAGGATGTGCAGGAGAAAGCAGCGTCCCTGCTGCTGTTTCTGTCCCCGTGCAGAGCACGGAGTGTCCCGGCAGCGCTGCAGCCAGCCCCGCACAGGGCTCAGGCTCAGGCGCCGACGCAGAGCAGCGGCCGGCAGCAGCGCCGGCAGCGCCAGGAGCCGGGCAGAAGCCGAGCTATGCCCAGATAGCTGCTGCGCTGCCGCCATCCCCGCAGGCAGAGCCCCGGGCTGAGGCAGCGCTGCCGGGTGCCGCGCGGGATGTGCCCGCTGGGCTCTGCCCGGCTGCAGCCGCCCCAGCTGATGCCCCTCCGCAGGCGGCCGGCGCTGCTGCCCCTGAGCGGGGGCTGGCGGAGGCGGCGGCAGCGGCTGAGCACACGGCTGCCAGCAGGGATGCTGCGGGGCTGCTGGCGGCGGGCAGCCATGCGCGTGGCGCGGCAGGTAAGGGCTGTGCCGGGCTGCCGGGCACCTGGCTGGGCTGGCACTGACACAAACGGCTGCTGCTCCACTTGGGGCAGCGTTTGCTCAGCACTTCTTGGGCTGTCTTGCCTCTGCTGCTGGGGAAAGGGTCACTGGGTTTGAGGGGCTGCTGCTGAACTCGGGCTTCCTCCTGTTGCATTCCCAGAGGTGGGCTGGTTTCTCCCCAGGCATCAAGGGTGTGTGATGGGACTTGACCCTTCGTGACATCCTGGGGAACCTGATGGAGGAGCATCCCCATGGAATGCGTAGCAAGTGCTCAGTGTCACCTCTCTAGGAAAGGATCTCATTGCCTGGCCTGCTGTGTGGCAGCTGCACTGTGTGGGCTGTCTGAATGCTGACCTGTGTGCCTGTCTTGCAGGTGTAAATGGCTCTGACAAGCACTCGGAGGACATAGACGGTCCCGAGTGGCAGACAGTGACCCAAAAGAAGCGTGGCCAAAGGGGAAAATCCAAGGTGGTTGTCTGGGCAATAGAGGTGCCAAAGGTAAGCAGCCACTGTCCTGCTCGTGCCTCCTGCCCTGCTCTACAGAGACACTTTCAGCTGCCATGGGGACCCAACAGGAATGAAGAAGAGGTGCAGAGATGGAAAGAAGAGGCATGTTAGGGAGACACCCAGGGCTGGTGGTTGGAGTCCTTCTCCAGCACCTTCCACCCTGATCTGTCAGGGTGATGCTCTGAAAGCCCTCAGAAGGCTTTGAGGGTTCACAGCTCCTAAGAGCAGGGGATGAATTGTGGTGCTTTCCACTGTGCAGGAGGGTCACGCTCCCGCTGCCTGTCCAAACCCACCCTGCAAATGAGCTGCAGGAACCAGGAAGATGGGCAAAAGAAGCCCCAGGGCACAGTGGTGTTTGATCTACATTTCTCTCCTTGACTCTTGCTTTCTTGTCTTTCATCAAGGATACAGTCAGATACTTGATTGGCAAGCAAGGACAGTTTATTAACAGCTTGAGGAGAGAGTCTGGGGCCACAATTTCTCTCTCAGCGCTCCCTGATGTCGAAGACTACGAAGTCTGTCACATCAAAGGTAAGAGGAATGCCTCTTTGTTCAGAGTCTAGAAAGTGGCTTGGGGGCTTTAATTAGACTAGAAATGGATTCAGTGGCTTGGCAAGGCCACGGCGTTTACCCAAGTGTTCTGCTCAGGGCTGTTCCAGCAGAGGGATGTGGCAAGTGGCCTGGGCCTGGGCACGTGCAGCCTCTGTTGTAGGGCTGGGAATGCATTTGAGCAGCTTTGGCTGCTGGAGCTGAACCAGCCCCTTTTGCAGGATCCCTTTGTGCTTGAAGCAGCAGATAGGGGATGCTTCTCAGCATCTTGTCTGGGATCGATGTTGGAGCAATTGGGGCTGAAAAGTGTCTGTCAGTGAGTTGGGTCCCTGCTGGAGGCCAAAGCCATTCCAAGTGGGGCCTGGGGCTCTGAGCTGCTCACGTTGGTTGGATATCACGGTCTGTGTCCAATCTGTTCCAACTGAACTTGTCAGTGCAGCTCAGGAGGCTTCTGGCAGCTGGGTTGCTTCCCATGGCAGGGCTGGAGGTGTCCTCAGCCTACCTGTGCTGCTGACCTTGGGTGGGATTCTTGTCTTCCAGGCCTCTCCCATGAAGTTGAAGGAGCGCTGAGCCTGATTGGCAGGAGGTTCAAACACCTGTATCTCGACAACATCTACCATCTGCATCCTCCTGCACCGGTGACACGTCCTTCTGTCCCTAGGACTGCAAAGTCCCAGACGCCTCAGGCACTTGCAGCAGAGAAAAAGAAGAGGAAATAGTAGTAAATTGTAGTAAATAATAGTAATTGTAGTAAATACACTACAAAATAAAGTCTAATGTTGCCAAAGAAAAACACTGGAAACAAAGGAAACTTGACAGAAAGTGAAGTACAGAAACTTGAGGGAAAGCCAGAGCCCCAGGCAGCTGCTGCCACCTGGACACAGGCTCTGCTGCCCAGGGCGGCCCCTAGTGCAGGGCTTGGCAGATGGCCAGGGAGCGGCCGTGGCACATGATGGGGAGAAGATAACGCTGTCCTGAAATGAAAAGGAGAGTCCTCAATGTGTGGGCAGCACATCCCAAGTAGGAGAAGTCCCAATTGTCCCAGTGGGAATTGGCCATAGCTTTGGGGACAGCGGTGAAGGTGACACCCAGGTCCGAGAGGGAGAGGCTGAGGAGGAAGTCCATGGGAGTGGGGAGGGAGTGGTCAAAGGCTACGGCGCTGATGACGAGGCCGTTGGCCAGGAGGGCAGCCAGGGAGATGCCCAGGCACAGCCCAAAGGGCAGCAGCTGCAGCTGCCCCGTGTCTGCCAAGGGCAGGAGCAGGAACTGGCTGATGGAGCTGCTGTTGGGCATTTGCTGTTCCTTTGAAGGAGAGACTTTTAAAAACAGCAAAGTGCAGGGAAAATAGAAGACAGACTCCTCTGAGCAAAGCCAGTCCATTCTTCAGGTAATCACTCTCCCAATGAAATGCATTTCTCTGCTGTGGTGTGTGTTGGCTGTGAGGGGCAGGAGCTCTGCTCCCGTGCTGCTGAGGAGTCAGCTTTTCTGTGTCAGGGGTGCTCTTTTTTGGGATAGAACTCACTTTTATCACTGAAAATTGGAGGAATCTTGGCACAGGATGTGGAAAGTTTCCTCTCTCCGTGCCTTAGTGCAGTCAGGAGAGCTGCAGTGCCCATTAGTCTTTTTCCTCGCTGCCCTGTGTTTTCCCTCATGCTGCCTTGAAGATGACTTCACACACAAGTAACTCCTCAAAAAGCATCTGGGCTGTAAGTCAAGCAGGACAGTCCTGTTGCAAAGGGCATTTCTGCAGACTCTTCTCTGTCTCACCCTTGAGATGGAGCTGTCCTGGAGAAACAGGACACAACTCCTGCTCCAGAGAAGCAAAGGGAACAGGATCACAACAGTCAGAATATCAGACCAATCCTAACGAGGCTGAGGAAGTGACCCTGACTCTGTCTGCAAGCCAAAGTGTGCTGAGTCCTGACACTCCCTGCTTTATCCTCCTCTCAGTGGCACAAATGAGGGATTTGTCTGCTCTTCAAATGAGACGAGTTTCTATGTCCCATTGCCCAGCCAGACAACCCAGAGGTGAAGATTGTTAGAACAGGATCCTTCCCTTTCAGATAGCCCCTGCTTGAATATGTGCACTGGGAAATGTCCCGGGGCTGGTCTGGAGCTCTGAATGGCTTTCAGTGCTTAACAAAGACAGAATTGCCAGGTGTAGGAGGGGAATTGCTGTGTTTCCTGAGAAATCATTGAAAAGAGGAATGAAAAACAGTTCCAACACATCTGTGTGAAAGATTCACCGAGGAGGGCAAGGGGAGAGCTTCCCAGCACGGCCATGGCAACTCAGGATGGCTGTTGCTGCCTCGCAGATCTTACCATGGGATGTGTAGGAAAGGACCAAACCAAGGCAAAGGGTGAGATCAGGTGGTTTCTGGAGGACAGAGGTGGGAAAACAGAGAGAAAAGGGGTTGAAAGGAGCAGGTCACACGTAAACAGGGGGCCGATCAGTCCACTTCTGTGGCCTTGCCTTGCAGCTGATCACCACAGCCTGTCCTGCTTTCCCAATACCTGCACATCCAAGTGCTTTCTAGGGCAAGGGAGCTCTCTGCTCTAGGTACAGATGGAGGTCCGAATGCCAGCCCATCTGAGTGGGAACTACAAGTCGTCAGGTCTAGTGTTCTCTGTTGGGGCAACTGGTGAGAGCAGTGGGGGTGTGTGTAACACTGGGGTGTGTTTGTCGTGGATTGGCCCAACCAGCCCAGCAGCACCACGACAGTCTCTCGCTCGGTGTCCCCATCTACCCCCACCCTCGTTAGGATGCAGAGGCCCCAGCGAAATGGCACTAAAAAGATCACCAAATATGAAGGTGGGAGCACTCCTCATTCGTGTGCAGTCAGTCTGCTCAGCCCAGACTCAAATAAAGGCTGCCCTGGGACCCCTCTACAGCAGTAGGATGGACACCTTGTGACTGGGTTTGTGGTGCCAGCTTTGACGTGAACAAACCATTCTTCAAAGGTGGCCATGGTCAGGGAATCAACGAATCACAGAACGGTGGGGTTGGAAGGGAGCTTTAGAGATCATCTAGTCCAACCCCTCTGCTAAAGCAGGTCCATCTCCATCAGGTCACACAGGAACGTGTCCATGTGGGTTCTGAGAGCTCCAAGGAAAAAGCCTCCACACCCTCCCGGGGCAGCCTGGGCCAGGGCTCCCTCACCCTTCCTCTAAAGCAGCTTTTCCTTCACTGAAACTACTTCTGTTCCAGCCATTGTCCACACTGGCTATTGAGTCCTGATTGGCACTTTCCTGGCTTCACAAACATCAGTGAGGATTTCTTGCTCGCCAGCTGCCTCCTCCCTGCAGCCCTGCTCAGTGTCAGACTTTCCCTGACAGTGTGAGCAATGCTGTGCCTTTAGTAGAAGTTGAAGTTCTAAAGTATTGCCAGGAATGATTCCAGAGGCCATCCCAGGGCAGGGGCAGCGCTGTGGCCGTCACCAAGGGAGACGGAGAATGTTGGGCACTGCTGATGTCAGGGGCTGTTCCAGACCCCACCCGGCGTTTCTGACCTCACCTGGCCAGAGTCTATAAAGCCTCCCAGCGGGACAGCCAGAGCCAGTTGGGCTGAGCTGCCCTCGGGACAACTCGACTCCTTCTCTCGCTACTCGCCTTCCTGATTGCTTCCAGCCATTTCTTATTTGCTGCCCACTTCTCAACTCCCATTTTCTTCCAAAGGTAAGGCTGACCCAAACTCTCAGCACAGGGAAGAGGATGTAGACAGGGATGACAGGAGAGGCTGCTCTGCACCTCCCAGTCCATTTCCAGGCTGAGCTCTTCCACCTCCAGAGCCTGGCCAAGGCTATGGGTAGTGTTGCTGTCTGGTGATTCTTTGGTTGACCTCAAGATGAGGCTTTGGAAGCTAAAAGCAATGCTTTGGGCCCAAACATGAGGGTTGAGAGCACAGAGCTGGTAGAGCAGAGCTGTGAAGGGAAGGAGCAGTCGGAAACCTGCTCCTAGCAATAGCTCAAGCAATTCCTGTTCCCTTGCCTGGGACTACAGCTTGGCTGCAGCTTGTGGTTTTGGTGTGGTGGTTCAGCCCTGTCTGGGTGCCAGGTGCCCACCAAGTCGCTCTATCCCTCCCCCTCCTCAGCTGGACAGGGGAGAGAGAAATAAAACAAGAGGTTTGTGAGGCAAGGTAAGGACAGGGGGATCCCTCAGCAATTAGTGTCTGGGGTAAAACAGATTCAGCGTGGGGAGAAAAGGTTTGATTTATTAATGAACCCTTCAAACTGAGCAGAGAGAGGAGATCTCCTCCTCTGCAGGTCTTCGAAACCCACCTGAACATGTTCATAGAATCATAGAATCACAGACTGGTGGGGGCTGGAAGGGACCTTTAGAGATCATCCAGTGCAACCCCACTGCTTTGACAGCCAGTGTGTGTCTGTGGGAAATGTTCCACAACCAGTGTGTGAGTGTGTGTGCAAAGGTTTGATCCTTTTTAGCCCTGCTCAGTGTCAGACTTTTCCTGACAGTGTGAACAATGCTGTGCCTCCAGCAGAAGTTCTAAATTATGGCCAGTAGTGATTCCAGAGGCCATCCCAGGGGAGGGGCAGCGCTGTGGCTGTCACCAAGGGAGAGGGAGACCTTTGGGTAGTGCTGATGTCACACAGGGGCTGTTCCAGACCCCACCCGGCCTTGTGACCTCACCTGGCCAGCGGCTGTGGAGCCTCCCAGTGGGACAGCCAGAGCCAGTTGGGCTGAGCTGCCCTCGGGAGGACTCAGCTCCATCTGTAGCTACTTGCCTTTGTGCTTTCTTCAACGACTGCTTGTTTGCTGCCCACTATCTCCTCAACTTCCATCCACTTCCAAAGGTAAGGATGAACCAAATCTGCACCTCCAGTTCGATCTCTAGGCTGAGCTCTTGCCCCTGCCTAGGCTGGCCATGGCTGTGGGAAGTGTTGCTCTGTTGTAGTTTAGATTGTGGTCCAAAAAGGAGGCTACAGAGGAGGGTTTGTGCCCAAACAGGAGGGTTTGGAAGCTCGAGATGGTAGAGCAGAGCTGTGAGTTTCAGGAGCAGCTGGAAAACTGCTCCTGGAAATACCTCAAGGCATTTGTGCCACTTTTGCCTTCCTGTTTCTTTCCCTGTGTCTATTTGAACGTGCTGTCTGTGTCTCCTGCTAGATCCTGCTGAGGCTGTGTGCAATGTCTCTGCGCTTCTGCAGCGTGATCCCTTACGTCGTGCCCGGAGCACTGGCACTGCTGGGCTGCTGGTGGCTCTATTCCTCCCGAAAAGCGCAGGCCAGAGACCGTGAGGAACCGACCACGGCTGCTGAGGAAGCGCTGGAGGAAGGAGGCACAGAGAAGGAATCGTGGCCCCAGATAGAAGCCTGTGTCCCTCAGAGACTCTCTTCCTCATTGGAAGAGGAATGCCCAGAGACTGAGCTTCCAGAAGTGTCAACACCACCAGTTGTGCCGAGCACCCAGGAGGATGACAAAGACAGAGACGAGCCAGCAGGATGTGCAGGGGAAAGCAGCGTCCCTGCTGCTGTTTCTGTCCCCGTGCAGAGCACAGAGTGTCCCGGCAGCGCTGCAGCCAGCCCCGCACAGGGCTCAGGCTCAGGCGCCGACGCAGAGCAGCGGCCGGCAGCAGCGCCGGCAGCGCCAGGAGCCGGGCAGAAGCCGAGCTATGCCCAGATAGCTGCTGCGCTGCCGCCATCCCCGCAGGCAGAGCCCCGGGCTGAGGAAGCGCTGCCGGGTGCCGCGCGGGATGTGCCCGCTGGGCTCTGCCCGGCTGCAGCCGCCCCAGCTGATGCCCCTCCGCAGGCGGCCGGCGCTGCTGCCCCTGAGCGGGGGCTGGCGGAGGCGGCGGCAGCGGCTGAGCACACGGCTGCCAGCAGGGATGCTGCGGGGCTGCTGGCGGCGGGCAGCCATGCGCGTGGCGCGGCAGGTAAGGGCTGTGCCGGGCTGCTGGGCACCTGGCTGGGCTGGGGCACCGACACAAACGGCTGCTGCTCCACTTGGGGCAGCGTTTGCTCAGCACTTCTTGGACTGTCTTGCCTCTGCTGCTGGGGAAAGGGTCACTGGGTTTGAGGGGCTGCTGCTGAACTCGGGCTTCCTCCTGTTGCATTCCCAGAGGTGGGTTGGTTTCTCCCCAGGCATCAAGGGTGTGTGATGGGACTTTACTCATTGCGACATCCTGGGGAACCTGATGGAGGAGCATCCCCATGGAATGCGTAGCAAGTGCTCAGTGTCACCACTCTAGGAAAGGATCTCATTGCCTGGCCTGCTGTGTGGCAGCTGCACTGTGTGGGCTGTCTGAATGCTGACCTGTGTGCCTGTCTTGCAGGTGTAAATGGCTCTGACAAGCACTCGGAGGACACAGACGGTCCCGAGTGGCAGACAGTGACCCGAAAGAAGCGCGGCCAAAGAGGAAAATCCAAGGTGGTTGTCTGGGCAATAGAGGTGCCAAAGGTAAGCAGCCACTGTCCTGCTCGTGCCTCCTGCCCTGCCCTACAGAGACACTTTCAGCTGCCGTGGGGACTCAACAGGAATGAAGAAGAGGTGCAGAGATGGAAAGAAGAGGCATGTTAGGGCTACACCCAGGGCTGGTGGTTGGAGTCCTTCTCCAGCACCTTCCACCCTGATCTGTCAGGGTGATGCTCTGAAAGCCCTCAGAAGGCTTTGAGGGTTCACAGTCCCTGAGAGCAGGGGATGAATTGTGGTACTTTCCCCTGTGCAGGAGGGTCACGGTCCTGCTGCCTGTCCAAACCCACCCTGCAAATGAGCTGCAGGAACCAGGAAGATGGGCAAAAGAAGCCCCAGGGCACAGTGGTGTTTGATGTACATTTCTCTCCTTGACTCTTGCTTTCTTGTCTTTCATCAAGGATACAGTCAGATACTTGATTGGCAAGCAAGGACAGTTTATTAACAGCTTGAGGAGAGAGTCTGGGGCCACAATTTCTCTCTCAGCGCTCCCTGATGTCGATGACTACGAAGTCTGTCACATCAAAGGTAAGAGGAATGCCTCTTTGTTCAGAGTCTAGAAAGTAGCTTGGGGGCTTTAATTAGACTAGAAATGGATTCAGTGGCTTGGCAAGGCCACGGCTTTTACCCAAGTGTTCTGCTCAGGGCTGTTCCAGCAGAGGGATGTGGCAAGTGGCCTGGGCCTGGGCACGTGCAGCCTCTGTTGTAGGGCTGGGAATGCATTTGAGCAGCTTTGGCTGCTGGAGCTGAAGCAGCCCCTTTTGCAGGATCCCTTTGTGCTTGAAGCAGCAGATAGGGGATGCTTCTCAGCATCTTGTCTGGTATCGATGTTGGAGCAATTGGGGCTGAAAAGTGTCTGTCAGTGAGTTGGGTCCCTGCTGGAGGCCAAAGCCATTCCAAGTGGGGCCTGGGGCTCTGAGTTGCTGACGTTGGTTGGATATCAGGGTCTGTGTCCAATCTGTTCCAACTGAACTTGTCAGTGCAGCTCAGGAGGCTTCTGGTAGCTGGGTTGCTTCCCATGGCAGGGCTGGAGGTGTCCTCAGCCTACCTGTGCTGCTGACCTTGGGTGGGATTCTTGTCTTCCAGGCCTCTCCCATGAAGTTGAAGGAGCGCTGAGCCTGATTGGCAGCAGGTTCAAACACCTGTATCTCGACAACATCTACCCTCTGCATCCCCCTGCACCGGTGACACGTCCTTCTGTCCCTAGGACTGCAAAGTCCCAGACGCCTCAAGCGCTTGCAGCAGAGAAAAAGAAGAGGAAATAGTAGTAAATTGTAGTAAATAGTAGTAATTGTAGTAAATACACTACAAAATAAAGTCTAATGTTGCCAAAGAAAAACACGGGAAACAAAGGAAACTTGACAGAAAGTGAAGTACAGAACCTTGAGGGAAAGCCAGAGTCCCAGGCAGCTGCTGCCACCTGGACACAGGCTCTGCTGCCCAGGGGGGCCCCTAGTGCAGGGCTTTGCAGATGGCCAGGGAGCGGCCGTAGCACATGATGGGGAGAAGATAACGCTGTCCTGAAATGAAAAGGAGACTCCTCAATGTGTGGGCAGCACATCCCAAGTAGGAGATGTCCCAATTGTCCCAGTGGGAATTGGCCATAGCTTTGGGGACAGTGGTGAAGGTGACGCCCAGGTCCGAGAGGGAGAGGCTGAGGAGGAAGTCCATGGGAGTGGGGAGGGAGTGGTCAAAGGCTACGGTGCTGATGACAAGGCCGTTGGCCAGGAGGGCAGCCAAGGAGATGCCCAGGCAGAGCCCAAAAGGCAGCAGCTGCAGCTGCCCCATGTCTGCCAAGGGCAGGAGCAGGAACTGGCTGATGGAGCTGCTGTTGGGCATTTGCTGTTCCTTTGAAGGAGAGCCTTTTAAAACCAGCAAAATGCAGGGAAAATAGAAGACAAGACTCCTCTGAGCAAAGCCAGCTCTGTCTCCTCACCCTCTGCAGCTCTCCGAGAGCAGCAGCTCCAGAGCCAGCCAGTACGTGCAGCAGAGGCTGTGGTGCCTGCAGAGCCGCAAGCCGTCCGTGCAAGAGGCGGCCGTCAGGTTCATGGGTGAGACACGGCCCCAGCCCCGGCTGTGCTGCTGGGGGCTCCCTGCGCCCTCTCCCAGCCCTGCCCTGGGCCTCACGCTCGCTGGCATGGGAAGGCCCTGGGCTGGGCCCTGACAAGGTCAGGGGGGCACGTGGCCGGGCCGGAGGGGCCGCTGTGGGGCAGCTGTGACCCGCTGTGTGTTCTCAGGGCTTGCTGGGCAGCGCCTGAAGGGTCAGCAGGAGGAGCTCCAGGCCATGCGTGAGGGTGAGTGAGGGCAGCGGGGTGTCAGCAGAGGCTGGTGGGGAGGAGGAAAGGCCCTGGGCCTGGAGCTGCAAGCGGGAGAGCTCTGCCCTTGTGCAGACAAGGGCTGGTGTGGGCAGAGCAGACAGAGGTGTCAGGGGCATGGGGGGGATTCGTGGGCAGCACCTTCTGGCTGATGCCGTTGGCCCCTGCTCCCTCCAGGCCACGGGAAGGGCTGGTGAGCTGGGTCTGGCAGGAGGGCTTGCTGGGGTGCCCGCCAGCCCGGGCTGTGAGCTCAGCTCTGCTCGTCTGTGTTTCAGCCCTTCAGAGCATGCCAGGTGACATCAGCGCTTCACTCGCAAACCTGTCGGCTCAAACGCAGCTCATCCTGACAGCTGTAGATGGAACAGCATCCTCCAGGCCCAGTCTGCTGCACCGGCTCCACGGGGCCTGGAGGAGACGGACTTCTCTCTGGGTCTCTGACTGACTGTGCAGCGGGAGCTCTTTGCAGGGCTGATCCCCCTCGTCAGTGAAACAAGGCACTCCAGCAGCCAAATCAGCCTTTCCCTTCTCTTTGCTCCTTCCTTTCCCCCTGGCTTTGTGTTTCTGTGTTTCTGTGTTAGTCTTCTGTTTGAACTGGGAGTTGATCCCCTGACCCTTGAGTCCGGTTGACCAGGTTCATGGAGTTGTTTGGTGGTTTCCAGGGAAACTGAAAGGGAAAATCAAAAGACACAACAATGAATGAGAGGATGGCCCTTGGGAAAATGTAATAAAGGAACATGTCACCAGCAGTACCTGAGTGTTTGCTGCTCTGGATATCAGTGGAGGGGAAAGGAATGCTTTCACCTGCTTGGAGAAATCAGGCTGTTGCCTGCAGGCCATAGAAAAACCGCTTCCTAAGACAAGACGAGAAGTAAAGAAAAGGTTCTGAACTGTTAGGTTTCAGTTCCTGGTCCAGGGCACGGGCTGCGGCGACTGGAGCAAAGTGGCCTGCGCGGTGTCCCAGCTGCCTGCTGGCAGTAGCGACATTCGCTCCAGCCCGCCCCAAGATGGAGTAGCTGAACTGTAGGGAATGTTCAGCCTTACATTCTCCACGACTCAGACCAGAACGGCCTCATGCTGATGTTTCCCTGTGTTTCACATCACCAGTTACGACCCTACCACGGGGCTGCCCCTGATTCAGCTGTGGAGCTTGACGGGAGATGAGGTACGTGTGTGACATACCCACTGCCGCAGCTCCGTCAGCGTCCAGGATTAGGGGCTTTCTCCTGTTCATGAGGAACTTGCTGACGTTTCCTGCTGGTGTTCTGATGTGCTTTTTTCTCACCTCCCTGTAGGTGGTCTCAGTAAACAGAGCGCTGGTGGAAAGACGATTTGCTCAGTGGCTGGACTACCAAAGTCCTGCCAAGCCCAAGTGCAGCTGATGTTCTTCTGTATCTAGCAACCCTGTAAATATCCTCCAGAATAAAGTCAGATATTGTCCAAAAACACCCCTGGAAGCCAAGGGAACGTTAGAGAAGCTTCTCCACCCCAAAGTGTCCTGTGTGAAGTTGTGGCTGCTGTTGCGTCAGTTGCAGATACAGCAAAGTCTGCCCCCCACTATGATGTATTGATGGCCTCTTTAAAACACACTGTTGAGAATGCTGTTCAGCAGGAATTAAGGCTACTGAATGCACCAGCCTAACTGGCCTTGCTGTTGGTAAAGCAGATGGAGCTGTGGAGGTGGTGGTCACAGGCCACAGTGCTGATGATGAGGCTGTTGGCCAGGAGGGCAGCCAGGGTGATGCCCAAGGAGATGCCCAGGGAGATGCTCAGCAAGAGCCCAAAGTGCAGAGCTGCAGCTGCCGCCTGTCTGCAAAGGGCAGGAGGAGGAAGCGGGTGATGGAGATGCTGTTGGACATCTGCTGCCTCTGGGCATGGGGCACTTTTGGGGTTCTGGGCTTTGTCCAGCTCCTTCCCGTTACCACAACAGGGAGTGTTCTTGGATGTCAGGAGCCCTCAGCATTTCTGCTGCCCTCAGGGAGCACAGAGCGAGGGCTGCGAGGCCAGAGGATGGGCTGTGGGTGAGAGTAGAGCCAGGGCAGCCGGGCTGTGCCCCTGCCTGGTTCCCAGCGCCCTGTTCCTGTCCCTTTCTGCCCGTCCCCTGTGAGTCTGCACAGCCCCAGCCCCTGCTGAGAGCAGAGGGATCCCCCTCACACCACTCCGTGTCTCGCCCTTGCTCAAGCTCTCAGCCCCCCACGGCCAGCCAAGGGCACTGACGGCTCATTTCCCCCACCCAGCAGCACTGTCTGTGCCTCAGTGTGTCTGTGCTCTCTGTGGGGCACCGAGACAACACACAGCTCCCAGGCAGAGAACAGACAGGACATGGACAGAGCTGCTTGTGCCTGACCCAGAGGCTCCCTCAGGCCGCAGCCCCCTGTGAGGCCAAACCCCACAGGCCCAGCTGGTTGCCAGGCTCCGGCTGCCTCACATTTTTTGAGAGGAAAAAACTGTTTTGGGGTAAGAATCACTTCTTTGAAGCAAACTAAGTTGATCTGAGAGGGGAAAAATCCCTCTGAGGCGGGAAAAGTGCCTTTCTGAGAGGGAAAACCGCTTTTTGGGTGAAAATCGCTGCTTTGAGGAAAACTGAGTTGATCCGAGGCTTTGTGTGAGGGAAGAAGCCACTTTGTGCAGGGGATAGTCACGTTTTCAGGGGGAAAAGTGCTTTTCTGGGGGAAAAATCACTGCTTTGAGGTAAATTAAGTTCATCTGACGGGGGGAGAAATCCCTTTGAGGCAGGAAAAGCGCCTTTCTGAGGGGAAAAACATCATTTTGGGGTGAAAATCACTGCTTTGAGGTAATTAAGTTGATCCCAGGCTTTATATGAAGGAAAAAGACACTTTACGTAAGGGAAAGTCACAATTTGAATGGAAAAAGCTCTGTTTAAGGGTAAAAATCATTGCTTTGATGCAAATTAAGTTCATCTGAGGGGGGAGAAATCCTTTTGAGGCCGGAAAATTGCCTTTTTGAGGGTAAAAACTGCTTTTCTGGGGGGGGAATTGCTGCTTTGAGGCAAAATTAGCTCATCTGAGGAGGAAAAGTTCCTTTCTGAGGGGGAAAAATGATTTTTGGGGTGAAAATTGCTGCTTTGAGGCAGATTAGACTCATTTGAGGAGGGAAAAATCCCTTTGAAGCAGGAAAAGCGCCTGAGGAAAAAATCAGCTTTTTGGGGTGAAAATAGATGCTTTGAGGCAAATGAAGTTGATCCCAGGCTTTGTGTGAGGAAAAAATCCAGTTTGTGTGGGGGAAAGTCACATTTTGAGGGGAAAAAACCTCTGGTTTAGGGTAAAAATCACTGCTTTGAGGCAAATTAAGTTCATCTGAGGGGGGAGAAATCCTTTTGAGGTGGGAAAATTGCCTTTTTGAGGGTAAAAACTGCTTTTTTGGGGGGGGAATTGCTGCTTTGAGGCAAAATTAGCTCATCTGAGGGGAAAAAGTGCCTTTTAAGGTTAAAATCAGCTTTTTTAGAGGGGAAAGCACCGCTTTGAGGCAAATTGAGTTAATATGAGGGGAGAAAAGTCCCTTTAAGGAGGGAAAATTGCCTTTCTGAGGGGAAAAACTGCTTTTTGGGGTGAAAATCGCTGTTTTGAGGCAAATGAAGTTGATCCCAGGCTTTGTGTGAGGGAAAAAGCCACTTTATGTGGGGGAAAGCCACATTTTGAGGGGAAAAAAACCTATGTTTTAGGGTAAAAATCACTGCTTTGAGGCAAATTAAGTGCATCTGAGGGGAGAGAAATCCTTTTGAGGCAGGAAAAGCACCTCTCTGAGGGGAAAAACCTCTTTTTTCGGTGAAAATCGCTGCTTTGAGGAAAACTGAGTTATCTGAGGGGGGAAAAATCCTTTTAAGGCAGGAAAATCGCTGTTCTGTGGGGAAAACCAGCTTTTTTTCCGGAAAATAGCTGCTTTGAGGCAAATTAAGTTAATCTGATAGGGGAAAAATCCCTTTGAGGCAGGAAAAGCGCCTTTCTGAGGCAAAAACTACTGGTTTAGGGCAAAACCGCCGCTTTAAGGGCGAAAATGGGAATCATTTGAGGTATAAAACGAAGGTGTGAGGGGAAATTTAATCTTTGAGGGCAAAACGGTCCCTCTAAGCTCAACAACCCGCCGCTTTTTGGGGTAAAACGGAGCAATTTAAACGATTCTCTCCCCGTTCCTGCCAGCCCCGCGGCTCGCAACACCTTTCCGCGGCTCCCTCTCGAGTCCCTCCTCCTCCCCGTGCCCCTCCCCGCTGTACCTCGCCCTCGCTTTTGGCGTCAAAAGCCGCTTTTTCTCCGCCTCCTCCCTCCCCTCAGCCGGGCGGAAGCGGGAAAACGCGCGCTCGGCACAAAATGGCGGCCGCCTCTGTCCTCACCCAACATGGCGGCGCCCTCACAGCACCCGCCCCCTTCACCGTAACGGCGTCCGTACAACATGGCAGCGTCCGCACAGCACCCGCCCCCTTCACCGTAACGGCGTCCGTACAACATGGCGGCGTCCACACAGCCGCCATGTTGGGTGCTTTGTACCTCCCACGAGCTCCTTTTCCCACCTCACAGCAGCGGTTTTGCCCCTGAAACGGCCGTTGTCGCCTCAAACCGAACCTGTGACCAACCCGCCCTCATTTTGTGACTCGAAACCCCCATTTTGGTTGGATTTTCGGGCCATTTGGGGCGTTTGGGGCTCATTTGGGGAGGGTTCGGCTCATTTTGGGGGGGTTTGGGTACATTTTGCGGAGTTTTGGGTTCATTTTGTGGGGTTTGGGGTCATTTGGGAGGTTTTGGGCTCATTTGGGGGGATTTCGGGTTCATTGGGGGGGGTTGGGGCCATTTGGGGGCGTTTTGGGCACATTTTTCTGAGTTTTGGGTCATTTGGGGCTTGGGGCTCATTTTGTGGGGGTTTGGGTTCATTTTGTGGGGTTTGGGCCATTTGGAAGGTTTTGGGCTCATTTTGGGGGATTTTGAGTTGATTTGAGGGGTGTCTAAGCTCATGGGGAGACCTCTCCCCCCCCCCCACCCTCCAATTCCCCTCCCAGCTTACCCCGAGGGACATTTTGGGGGCGGGAGGGGGAGTTATTGCACCATCAGGGGGGTGGAGCCCCCCTAAACCCCACCTACCCCCCCGAAAAGAGTGGGTGGGCTTCGGCTTGACCACCCCCCACGCTCTTTTCCCCTCCTCCACCCTCCCTACGTCTTTGGGGGGTATCAGGGACAGCCTCCCATCATCCGGGGCGGGGTCTGAGGTGCCACAGGGCAGCAGAAACTCATCGAGAGAGGGGGGAGGTGAGTTGGGGCGGTCTTGGGGGCTTTTGAGGGGTGGTGTGGGGTTGTTTGGGGTGGTCTGGGGGCGTTTGAGGGGGTCTGTGGGGGTTTGGAGGGTTTCAGGGTCGATTGAGGGGATATGGGGTCACTTGGGGGAGTTGGAGTCTTTTGTGGGGGTTTTGGGGTCATTTGGGGGGGCTTGGGGTCGTTTGGGGGGATATGGGGTCACTTGGGAGGCCTGGGGAGATTTGGGGTCGTTTGGGGGTGTTTTGGTATCATTTGGGGGAGGTTAGGGGGGAGTTTGGGTCGTTTGAGGGCATTTGGAGTCGTTTGAGGGGGTTTGGGCTCATTTTGGGGGGTTTTGGGCTCATTTGGGTTGATTTGGGTCCATGTGGGGGCTCTGGGGGCATTTTGGGCTTTTTGGTCTCATTTGCAGGAGTTTTGGGTCATTTGTAGGGGGTTGGGGCCATTTTGAGGGGTTTTGGGATAATGTGGGGGGGTTTGGGCTCATTTGGGGGGCTTTTTGGACCATTTTGGGGGGTTTTGGGTCATTTGAGGAGGTTTCAGGTTCATTTAGGGGGGTTGGGGCTCATTTGGGGGGATTTTGGGCTCATTTGGGGGGGTCTTGGGCTCATTTGGGGGAGTTTTGGGTCATTTGGAGGGAGTTTTGGCTCATTTGGAGGGAATTGGGGTCATTTGGGTAGGTTTTGGGCTCATGTGGGAGGCTTTTGGGACAATTTGGGGGGGTCTTGGGCTCATTTGGGGGAGTTTTGGGATCATTTGGGGGTTTTTGGGTCATTTGGGGAGGTTTTGGGCTCATTTGGGGGGCTTTTGGGGCCATTTTTGGGGGTTTTGGGTCATTTGAGGAGGTTTCAGGTTCATTTAGGGTGGTTTTGGGCTCTTTTGGGGGGACTTTAGGCTCATTTGGAGGGGTTGGGGTTCATTTGGGGTTGTCTTGGGTCATTTGGGGGGGTTTGTGCCCTTTGCCCTTTGCCTCTTGGCTTGGGGGGGGGGATGTTTTTTGCGGGGGGAGGGGACATCCCCTTTCCATGATGCCCTGGGTGTAAGAAATATTGATGTTGCTTTTCAGAATTAGAACTTAAGACAAGGAGTTTCGACTGCTGCCTGTGTCTGTGTGGTGTAAATCAGTGCACTGACCATAGGACAGTTTCCTGCTTGTTTGTAGCGTTAACTAGAGTTTTAAATCTCAGGCCTGTGGGGAATGGGTCATAATGTACAAAAACCAGCCATCCCCTGAGGGGATTGTAGGTGCCTGGAGAAGTTGTAAACCTTGGAGTACCTGATCAATGGGGAAACAAGGAAGGGACCCTGGATAGGGAATAACAAGCCCAATGTTGTACCTGTCAGGGGTGCTGCTGGCTAGGACACCGCTCTTGCAAGAACGCTTCATACAAGTGCTTCCCTGCAGAGTCTGACCCGAGTCTTTCACGAGGAAGCTTGTTTTGTTTCTCACGTGGATGTTCTGTCATTTCTTTTTATGTGTTAGAGGTGTTTATACTTGTTTCATCTCAACAGTGGTCAGTAGGGATGCAGCTAAAATCTAAACTGGAAGCTGTGCACCGTAATCTTAAATACAGTGCAGTATAGTGCTAGATTCTACTCAGTTCCACAAGGCATCAGGGAAAAGTCCTTTTCCCAGAATATAGCTAGGATAGCTAACCCCAACTGCCCAAGGGACATTCCATACCATAGGATGATGTTCTCAGCAATAAAACCTGTGGGGAAGGAGGAGAAAAGGGGAAGCCAAATTCAGTAAGTAGAGACGTTCCCAAGTCAGTGTTAATACACGCTGAAGCCCTCCAGGAGATGCATAAACATCTGGCCACCAATGGGAAACGATGTATTCCTCATTTTGCTTTGCTTCTACACCTAGCTTTTGTTTTACCCCTTGAGGTGTTTACCTATTTCACCCATCAACCTAGGAGTTTTCTCACTTTAATCCTTCCAGTTCTGTTAATCATCCCACTGCAGGAGAGTTAGGAAGCAGCTGTGTGGTGTTGAACTGGGATTAACCCCTAAGAGCAGGAGACCCAGATCAGAGGAGAGACTGGGATAGAACTGGTTACAAAGGCTAAGCAGAAAGCTATGACTCTATTATAAAGAAAACAACTGTCCTGTAGACTCCTGAGCATGAAGAAAAGCCCGTTGATGGGGTTTGTTGTGTGTTCTGTGTTTTCATACATAGTTCTTGAAAACAATAGGGAAGCCTTATGTCACTGAACTTTACACAGTGTTTGGTTGAACAAACTGTTTAGATAATAGCAATACCTTTTAGATTGTATGTGCCATTAATTACAGTGCTAAAGAAACTTGAAAGCTGAGAAGTCCTTTAATGACCTAATGGCTTGAAGTTGAAAGATGCTTTGCTTGTTGACATTCTGTATGCTCAGTATCCAGCCCCAGTACTTTTTAACGGGCCTCACTAAAGATTAAGTTTTTAGATTTGCTGCTCAGATAGCTTCTGCTCAAATAATGGGATGTTTTTAAGTCTAATATTACCTGGTTTTGTTATCTACTCCTTGCCCTAGGTTGAAAGTCCGAGTTGCTTCTGGGTTACTATGGAAGGATGTGAGCCTTACACAGTCGATGAAATAGATTATAAAAACCCGACTGCTGCAATGAATCAGCTCTACCACACACCTTACAAAGATGTGGATGAGGCAAAACCAGTCACGGTAGAAGAAGGACAGGTAAAAGCACCGTTATGTTGTGTAGATAGCAAGAGTCTTTGCATTGGTTTGGGGCTGAAGCATCCAGGGTGCTTTTTCAAAACAATATTGTCAGGCACTGGAAGCATTCATGTGGATCCCATATAGAGCAAAGAAATGTAGACTGTATCGCACACAGCCAGTGACACTGCATGTCAGCTTCTGTGGAAGTACTGCAGGAACAGTGTAAGTAGAGTTTAATAACTGTATTAGTAAGTTTCCTAAGCATGAAGTCTTGTTACATCAGTTATTTTTAGAAGAGATTGTGTTTCAAGAAGAAGGTAGGAAATCAGGTTACAAAACCTGTTTCAGAAGAGCAGTTCTTAAACAGAACCAATTGGTGATTAATGAATGTTTCTTCCTTAGTGATTCCAGTTTTATTATTGACCTGTTTTAATCCTTTGTTATGTCTCATTGGTGCACTTCTTAAGATTTATCATGACTTGAAGTAATCTCTTGACATGTATCCAAAGCTTTTTCCAAAGTTGTTAATTTTGTTGAGGTAGGATGGTTGGTTGTGTTTATTTTCCTAGAGCAGCTAAAAGATGGGATAATGCTGCTACTCAGTATTGTCTAAACCTTCTCAAAGGTAAGTAAAACGTCCTGCCAAAATGGTCATTGGTATTTCTGTTTTGGGAAAAAGAAACCATTGGAGAATTGTAGTACTTGTATTTTGTATTTATTTAAGAATGTTGTATGTTAAAAATACAGAAAGAAGCTACATTAGTGGTTTCTGTGTGGACTAAGGCAAAAACATTTGTGGAGCTGCATGTTGAGTACTGCGGGCTTCCATGCTGCATCAATTTTGACAGTTGACTAGAGGGTATCTGGCTCTTGGATAGGCTAAATAACGTAGGACTCGTGTGACAGTTGTTTTGAACAATGAAGCCTTTCTGTCTATTTGGTCTGAATCTTTGATTCAGCATCACAAATGTATTGTTGTAGTTTTGTGTGGAGACGTCACAATCTGGCTTACGGATTTACCCTGTCAGTTGTTGTTTGACGAGGATGTAAGCAGCAGCTCAGAAGAGGAGTATCTTTGTTACACATGTTAAAAAATAGATTGAGCTCTAAGTAGTCATTTTGTTGTCCAGAACTGCTTTCTCTTTAATCTCTTCTTGTCTTTTCCCATATTTGAAGTTTCAGTGGGTCATCCAGTCTTTTTCTGATAGCTTTTGGTCTTACTAGAAAAGCAGCTCTTCACTGAGGCATCCTAATCTTGAGTTATATTCTTCTACCTGAAAAACTGCCTGCCCATTTACTTACCTGTTATGTGGAGTTTTCTATACTTGTATTTGGGGAGGAGAGGATGAGTTTATGAAAATGAGAAAGGGTCTTTAGGCTGATCAACTCCCCAAGGTAACCAGTAAGCAACGCTTCTCATGATTTACTTATGTTTTCCCCACACCCAGCTGTGTGTCACCATGCAGAGTAAAGGGAAAGGTTCCTATAGAAGCAGTGATAACACTGAATTTCATTTCCCAGACTGTACCGTAAGCAGTGATAATTTTTTTTCATTGCTGGCACATCCTTAGTGTCTGCAGAAGCAGTGCTTCACATTTTACTCGTGGATTTCATCAGCTGTGTTTGCTTGGATGAAGAGCCTAACTAAGCTATACACATGTACAAATAAAACTTATTTCAAGAAAAGTAAATGTCAAGTTTGGGAAGTGTGCATTTGTGCTACAGATTAGCTCATCTTTTAGACTCTGACAAAGATTTTTAGTGTAGACTAGGACTAGTTTGTGTGTGGAAGTCATTAATCTGTTTTGGCTCTCAATTTTCCTTCAAAGACTAAGGAGAACATTTTTGTAACCCTTCTTATTGCCCTGTTACTTTCTTATTTCATTTAAAAGTTATGACAGTTGTACTAGCTTCTCTAAAGAGATCGTGTACACATCTAATTGTGATTTCTATTTTTGTCTGTGTCAAAAGGTGGAAGTGACAAATACTGATAATTTTGTATGGGTTTAATCTTTATCCTTGTTCTTGTATTTATAACTCTGTTTAGCAACTACCCAGACGACAGCCAAAGTATGTGCTGTAGAAGATACCACATCTGATGTTTTCCTTTATGTGACAATAAAAGGTGAAAAGGTAAGATATTTTTCTCTCTACAAACCTCTTTGTGCACTCTGCTGTAGAAGTTATAATTTTGTGACAAATTTAAGACCGAAAAGTGTTATTTGCAAGTGAATTTTGTAATTTGCCATATACAGTAGAAGTGCAATCATTAACTTATTAGAAGATTTATTTTCTAAATCTGTTGTTTCTGAACTTTGGAATGAATTCTGTGAGGTGGAAACTTGTGAAGCGCTTTGGAAGGTATTGACAAGCAAATGAAGTCCCCCAAGTACTTCAGATGAACAACTATGTGAATTTACTGTACTCTTGTCCTTCTTTGTGATACACTTAAAGATATTTCAAGAAGGCAGTTGCATGGTGTTATGAAAATAAATACAAGTTCATATATGCATAAGGCTGAATTCCCAAACAGTTGGGAGAAAGGAAGAAAGCTCGTTGCACTTACCAAAGTGCGTAACTCCTGCTAAATCTCTGCTGCAGCTGCTGTCAGACTTAAGCAGCTGCCTAGTAGACAAAAATAAATGTGTTTGCAAACTGCTGCCATTTGGAGTATTTTACCAAGACTTTTAACATTAGAGCTGTGGTCTTCACTGTAGACAATAACTTGGATTACATCTTAATTTGAATACCTTCTCTGTTCAGAGTCACAGTTGGCAAGTGTCACTTCTCTCTGAGCCAGTGAGAACTTTTAAGTTGAATATTGTTTTTTCCTGCCAGGTTTGGATGCACTCTGAATCAAAGGGACATAAAACTAAGATAGTTTTTCTAAAAATGTTTAAAGCTCATAGAAAACTGAGCACAGAATTTTAGGCAAAAGCATGAAACTGGTAAGTAACACCTGTTTGGAGAACATAGAGGAAGATATGACCAACTTTCCTGCCCTGGAATGAGTACTCTTCAGAAAGCATTTGTACATACTGCATATGTCTTCCTGTTGTCTCCAGCTTCAAGTAAATTCTAAAGCAGTATGTGATGGTGACTTGCTTGTTGATTCTGGTCAGTCAAAGACTTGGGTTTTTTAGGTATGCATTAATGATCTCGTCTTAAGCAGCTTTGCTCATTTTGAGCAAGCTGAAGAGAATGCAGTGAGTTCAGCAGATTATCAGGAGACCCAAACATCATTAAATCTTGACTCTCTTCCAATGAAAGTTGTTAATCCTGCACTTGATTTGAGGACAGTGCTGCTCCAGCAGAAGGTATCAACAGATCCTGAAACAAGTGGGAACCGTGTGTGTTGGCAGCAATCATTCATGCAGTGCATCATTTGTCTTTACCTGGATATATTGAACTACTGTATCAGTTGGAATCCAACAAGTGGAACAAAAGGTATCCTAACAAACACTGCCTATGTATCAGACTTTACAAAGAGCAATCAAATCAGCAGATGCAGGAATATTCTAAAGCATTTTGTCCTTGATAAGACAAAGGTGAGTTGCAGGGTCATTTGTTGATATGCTGAAAAGCATTAGATACTGTTGAAATAACTTGTAGCATTGATCAGTGATACCTTACTGTTTGATTTGAGTTTAGAGGGCTTTCTCTACACAGAGGTGACTTGAATGTTTTCTGTGAGTTGTCTTGTTTAAAACAGACTTGAATCACTATAAATATCCTCTGTCCTTGTTCACTCGGTTCATTTGCATATCTTTATGTAAATACAACTGTCTTTTGGTTGTTCTTTTTGCCAGTAGAAAATGAGACAAGCAGAGAAAGAAGTCAGTTGCAACCAACTGTAAAAACACTGGCCTTTCATAGATTCAGATAATCACAAACGTGTTTCTGCATCTTTTAAAATTGTCTTTCTAGATCTTGCTGTATCTGGTTCTGTTCTTGAAAAGACATGACAAAGCTCCAACACAGATGACAGCGAAACTACCACATCTGTAAGTGTTAGATTTTCTATTCAAATGTCAGAATGGATTAAGTGAAGCATCTGTAAGGCAGATTAGGAATACTGTAGTCAGCTATCACGTCCTTTTCTGTAACAAATCTGGGACTAACTCTTGATCTAGTTAAAAGAGAACGTTGTCCTTCAAGTTTGTGGTTCTGGTGGTTTTGGTTTTTTAGATTGCAACGATGGACTTTGAACAGGTTGTGTCTCCTTTTGTACTCACTTGCTCTAGTGCTGTGAAGATGTGTAGTGGTTTTGTGTGGCCAGCTTTTGGTAGTTGTTGGGGGAATACAGGGGCAGATTCTTCAAAGAAAGAGCTGCCAGAAGCTATAGCTTGAGCTGTGAACATGAACTGATTCTCCTGTGTGGTTGATGTTCTTGTTGCATGCTTGATTCTTAATGAAGAAAATTCGGTTAGGTAAGAAAACCACCTTGAGCTCAGTAATCTTTTTTTTCTCAAATGTTGCTCTTAAACAGTATTTTACTGCCAGAAAAGGGTTTGTCTTTTCTTGATAGATTGTCAAAACAATCCCAGGATTACCTTTCAAGGAAAATCCAGCAGTTCACACAGACAGGTATGGTACAGTATGTTACATATTTGAACCAATTGTGTAGCCAGATAATTAGGAGCTGTAGTATGTTTCCAGTTACTCTTCTTAGACAGTTAAAAGGGCAGAAGGTAAAACAAGATGTGTGCACATGGTATTGGGGAAGGAGGCCATTAGAAGCTGCTGATACTTATCCAGACCACAGTAAAAATAGCAATTCTTTCTAAAGAGTAGCTTGAAAACAAGGCTGTGATGAGGCAGTACGTTTCTGCACACTCAGCATATTCAGTTGCCTTCTTTTATTCTTCGTGTGATTGATAAAGTTTTCAAGCTGAATGAAATCTGACTGAGTTGACTTGTGCAAGGCTTTTATTATGCTGCATATCACTTGCTGCATATGTAAACAAGCTGAGGGGTGTTTTTAATTCAAGTTTTAACTGTTGCAAAGATACATTGTTTCATGGTTTTGCAACTTTAAGACACCTTTTTCCTGCAGTCCCATCTGATTTTCTTCTGAAGTTGAGGAACCCACCAATTGTCTTGGTTAAAAAAACCTTCGGGTTATTTTCAGATACCTAAAACCTAATAGTAAAATTTACATCCAAAATGGTCCTTTTTGATTTCTTCTTTCATATTTGAGGGCTTTTGTTGGCACAGGTAATACATCAGAGATATTTTGTAGGTGAACTGTTTCGTGCCATTTAGAAATATTGGTGATATTTATCGATTACACTTTCCTTTTGCATTTACATTGAATTTAATATTTGTATATTTCTCAGGCTTCAGCAGTGCTTAAATTCTGATCCTTTGAACACACATAGAACTGAAAATGAGCAACAGGTAATTCCAGGATATAACTTCCATTTAAACCTCTGCAAACGTGTGTCATATATGTGGAAGGTGTGGGTAGTGTTGAGGCTACAAGAGTGGTCATTGTGGAGGGACTCTGTGGAGGGACATCAGGGACTGAATCCAGCCACATCAGCAACAAGACCAGACCAAAGGTCAGCAAGCCAGCAAAGCTGATGATGCCTTTGTGAAAATATGAAGGGCAAAAAAAAATGCAGGGGAAGAGACAAAAAGAAAAAAAGCAAGAAACAGAGGCAATGGCCAAGTCAGGGGACAGTAGGAGTCTCAGCACTGTTCTGTGTGACGTGTGTGTGAGTTGTACTTCATTTGTGTTTACATTTCTTTGGCTAATTCTTCTCAAAAAACCAGTTTTTAAGTTGGATGTAAGCTCAAACCCATTTACTAAATATTGCCTTTGTCATCTATTTCTTATGGTTTCAGAGTTTTCAAAATCTTGAAGAAAGAAACTTTGTCTTTCTTGGCAAGAAAATGAAGCCACCATCAATTCTGGAAACAGCACCACTTCTTGAAGATCTGGAACGGGTAATGCTAATGTAATACATTACATTTAGTGTTTTTAAGGCTAGTATCATACCTTAACTTTCAGATACTAAATACTATAGTAGCTAATTTTGATTGAGGAATGTGTAGGAGGTTGTTCATACGGTTGAGTAAATTATGCTTCAGAGAGACTGTAGAATTGTACAGTTTCATCTGATCTATCAACCACTGCTACAAATGATGGCATTTGAATTAGATGTAAGAATTTAACTCCCCATGCCAGAAGAACTCTTATCATATTGTGTGTTAAGGAAATGTATTATGCAGTGGGTCAAAGGCTTTTAAATTGCTCAGTGTTTTGTGTTGCCTTGTTGGTGTTTCAAGCACACGATTTTCAGGTAGAACTCTTTATTTCTCTTTCTGTAGGAACTTACTTGGAAAAAAGTTTTAGGCCCTAACTCCACTGAATCTTACTGTTGGCCAGCAATAGCTCAAGGATGTGATGTAGTTGCCATCTCATGTCAGGTAAATAATCCTTTCTTGTATATTCCACCAATTCTTACACTTTTGCAGTCGAGCAGTTGCTACAAACCTTGAGAAACAGGAGTGGAGGATGTATATATTAGAGTACTGCAGGTTTTGTGTTCTAAGGTGCAAATGTCAATGAATGATCCAAAAGGTAGTGCATGTTGAGAATGGGTGCATCTGATGTAGTCTTAGAGTATCTTCATGATGCTTCCCAGGTTATTTAGGCCATCTGCTTAGACATTGACAGAGATGGACTGCATGAGTGTGGGAGTCTGTAACTTATTTATCAAGTAATATCTAACAAGTGGTTAATGTCATATCACTTGGATACTCGATGAAGCTTGATTTTTAAGGGGCTGTTACATAGTGAAATGGAAATGTCTGGTTTGATTTTTAAAACATTGTCATTCATTTTCTACTGCATTAGATCACAGAAACATAGACTTACTGAGGCTGTAAGGGACCACTGAAAATGGCTCACACAGCTCCAAGTAAGACAAGATGTTTCTGCCTCTATGAAACTTTTGGACCTTTCACCGTGTGTTGCTGCACATCCATTTGTCTCCAGCTTGGTGCACGGTTCCTCGGGCCTGTACCATCTGCATTTAAGAGGTGATATGGTGTTAAAAGCTTCTGTTTGAAGCATTGAAAGGCCTGTTTTGCAGATTTTAGTTTTGCCCTAAATTCTGAAATAGTGCAATTACTAAGATTCTAAACAGTTGTCTCATGCTCTACTGTAACTCTTTTGTACATCCACACCTAGCCACTAGCACTTATCTTGTGTCCTGGGTGGAAGAAGGCACAACTTGATTTTGAGCTACTGAAAACATACCAGAGATGCTCCAGACAGCTTCATCCAATGTTGTTAATACTTGGGCAGAACAAAGAAGCAGCTAAAAGTGTGAAAATCTGAGGAAGTAAGAATACTTCTGTCGTCTTAATGACACTTGAATGCAATGTAGGCTGTCTTAATTGTTTGTGACCAGAATGTTCAGAATGTTTTTGTGGTTGTTGATTGAGTGGCAGAACTACAAGTAAGTTTTCCAAAGACAGAGCTAGTAAAATGCTTGTTTGACTGCTCTGTGCCACACAGTGCAGAAATTAATTTGACCTAATATTTTGAGAAAGCTACTGTATATCCTGAGGTGTCTTCTCATGGAACTTCCAGTCAGTGTGGTATAGAGCTGAACAATTGTATAAAATGTTACAAGTATGATCTGAATTCTTCAATGACTCAAAACATAATCATTTGGGGATTGAAAATGTTGGGAAGTCTCTAAGACCAGACATTCTGAGCATGACATGAAACTGGAAAAACATCACTTTTTGTGAAAAGTCTAGTGATTTGGCAACACTGCAAATGTCCATGTTTTGGGGCTTTTTTTAAGACTATCTGAGGTAGTGCACTGTGCTTATGGAGTGTGAAACTTCTTCAGTGGTACTTCAGTGAGAAACTTCAACACTGACAAATCATCAAAAATCACACGTATAAGAAAATACCGATGTGAGATTTTGATTGTGATGGGTTTTAATTTTGCTTCTGGAAGCTGTCAGAAATTCACACCCTTTGTGAGAATTGTATATTGTACGTTATAAGTTTAACAGAAGATTTAGGATTTACCAATGTTCTTTGGCATATAACAATGTTTCATGCTTCTTAAAAGAAGAAATACACAGTAAAGCATGTCTAGATTACATGAATTACCAGCCCTCTGGTTTGTATCCACCTTTAGGTTGTACAGCCTTGTATGGACAGTGAAAAACCGCTGTGTTACTCAAAATACTGTCTTTTACCTGCAGTAATCTTCAGAAGGTGCCGACATTCACTAATTCAGGAGATGAGGCAGAAATGGTTCATCGGGTGAGCATCATTTTACACAGGTAAGTGGGGTTTTTAATTATTAAGATATAACAAACTAATATATCTTGACTTCTAAGAATAAAGGAGGTTTGTGAATTTGTAATTTAACTACTTCTGCTAAAAATAGCCCAAACCCTGCCCTTCTGCCAGCTAGAAGAAAGGCTGACAGGAATGTCTGACACAGAATGCATTCATGATGACATTTTGAACTATGTTCTGTCTCATTTTGATAAATCCCAATATGGTTCCTGCCCACAGTTACAGCTGTGGATATTGGGTCCCTCCTTCGGGACACGGCCTGCTCTGGCCATAGTGATAAAGAAGGAAATCACTGCACTTGGCTCGGGGCCATTAATGAAGTGAATCGCTGCCCCTGGACTGGGGCCAGCTTTACCAAAATGAGTCTCTACCGCTGCTGTAGGGTCTTTAAAGAAATGCAAACAAATCTCAGCTTCACCAATTCTCTCCATGGAATGCAGGGAGGTCTCTGCTCCAGCACACCTCCTCCTCTCTTTCATCACTGACCTTGGAGTCCGCGTGGTTGTTTCTCTCACTGTTCCTACTCCTTGCACCACTGTGGAGAGTGTTGCTCAAGTATGGCTGAAAGAAAGAGGTCATAGCAATGTTAACCTAATAGAAATGTCTTAAATAGAAAAAAGGTTAGCCCAAGGGCACATTGTCCTTGAGATAAGGGACTGCTTGCAGCTGCATGTAGACAGGATATAAAAAGAGGATGTATTAACCACAAAAATGTAGAGCAAGATGTTTCTTAAGAGGAGTTGACAATTAGACAAATAGCCAATGAGGAGCTTAGCTTTGGCAATATGTATGAGGCTGATTATTGATGCTATAAAAGAGTGGTGTCTTTGCAAATAAAGTGAGATTTGCTGATCATCCTGTTGGTCGTGTTGCATTTCTCCCGCCGTCTCCGACAAATGGTGACCTCGACGTGATACACGGGGGACGTGATATACCGACGTGATACACGAACGACGTGATACAAGATTGGCAACCACGGCGGAGCGGCGAAGGAGCTCGGGTCCTAGCAGCGAGGACGGCAACTAAGCACCAGGAAACAGAAGGAAGGGGTGGTGCCGTGCCCTGGGTGATCGTACAGACGAGCCCGGCCGATACGTGCTGCCGAGACCTTGTGGGGCTGCAACAGCGCTGACGACTTCTGAAAATGGAAAGGCAAGCAGCATATGATTTATTTACTTGCTTTTTAAAGAAGTGACAGGTTAAGGGAATAGATTTGGAAAAGGATCTCCCTGGGCTTTTAGCTTATGGGTATGCTAAGGGTTGTTTTCAGAACCCACATACTGTTCATGAGTTAAGTGAATGGCGAAAGTTTGGGGATAAACTATGGGAAGCTACCCTGGAGGACGATGAGATAGCTGAAAAGTTAGGGAAGCTTTGGAGGATAGTGCGCAATGAGTTGTTGCAACATCAGGCAGAAAAGAAGGCTGCTGAGCACGCATCAGCAGCACAGAGTAAGAACAAAAACTATGAGCATGACTGGTTCCAATCCACCTCGCTGGCTCCTACCGTCTCAAAAGTAATGCTCAACCCCCCGGGTGTAGAAAATGGGGTGCGGGAGCCATGTGAGTCATCGGCCCCTCCCGGGGAACGAGAGTGCTGGCCTAAAGAGCCCCCGCCTCTGCCCCCCCCACTTAGTGAGCCTGTCCCTGGGGCAGAGAGTGAACTGGCAGAGGCACCGACAGTAGTGCCGGGAGAGGTGTCGAGAGCAGCGCCTGGAGCAGCACCGACAGTAGTGTCGGGAGCGGCGCTGAGGCGGATGATACCGAGAAAAAAGGAAAAGGTTCTTCTCTACACAAGAGTATTTACAAAGTCAGAGAGCCGAAGGGGCTTCAGAGCAGAGCCCCCGCGGGAGAGCTGCTTCCCATTCGAGCCCAACCCGCCGAGTTACCCCTGGGGCGACTCGCAGGGGAATGCCGAGCGGGCGGAGTCGGGCGGGGATGATCAGAGGAGAGTGGGGGAGCGCGACCCCGTGTTACAGTCGACACCATCGGGCATGTGAGGGGAGACAAAGAAAACACGGGAGAGAGTAACAGCGACTGCGCCGCCGGCGCCGGGGACGGCACGGAGTGAGCCAGACCCCCCCGCACCTTCCATCCGCAGCCGCCGCCGCGCAGCCGCTTCCCGCGCCCGGTCGGTGTCTCCGGAGCCCCCCCACACACACCGCGCCGACACCGCCGGCCCTGGCCCTCACGGACCGCTGGGCTCGTCCTTTCCATCCTCAGTCCCTTGCCTCAACGAGTGTAAAAACTGTTGGTCGTGATGTTATGCATTTTGCTGTAAATGTGATGATGAATACTGGTTTTCTTACAGTGGAAACTCTCTAAGTCGTTTTAGGTGTCAGGAATGGAACTTGGAAGAACAGAACATTTTGGCATTGAGAAGCTAAAAGGTGGTTTATGTTGATGCTTCAAATGATTGTAGTAAATAGTTTTAGGCAATTTCAACAACCCAAGCAAAACATGTGGGTTACACTGGCCAAAGCAATCAATCAGTCTACACTATGTTTATCAATGGCCACTCCAGATAATCCTTTTTCTACCTGTTTGGTGGGAGTTCCATCAGATGTGGCACAATGGCCTGTACCAAATGCATTAACAACAAATCCCTTAGTTAAGGGTAATGGCAAAGTTGACAGCTGGGATTTGATCATTTCACGGTTGCCAATAATGACAACAGAGCCACAGGAGTTAGAATTATTGGGATCTATAAAGATGGATTTTTGTGTTATGTTTAATTTTACCGGCAATACCAAAACATTTGGGACAGAATGTGGATCCCATCCTGGGCGTGTATAAGAACACAACCTCTTGGTGCAATTATACTTCACCAAAAAGATCCAGGTCTAGTCTTGTGCCTGTACAGTTACCAAAGGGAATTTTTCTGATCTGTGGGGACCAGGCATGGCCTGGAATACCCTCGAGATTACAAAGGGGACCACGCAGTTTGGGACAACTGACGCTCTTGATGCCTAATCACACAATGATTTAGAAACATCATTGTCCAAAACAATTTGTGCATGCATTTACTGGCAAATGTGATGACTATGTTACCTTTGGTCTCCCTCAACAATAATAGCAACTAGTATATTTGCTCCAGGTGTAGGAGTATCTGCTTTATTGACTCAGCTATGCAAATTAGGATAGTGGCCTAGCAAACAAAGTAACCAAACCTCAATGACATTAGAAGACTTGATTAGTAATGTAAGTAGTATCAGCCATACAACTTTGCAACATAGACCTGCTAGAGATTTTACCTTTAGCACAAGTATAATAACTTTGTTTGTCAGCTGTGCTCTTTTTTCAGTGTATAAGAAGAAGCTTACCAGGCATGAGTTGCTAAAACTAATGTGTAGATTGTCCTTGAGCTGCTCTCTACTGTGAGAAACGAAGAAGCAAAAATACCTACACAAGGAGCAAGGAGGAAGCTGAGGCAGCGTGTGAAACTGCAAGGCTTCTTGCAGAAAACTACAGCTGGCTTTTAGAGAAAGGACCAATTAGAAGTACTATAAACACACTGGCTTTGCTGCTGATTGTAAGGGTCTGATGCTTGTTAGTAAAATTTGAGTTATAGGCTGCCCGCAGGGGTCATGGACATACCAGCTATCCCCATGCACTGAGCCATGGTATCCCTCACACTAGTCTTAGGGAGGGGGAGAGCATGGGGTGTAGAAGATATAACGGTCTACTGAGTCTCTCTTGCAGATTGACGTGTTTCTCGGAGTGCTCACCGTGATGCAGATCAAGATGGAGTCACTCAGCTATTGGCAAGATTGAATAATGAAGTGGAACACGACCACCACCTGATCATATCTTCCTGCAATTGACTCAGCTAGCATGTGTGCTGGGCAGACACGTTATGTATCAGCCCGTGCCACAGGACACTGGAGTCATCAAGCATAGGGAACGGGAGATGTGGTAGGCATCCGGAAGATCTCGGGTTGTAACGTGAGAGGTGAAAGGTACAGAAGAGGTGGGCACGGGGTGGAGTGAGAGGAGGTGCTGGTGGTAGCAGATATAAGCACATGGTGTAAACAAAGGGCCAGCCTATATAAGTAGAAGCATAGAACAGTTTATGAAGCAATGGGGAGTTAAACATGTAGCAGGGATTCCCCATTCCCCCACAGGACAGGCCATAATAGAAAGAGCTAATGGGACTTTAAAAAGATATCTTGGCAAATATGGGGATGTTAAAGACTCACATATGAAATTGTTAAAGGCCTTATTTGTTATGAACCACCTGTGTGTGTTTGGGGAACAGAAGCTACCACCTGTAATAATACATCATAATCCAAAGGCACAAAAGGAAAGAAAGGAAGAAATATGGGTTAAATATCGTGACCCTAAAACAGGGACATGGCAGCCTCCGGCCAAAGTATTATACTGGGGACGTGGGTATTTGTGTGTTGATTCTCCCACAGGATCCATTTGGGTGCCAGCCAGGTGGACAAGAGCTGTCCTTGAAGCTGCGGAGATCCAACCATCTGACGAAAAAGGACAGGAAGAGATTGAAGAATACATACACCCTCGTCTTGTGGTCATTGGAGGACTGGCTAACAATCAAAAGACTGAAGGTTATATAACAAAAAGACAGTGAATTTAATGAATAATGAGGTGTTTTGTTATAACCATAGCTTTTAGTGTAACTATAATTGCTAACAGCTTGACGCATTTTAATCAGCCTAGAGATAATATTTGGATAACCTTTGCTAATCGAACTGGTCAATCATCTCTTTGTCTTAGTTTCGGAGGGGTTACTAATCCTTTTTAAAACATGTTTGGTAGGATTGCCCGTGTGGAATCTGGAGGAACTTTGTGGACTAGTAGATGATAACACCTTGTGTAATAGAATGGGGCTGAATGCAATTAGGATGGGAAACGTCAATGTGAGATGATTAAGTCCCTTAATACCACATTAGCCTCACCCCCTGAGGAAATAGATCTGTTTGGAAGTGCCAATGCAAGCTTCGGTACTAATGTAACAGGGGGAAAAATTGGATAAGTTCTAGGCCACAGGATATCCGTAACTTTAATAGGAATCAAAAATACTGGGCCACCTTAGACTCTTCTTTGAACTCAGAAACAGTATTTAAGCAATTGCATTCCAGCTGTAATGTTTCTAGTATTACATCACCGAAGAAATTGCCCATGGGTATATTTTTAATCTGTGCAGAAAGGGTCTGGAACGGAATACCAGTAAATCCCCCGGGTGGACCCTGTTCTTTGGGGAAACTCTCTTTATTCCACCCTTACTTAACCACGCTAATGCAGCTTACTGACCATAATAATACCTGTCGCAAAAAATGTAGTTATTATCAGTTTGATTGTACTGATATTCGTCCCCCACGATTTTAGAGTGAGTGGGATTGAAGATAGCTCCCACAGGAAAGCAGCTGCAAATGTGACACCGTGCTGGCTGATAGACTGCATGGGGACCTACTTACTACTGTAGCTGGGGTCTGCCTTCCTGCTTTCTTGTAGCTCCCATACTCAGTGGTATAATTTAACCGACAACATGTATTTTTTCAAGGGGACGGGAGCAGTCCAAATGAGTGGGATTCAGGATAGCTTCGCTAGGAAAGCAGCTGCAAGTGTGACACAGTACTACCTGCTGACTGATAGACTGCATGGGGACCTACTAACTACTGTAGCTGGGGTCAGCCATCCTGCTTTCTTGTAGCTCCCATACTCGGGTATAACTTCTAGCGACAGTCTGTATTTTTTCAATGCGAGTTGAGGAGTCAAAGTGAGTGTGATTGGCGATAGGTCCCACAGGAAAGTAGCTGAAAATGTGAGACAGTGCTGGCTGATAGAATGCACGGGAACCTACTTATCACTGTAGTTACTGTGTGCATTCCTTCTTTCTTGTAGCTCCCATACTCAGTACTGTAAGTTAAGGGAGGGCATGTGTTATTTCAATGGGAGCTGAGCAGTCCAAGTGAGTGGGATTGAAGATAGCTCATACGGGAAAGCTGCTGCAAATGTGAGACCGTGCTGACTGATAGACTGCATGGGGACCTACTTACTACTGTAGCTGGGGTCTGCCTTCCTCCTTTCTTGTAGCTCCCATATTCCATGGTATACCTTAACAGACAAAATGTATTTTTTCAATGGGAGCAGAACAGAAAAAGTGTGGTATTGAAGATAGCTCCCACAGGAAAGGAGCTGCAAATGTGACACCGTGCTGGCTGATAGACTGCATGGGGACCTACTTTCTACTGTAGCTGGGGTCTGCCATCCTGCTTTCTTGTAGCTCCCATACTCAGTGGTATAATTTAACAGAGAAACTGTATTTTTATTCAATGGGAGCTGAACAGAAAAAGTGTGGTATTGAAGATAGCTCCCACAGGAAAGGAGCTGCAAATGTGACACCGTGCTGGCTGATAGACTGCATGGGGACCTACTTACTACTGTAGCTGGGGTCTGCCTTCCTGCTTTCTTGTAGCTCCCATACTCAGTGGTAGAATTTAACAGAGAAACTGTATTTTATTCAATTGGAGCTGAGGAGAAAAAGTGTGGTATTGAAGATAGCTCCCACAGGAAAGCAGCTGCAAATGTGACACTGTGCTGGCTGATAGACTGCATGGGGACCTACTTACTACTGTAGCTGGGATCTGCCTTCCTGCTTTCTTGTAGCTCCCATACTCAGTGCTATACCTTAACAAACACATGTATTTTTTCAATGGGAGCTGAGGATAAAAACTGTGGTGTTGAAGATAGCTCCCACAGGAAAGCAGCTGCAAATGTGACACCGTGCTGGCTGATAGACTGCATGGGGACCTACTTACTACTGTAGCTGGGGTCTGCCTTCCTCCTTTCTTGTAGCTCCCGTACTCAGTGGCATAACTTAACAGACACATGTATTTTTTCAATGGGAGCTGAACAGAAAAAGTGTGGTATTGAAGATAGCTCCCACAGGAAAGCAGCTGCAAATGTGACACCGTGCTGGCTGATAGACTGCATGGGGACCTACTTACTACTGTAGCTGGGGTCTGCCTTCCTGCTTTCTTGTAGCTCCCTGTCGTGGTTTTGCCCAGCCGGAGCAAAGGGGAAGAAAACCGCGACTCCTCCCCCTCCCCCTCTCGACGGAATGCGGAGGGGATCGGAGAGGGAGAAAAAAAAGTAAAAGAGCCCGCGTAAGTTGAAATAAGAACAGTTTACTGGGGAAATTGAAGAGTAACAATTATAACAAAGACAAGGGAATATTACAAAGAAAACTGGTGAGTGATACAGTTGCTCACCACCCGGGACCCGACGTAAGCGACCGCTCCCGACCGGCGACCGAGAGCCCGCACGCCCCCCCGGAAACTTATACCGGGGCAAGAGCTTATTCCGACCAGCCCCCACCTGTACCCTGGGCATGACGGTTAGGATGGTATCGAATACCTGCTGGCCAGCCTGGGTCAGCTGTTCAGGCTGTGCCCTTTTCCTGGTTCCTCGCGGGAATTAACTCTATCCTGGCTCAAACCACGACATTCCACCCCTTATTCTATACCATCTACACGTCATGTCTAGGTTTACACATCATAATCACCTACACATACATAACATAGAGCAACTATAGGAATCGTGACATTCAACAACTATCATTATACAATTTAATTCACGGATTATTCTCACCCAGAATTAAATTCCCTTGAGGCACACATTGGGTCTTCCCATCCTTACACATCACCCACCAAGTACACCCAGGTCCCTGAGAAAAAATAATCCCATGGGTGGGTTTGCCTTTACCTGAAGCAGGACACACTCAGACTGCCTTCCCTAACATGTCTTTTATATGTACCACAGGGACTTTGTCCCCTTCTACAATATGTAAGGGTCCTGATTGGGCAGGGCCAACTCGATTTACAGATCCTCTAGAGTTGACTAACCAGGTGGCCTTTTCCAAGTGTGTATCCCAATGCTTGAAAGTTCCACCTCCCATTGCTTTCAGTGTGGTTTTCAATAACCCATTGTATCTCTCAACTTTTCCTGAGGCTGGTGCATGATAGGGAATATGATAAACCCATTCAATGCCATGCTCTTTGGCCCAGGCATCTATGAGGTTGTTCCTGAAGTGCGTCCCATTGTCTGACTCAATTCTTTCTGGGGTGCCATGTCGCCAGAGGACTTTCCTTTCAAGGCCCTGGATGGTGCTCCGGGCGGTGGCATGAGACACAGGATACGTTTCCAACCAGCCGGTGGTCGCCTCCACCATTGTGAGCACATGGCATTTGCCTTGGCGAGTCTGTGGCAGTGTGATGTAATCAATCTGCCAGGCCTCTCCGTATTTATATTTCTGCCATCGTCCTCCATACCATATGGGCTTCAATCGTTTTGCTTGTTTAATTGTAGCACATGTCTCACACTCATGGATAACCTGTGCAATAGTGTCCAAGGTTAAGTCCACCCCTCGATCGCGAGCCCATTTATAGGTAGCATCTCTGCCTTGATGACCTGAGGTATCATGGGCCCATCGAGCTAAAAATAACTCCCCCTTATGTTGCAAATCCAGATCTATCTGAGAAATCTTAGCAGCCTTGTCAACTTGGTGGTTACGCAGATGTTCTTCTGTGGCCCGCTTTTTGGGTACATGAGCATCTACATGGCGCACCTTCACAACTAGTTTCTCCATTCGAGCAGCAATGTCCTGCCATAGTGGAGCAGCCCAGACGGGTTTGCCCCGTCGTTGCCAGTTGTTCTGTCTCCATTGCTGTAGCCATCCCCATAGAGCGTTTGCCACCATCCACGAATCAGTGTAGAGGTAGATCCTTGGCCATTTTTCCCGTTCAGCAATGTCTAAAGCCAACTGGATGGCTTTTACCTCTGCAAACTGGCTGGATTCACCCTCTCCTTCTGCAGCTTCTGAAATTTTGCGTAGGGGACTCCATACAGCTGCCTTCCACCTTCGATGCCTTCCCACAAGGCAACAAGAGCCATCAGTAAACAGGGCATACCACTTCTCATCTTCTGACAGTTCATCATACGATGGGGCCTCGTCAACACGTGTCACCTTCTCTGGTGATATTTCACCATCTTCACACTCTGGCCAGTTTGTGATCACCTCCAGGATCCCAGGGCGACTAGGCTTCCCTATACGAGCTCGTTGTGTGATCAGTGCGATCCACTTACTCCATGTAGCATCAGTTGCATGATGCGTAGGGAATGCCTTCCCCTTGAACATCCAGCCCAGCACCGGCAGTCGAGGTGCCAGGAAGAGTTGTGTTTCTGTGCCAATCACTTCTGATGCAGCTTGAACTCCTTCATATGCTGCCAGTATCTCCTTCTCGGTTGGAGTGTATCGGGCCTCGGATCCTCTGTATCCCCGACTCCAGAACCCGAGGGGTCGGCCTCGACCCTCCCCAGGTGCTCTCTGCCAAAGACTCCAAGTAGGGCCATTCTCCCCAGCTGCGGTGTAGAGCACATTTTTAACATCTGGTCCTGTCCGGACTGGCCCAAGTGCCATCGCATGAACAATCTCCTGTTTAATTTGTACAAAACTTTGTTGCTGCTCAGGACCCCATTCAAAATCATTCTTCTTCCGTGTCACACGGTAGAGGGGGCTAACAATCATACTGTAATTTGGAATATGCATTCTCCAAAAACCCACAACACCTAGGAAAGCTTGTGTTTCCTTTTTGTTAGTTGGTGGAGACATGGCTGCAATCTTGTTTATCACCTCTATTGGAATATGACGACGTCCATCCTGCCATTTTACTCCTAAAAACTGGATCTCCTGTGCAGGTCCTTTGACTTTCCTGCGTTTAATGGCAAAGCCAGCCTTTAGAAGAATTTGAATTCTTTTCTTTCCTTTATCAAGGACTTCCACGGCTGAGTCACCCCACACCACAATATCATCAATGTATTGCAGATGTTCTGGGGCCTCACCCTCTTCCAGCGTGGCCTGGATCAGTCCATGGCAAATGGTGGGGCTGTGTTTCCACCCCTGGGGCAGTCGATTCCAAGTATACTGCACCCCTCTCCAAGTGAAAGCAAACTGAGGCCTGCACTCTTTTGCTAAAGGGATTGAGAAGAATGCATTGGCAATATCAATGGTGGCATACCATTTGGCTGCCTTGGACTCCAATTCGTATTGGAGTTCCAACATGTCTGGCACGGCTGCGCTCAGCGGTGGCGTGACTTCATTCAGGCCATGATAGTCTACTGTCAGTCTCCACTCTCCAGTAGACTTTTGTACCGGCCATATAGGGCTGTTAAAGGGTGAATGAGTTTTGCTGATCACCCCTTGGCTCTCCAATTGCCGAATCAACTTATGAATGGGAATCACAGAGTCTCTGTTGGTGCGGTATTGCCGACGGTGCACTGTTGTGGTTGCAATTGGTACCTGTTGCTCCTCAACCTTCAGCAAACCCACAACAGAAGGGTCCTCTGAAAGGCCAGGCGTACTGGATAATTGTTCAATCTCTTCTGCCTCCACTGCAGCCACATCAAAGGCCCACCTGTATCCTTTTGGGTCCTTAAAATACCCTCTCTTAAAATAATCTATACCTAAGATGCATGGAGCTTTGGGGCCTGTCACAATAGGGTGCTTGTGCCAATTTGTGCCAGTCAGACTCACTTCAGCTTTTAATACAGATAGCTGTTGAGATCCCGCTGTCACTCCAGAAATACAAATGGATTCTGTCCCTTTAAAATTTGATGGCATCAGAGTACATTGTGCACCGGTGTCCACTAAAGCCTTGTATTCTTGTGGATCTGATGTGCCAGGCCAACGAATCCACACAGTCCAATAAACCCGATTATCCCTTTCCTCCACCTGGCTGGAGGCAGGACCCCCCTAATACTGGTCATCGCAGTCATCATTTACTGTTTCCCAGGAAACACCAGAGGTCCCTTCGACGGAGTCAGAATTGAAATCAACCCTCCTATCTTGTCTAGGGGGTTGCTCACTGGAAACTGGAGCGACATTCCTCCAAGGAGAGTTACTTCTTTTAACCCTTCCTTTACGCAACTCCTGTGCCTGTGCTCTTGGAGTAGATGGGGTAGGTGGCCTATCACACTTGCTCATATTCTCTCCTTGGTCCTGTGGATGGGACCGCGAAACATCCTGGGGTGTATACTCCTTATGTTCCTACTCTTGAGCACGGGGACGCTTATTCTTAAAAGCTGGAGTACTGGCAGGTGGAGAGCGAGACACGAATTGGTCAAGCTTCTGTGACATTTTCTCTACAGCTGAAATAACAGCCTGTAGGGAACAAGACACATTTTCTTCATATTGCCAAAGCTGAGCGGCTAGTTGTTCCACCGTTTGCCTCTCATCTTCTTTCCAGGAGACAACTGCCAACGAACTGGCATAGTTTGGTGGTGCACTTCGTAGGAACTTTCGCCACATAACTCGTGTGCATTGAATTTCATCTGGGTCTGTGGGTGCATAGTCATTATAAATAATCTCCAGCACAGCTAACTCCCTCAAATATTGAATGCCTTTCTCCATGGTGGTCCACTTACTTGGGGGGCTTGTAATATCTTCCTTGAAGGGGTATCTTTCACTCATGCCCAACAAAAGTCGCCTCCAGAGGCTGAGGGTTTGTGACGGTCTTCCCATAGCCTTACCAATGTCCCCGTCCCGGGACAAGGAGCCCAATTGCCTGGCTTCTTTGCCCTCTAAGTCCAAACTGTGGGCTCCATTTTCTCAGCATCGGAGCATCCAGGTGATAATGTGCTCACCTGGGTGACGGCTGTAATCTTTCCGCACATCTCGCAGTTCATTCAGGGACAAGGACCGGCTGATTATCTCTGGCTCCAACTCTTCTTCCCTCTGTGGTGTCCCTTGTTCATCTTCATCCTTAGTGCTGCGAACTGGTTTTTTTGTATATTTCTTTTTCTGTACAGGGGCAACTGATACTAGCACAGATTGACACTCTGATTGAACAGCAATTTTATCAGTTGTCTCAGTTTGAATGGCCGCAGTTGTAACAGCAACTGGTTCTGGCACAGCTGAGTTAGGAATGGGTTCCTGTGTTCTCCAAATCTTTACAGGTAAAAAGCTCCCTGGACACCTGTGCATATTCTGTATGCCTTTCCTCACAGCTCTCAAAAAAAATTTTACAATCCAAGCCAAGGTAGAAACATGGGAAAATAATACAGACATGGTAATTAGAACATTCCAAATATTATTGAAATGAGGGTAAATGACATAGTGAGAGGAATTACACATGTCAGCTTTTCCCATAAATTGAGTGCCATTATTAAGTTCTAGGAGAAAGTGTGGAAGAGATAGAAAAGCCATGTACACATACCAATCCAACTTAATAACCCATGACAAAATCATATCATAAGCCAATCCCATCCAGTGCAGTAGCATGTAAAATTTTCATACACTTTCCACCGACGAGAAACACTATCACAGGACATACATGATGCTGATAAGAGGACATGTAATACCACCATACGAGCATATCAACCAACATTGTGATCAGCAACCAGTTAGTGTCAGGAGTGTACACAAGGATTTTGTTTAAACCCAGCCTGTTCTATTTCAACCTCGCGGGCCCCACGTTGGGCACCAATAAATGTCGTGGTTTTGCCCAGCCGGAGCAAAGGGGAAGAAAAACCGTGACTCCTCCCCCTCCCCCTCCCGACGGAATGCGGAGGGGATCGGAGAGGGGGAAAAAAAAAAAAAGTAAAAGAGCCCACATAAGTTGAAATAAGAACAGTTTACTGGGGAAATTGAGGAGTAACAACTATAACAAAGACAAGGGAATATTACAAAGAAAAACTAGTGAGTGATACAGTTGCTCACCACCCGGGACCCGACGTAAACGACCGCTCCCGACCGGCGACTGAGAGCCCCCCGTCCCCCCCGGAAGAACTTATTCCGGGGCAAGAGCTTATTCCGGCCACCCCCACCTGTACCCTGGGCATGACGGTTAGGATGGTATCGAATACCTGCTGGCCAGCCTGGGTCAGCTGTTCAGGCTGTGCCCTTTCCTGGTTTCTCACGGGAATTAACTCTACCCTGGCTCACACCAGGACAGTTTGCAAGGTTTGGGCAGGGAAGGCCTGCATCACAATGAACCCGTTGTCAGGGTGACAGATGAGAGGGGCAACAGACCCCGGACCCGTAGCAGGACTGGGTTTGCGGAATTTGGGCGGGGGCGTCCTTCGTCACAAGGAAGCCGTTGTCGGGGTGACGGCGGAGAGGGGCAACAGACCCAGGGCCCGCAGCACGCCTGCGTTTGCATGGTTTGGTCAGGGGCGGCCTGTGTCACAATGAACCTGTTGTCGGGGTGACGGTGGAGAAGGGCAACGGACCCTGGGCCCGTAGCAGGCTTGGGTTTGCGGAATTTGGCCGGGGGCGGCCTGCGTCACAATGAAGCTGTTGTCGGGGTGACGGCGGAGAGGGGCAACGGACGCAGGGCCCGCAGCAGGCCTGGGTTTGCAAGGTTTGGGCGGGGGCGGCCTGCGTCACAATGAACCCGTTGTTGGGGTGATGACTGAGAGGGGCAACGGACCAAGGGCCCGCAGCAGGCCTGGGTTTGCAAGGTTTGGGCGGAGGTGGCCTGCTCCACAATGAACCCGTTTTTGGGGTGACGGCGGAGAGGGGCAAAAAACCCCAGGCCCGCAGCCGGTCTGGACTTGCGGGGTTTGGGCGGGGGCGGCCTGCGTCACAAGGTAGCCTTTGTCGGGGTGACGGATGAGAGGGGCAACGGACCCGGGGCACATAGCAGGCCTGGGTTTGTGGAATTTGGGCGGGGGCAGCCTGCGTCACAAGGAAGTCGTTGTCGGGGTTACGGCAGAGAGCTGCAACACACCCCGGGCCCGTAGCAGGCCTGAGTTTGCAAGGTTTGGGCAGGGGCGGCCTGCGTCACAATCAAGCTGTTGTTGGGGTGACAGCGGAGAGGGGCAACAGACCCAGGGCCCGCAGCAGGCCTGGCTTTGCAAGGTTTGGTCAGGGGCGGCCTGCGTCACAATGATCGTGTTTTCGGGATTACGGCGGAGAGGGGCAACAGACCGAGGGCCCGCAGCAGGCCTGGGTTTGAAAGGTTTTGTCGGGGGTGGCCTGCATCACAATGAACCTGTTGTCAGGGAGATGGATGAGAAGGGCAACGGACACCGGACCCGTAGCAGGCCTGGGTTTGCGGGGTTTGGGCAGGGGCGGTCTGCATTACAAGGAAGCCGTTGTCGGGGTGATGGTAGAGAGGGACAACAGACCCAGGGCCCGCAGCAGGCCTGGGTTTGCAAGGTGTGGGCGGGGGCGGCCTACGTCACAATGAACCTGTTGTAAGGGTGACGGCGTAGAGGCGCAACGGACTCTGGGCCCGTAGCAGGCCAGGGTTTGCGGAATTGGGGTGCGTGCGGCCTCCGTCACAAAGAAGCCATTGTCAGAGTTACAGTAAAGAGGGGCAACAGACCCAGGGCCCGCAGCAGGCCTGGGTTTTCAAGGTTTGGTCAGGGGTGGCCTGCGTCACAATGAACCTGTTGTCGGGGTGACGGCGGAGAGAGGCAAAAAACCTCGGGCCCGCAGCAGGCCTTGGTTTTCAAGGTTTTGTCAGGGGTGGCCTGTGTCACAATGAACCCGTTGTCGGGGTCACAGCGGAGAGGGGCAACGGTCCCCAGGCTCGCAGCAGGCCTTGGTTTGTGGAATTTGGGCGGGGGCGGCTTGTGTCACAGGGAAGTCGTTGTCGGGGTGACAGCGGAGAGGGGCAACAGACCCAGGGTCCGCAGCAGGCCTCGGTTTGAGAGGTTTGGGCGGGGGCGGCCTGCGTCACAGTGAAGCTGTTGTCGGGGTGACGGCGGAGAGGGGCAACGCTTCCCAGGCCCGCAGCGGGCCTGGGTTTGCGGAATTTGGGTGGGGGTGGTCGGCATCACAATCAAACCGTTGTCGGGGTAACAGTGGAGAGGAGCAAAAAACCCCGGCCCCGCAGCAGGCCTGGACTTGCGGGGTTTCGTCAGGGGCGCCCCGCGTCACAATGAAGCCGTTGTCGGGGTGATGGTGGAGAGGGGCAACGGTCCCAAGGCTAGCAGCGGGCCTGGGTTTGCGGAATTTCGGTGGGGGCCGCCTGCGTCACAGGAAAGTCTTTGTCGGGGTGACAGCGGAGAGAGGCAACAGTCCCCAGGCTCACAGCGGGCCTGGGTTTGCGGAATTTCGGTGCGGGCCGCCTGCGTCACAGGAAAGTCGTTGTCGGGGTGACGGCGGAGAGGGACAACAGACCCAGGGCCCGCAGCACGCCTGGGTTTGCAAGGTTTTCACAGGGGTGGCATTCGTAACAATGAACCCGTTGTCGGCGTGACGGAGGAGAGGGGCAAAAAACCCCGGGACTGCAGCGGGCCTGGGTTTGTGGACTTTGGGCGGGGGCGGCCTGCGTCACAGGGAAGTCGATGTCGGGGTGACGGCAGAGAGGGGGAACAGAACCAGGGCCCGCAGCAGGCCTGGGTTTGCAAGGTTTGGGCGGGGGCGGCCTGGACCAAAATCAACCCTTTTTCGGAGTGACGGCAGAGAGGTGCAACGGACCCCGGGCCTGCACCAGGCCTGGGTTTGCAAGCTTTGGTCAGGGGCGGCCTGCGTCACAATGAAGCCGTTGTCGGGGTGACGGCGGAGAGGGACAACGGTCCCCAGGCCTGTAGCAGGCCTGCATTTGCGGAATTTGGGCGGGGGCAGCCTGCTTCACAAGGAAGCTGTTGTCGGGGTGACGGCGGAAAGGGGCAACGGACCCAGGGACCGCAGCAGGTCTGGGTATGCAAGGTTTCGGCGGGGCCGGCGTGTGTCACAATGAACCCGTTGTTGGGGTGACGACGGAGAGGGTAAAAAAACCCCAGGCCCAAAGCAGACCTGGGTTTGCAAGGTTTGGCCGGGGGCAGCCTGCGTCACAATGAACCTGTTGTCGGGTTGACGATGGAGAGGGACAACGGTCCCCGGGCCCGCAGCAGGCCAGGGTTTGCGGAATTTGGGCAGGGGCGGTCGGCGTCACAATAAAGCCATTGTCGGAGTGACGGCGGAGAGGGATAAAAAACTCCAGGCCCGTAGTGGGCCTGTGTTTGCGAGGTTTGCGCGGGGGCTGCCTGCGTCACAAGGAAGCCGTTGTCGGGGTGACAGCGGAGAGGGGCAACGGACCCAGGGCCCGTAGGAGGCCTGGGTTTGCAAGGTTTGGGCGGGGGCGGCCTGCGTCACAATGAACCTGTTATCGGGGTGACAGCGGAGAGGGGCAATGGACCCAGGGCCCGTAGGAGGCCTGGGTTTGCAAGGTTTGGGTGGGGGCGGCCTGCGTGACAAGGAAGCCGTTTTCGGGTGATGGCAGAGAGGGACAGCGGTCCCCAGTCTCGCAGGAGGCCTGGGTTTGCAGAATTTGGGCGGGGGCGGCCTGCGTCACAATGAAGCTGTTGTCGGAGTGACAGCGGAGAGGGGCAAAAAACCCGGGGCCGGAGTGGGCCTGGGTTTGCGGAATTTGGGCGGGGGCAGCCTGCGTCACAAGGAAGCCGTTGTCCAGGTGACGGTGGAGAGGGGCAACGGACCCAAGGCCCGCAGCAGGCGTGGGTTTGCAAGGTTTGGGCGGGGGCTGCGTGCGTCACAATGAACCCGTTTTTGGGGTGACCGCAGAGAGGGGCAAAAAACCCCGGGCCCGCAGCACGCCTGGATTTATAAGGTTTGGGCGGGAGGGGTCTACCTCACAAGGAAGCCGTTGTCGTGGTGATGGCAGAGAGGGGCAATGGACCCAAGGTCCGCAGCAGGCGTGGGTTTGCAAGGTTTGGGCTGGGGCTTCCTGCGTCACAAGGAAGCCATTGTCGGGGTGACGGAGGAGAGCGGCAACAGACCCCGGGCCCTTAGCAGGCCTGGGTTTGCGGAATTTGGGCGGGGGCGGCCTGCGTCACAATGAAGTTGTCGGAGTGACAGCGGAGAGGGGCAAAAATTCCGGGGCCGGAGCGGGCCTGGTTTTGCGGGGTTTGGGCAGGGGCGGCGTGCGTTACCAGTAAATCGTTTTCGGGGTGACGGCGGAGAGGGGCAACGGTCCCAAGTCTCGCAGCAGGCCTGGGTTTGCGGAATTTGGGTTGGGGCGGCCTGCGTCACAGGGAAGTCGTTGTTGGGGTGACGGTGTAGAGAGGCAACAGACCTAGGGCCCACAGCAGTCCTGGGTTTGCAAGGTTTTGGCGGGGGCGACCTGCGTCACAAGGAAGCCGTAGTCGGGGTGACGGCGGAGAGGGACAATGGACCCGGGGCCCACAGCAGGCCTTGGTTTGCGGAATTTGGGCGGAGGCGGCCTGCGTTACAATGAACCCGTTGTTGGGGTGAAGGAGGAGAGGGGTAACGATCCCCAGGCCTGTATCGGGCCTGGGTTTGCGGAATGAGGGCGGGGGCTGCCTGCGTCACAAGGAAGTCGTTGTCGGGGTGACAGCGGAGAGGGGCAACAGACCCAGGGCCCGCAGCAATCCTGGTTTTGCAAGGTTTTCACAGGGGCGGCCTGTGTCACAATGAACCCGTTGTCGGGGTGACGGCGGAGAGGGGCAACAGTCCCCTGGCTCCCAGCGGGCCTGGGTTTGCGGAATGTGGGTGGGGGTGGCCTGCGTCACAGGGAAGTCGTTGTTGGGGTGACGGCGGAGAGGGGCAAAAAACCCCGGGCCCATAGAAGGCCTGGGTTTGCAAGGTTTGGGTGGGGGCGTCCTGTGTCACAATGAACCCGTTGTAGGGGTGACGGAGGACAGGGGCAACAGACCCGGGGCCCGTAGCAGGCCTGGGTTAGTGGAATTTTGGCGGGGGTGTCCTGCGTCACAAGGAAGCGGTTGTTGGAGTGACGGCGGAGAGGGGCAACAGACCCAGGGCCCGCAGCAGGCCTCGGTTTGCAAGTTTTGGGCTGGGCGGCCTGTGTCACAATGAACCCGTTGTCGGGGTTACGGCGGAGAGGTGCAACGGACCCCAGGCCCATAGCAGCCCTGGGTTTGCGGAATTTGGCCGGGGGCAGCCTGTGTTACAAGGAGGCCGTTTTCAGGGTGACGGCGGACAGGGGCAACGAACCCAGGGCCCGCAGCAGGCCTGGGCTTGCAAGGTTTGGGTCGGGGCGGCCTGCGCAATAAGGAAGCCGTTGTTGGGTTCACGTCGGAGAGGGGCAAAAAAGCCCGGGCCCGCAACAGGCCTGGGTCTGCTGGGTTTGGGCGGGGGTGGCATGCGTCACAAGGAAGCCGTTGTCGGGGTGACGGCAGAGAGGGACAACGGTCCCCAGGCTCGCAGCGGGCCTGGGTTTGCGGAATTTGGACGGGGGCGGCCTGCGTCACAAGGAAGTCGCTGTCGGGGTGACGGCGGAAAGGGGCAAAAAACACTGGGCCCGCAGCAGGCCTGGGTTTGCAAGGTTATGGCGGGGGTGGCCTGTGTTACAATGAACCCGTTGTCGGGGTGACGGAGGAGAGGGGCAACAAACCCCGGGCCCATAGCAGGCCTGGGTTTGCGGAATTTGGGTGGGGGTGGCCTGCGTCACAAGGAAGCCGTTGTCGGGGTGACGGCGGAGAGGGACAACGGTCCCCAGGATCCCAGTAGGCCCGGGTTTGCGGAATTTGGGCGGGGGCGGCTTGCGTCACAGGGAAGTCGTTGTCGGGGTGACAGAGGAGAGGGGCAACAGACCCAGGGCCCGCAGCAGGCCTGGGTTTGCAAGGTTTGGGCAGGGGCGGCCTGCGTCACAATTAATCAGTTGTCGGGATACGGAGGAGAGGTGCAATTGACTCCGGGCCTGTAGCGGGCCTGGGTTTGGGGAATTTGGGTGGGGGCGGCCTGCGTCACAATGAACCTGTTGTTGGGGTTAGGGTGGAGAGGGGTAAAGGTCCCCAGGCCTGTAGAGGGCCTGGGTTTGCGGAATTTTGCCAGGGGCGGCCTGCGTCACAAGGAAGCCGCTGTTGGGGTGACGGCGGAGAGGGCAATGGATCCCGGGCCCATAGCAGGCCTGGGTTTGCGGAATTTGGGCTGGGGGCGGCCTGCGTCACAAGGAAGCCATTGTCGGAGAGACGGCGGAGACGGGCAATGGACCCAAGGCTCGCAGCAGGTGTGGGTTTGCAAGGTTTGGGCGGGGGCAGCCTATGTCACAATGAAACCGTTGTCGGGGTGACAGCGGAGAGGGGCAACGGACCCAGGGCCCGCAGCAGACCTGGGTTTACAAGGTTTGGGCGGGGCGGCCTGCGTCACAATGAACCTGTTGTCGGGGTGACGGCGGATAGGGGCAACGGTCCCCAGGCTCGCAGCGGGCCTGGGTTTGCGGAATGTGGGTGGGGGTGGCCTGCGTCACAGGGAAGTCGTTGTCGGGGTGACGGTGGAGAGGGTCAAAAAACACCGGGCCCGTATAAGGCCTGGGTTTTCAAGGTTAGGTCAGCGGCGGCCTGTGTCACAAGGAAGCCGTTGTTGGGGTGATGACGGAGAGGGGAAAAAGACCCCGGGCCCGCAGCAGGCTTGGGTTTGCAAGTTTTGAGCGGGAACGGCCTTTGTCACAATGAACCCGCTGTCGGGGTGACGGCGGAGGGGCAAGGGACCCAGGGTCTGCAGCAGGCCTGGGTTTGCAACGTTTGGGCGCGGGCGGCCTGCGTCACAATGAACCTGTTATCGGGGTGACGGAGGAGAGGGGCAACGGACCTGGGCCCCGTAGCAAGCCTGGGTCTGCGGAATTTGGGCGGGGGCGGCCTGCGTCACAAGGAAGTTGTTGTCGGGGTGACGGCAGAGAGGGGCCACAGAACCAGGTCCCGCAGCAGCCCTGGATTTGCAATGTTTGGTTAGGGGCGGTCTGCGTCACAACGAAGCCGTTATCGGGGTTACGGCGGAGAGGGGCAACGGTCCCCGGGCCTGAAGCAGGTCTGGGTTTGCGAAATTTGGGTGCGGGCGGCCTGCGTCACAATGAACCTGTTGTCGGGGTGACGGCTGAGAGGGGCAACGGTCCCCAGGTTCACAGCAGGCCTGGGTTTGCGGAATTTTGGTGGGGGCTGCCTGCGTCACAAGGAAGCCATTGTCTGGGTAACGGCAGAGACGGGCAATGGACCCAGGGCTTTCAGCGGGCCTGGGTTTGCGGGGTTTGGTCGGAGGCGGCCTACGTCACAAGGAACCCGTTGTCGGGGTGACTTCGGAGAGGGGCAAAAAACCTCGGGCCCGCAGCAGGCCTGGGTTTTCAAGGTTTGGGCGGGGGCGGCCTGCGTTACAAGGAAGCCGTTGTTGGGGTGACGGCGGAGAGGGGCAACGGACCCCGGACCCGTAGCAGGCCTTGGTTTGCGGAGTTTATGCGGGGGAGGCCTGCGTCACAATAAAGCCGTTCTCAGAGTGACGGCGAAGAGGGGCAAAAAAAGCAGGGCTCGCAGCGGTCTTGGGTTTGCGGGGTTTCAGCAGGGGTGGCATGCGTCACAAGGAAGTCGTTGTTGAGGTGACGGCGGAGAGGGGCAACGGACCCAGGGCCCGCAGCAGGCCTGCGTTTGCAAGGTTTGGGCAGGGGCGGCCTGCATCACAATGAACCTGTTGTTGGGGTGACGACGGAGAGGGGCAACAGACCCAAGGCTCACAGCAGGCCTGGGTTTGCAGGGTTTGGGTGCGGTCGGCCTGCGTAACAATGAAACCGTTGTCACGGTGACGGCGGAGAAGAGGAGGGGGAAGGCAGACCCAACTACAATAGTAAGTAGGTCCCCATGCAGTCTATCAGCCAGTACAGTGTCACATTTGCAGCTGCTTTCCTGTGGGAGCTATCTTCAATACCACACTTTTTCTCCTAAACTCCCATAGAAGAAATACATGTGTCTGTTAAGTTATACCACTGAGTATGGGAGCTACAAGAAAGCAGGAAGGCAGACCCCAGCTACAGTAGTAAGTAGGTCCCCATGCAGTCTGTCAGCCAGCACTTTGTCACATTTGCAGCTGCTTTCCTGTGGGAGCTATCTTCAATATCACACTTTTTCTCCTCAACTCCCATTGAAAAAATACATGTGACTGTTAAGTTATACCACTGAGTATGGGAGCTACAAGAAAGCAGGAAGGCAGACCCCAGCTACAGTAGTAAGTAGGTCCCCATGCAGTCTATCAGCCAGCACAGTGTCACATTTGCAGCTGCTTTCCTGTGGGAGCTATCTTCAATACCACACTTTTTCTCCTCTGCTCCCATTGAAAAAATACATGTGTCTGGTAATTATACCACTGAGTATGGGAGCTACAAGAAAGCAGGAAGACAGACGCCAGCTACAGTAGTAAGTAGGTCCCCATGCAGTCTATCAGCCAGCACGGTGTCACATTTGCAGCTGCTTTCCTGTGGGAGCTATCTTCCATACCACATTTTTCTCCTCATCTCCCATTGAAAAAATACATGTGTATGTTAAGTTATGCCACTGAGTATGGGAGCTACAAGAAAGCAGGAAGGCAGACCCCAGCTACAGTAGTAAGTAGGTCCCCATGCAGTCTATCAGCCAGCACGGTGTCATATTTACAGCTGCTTTCCTGTGAGAGGTATCTTAAATACCACATTTTTCTCCTCAGCTCCCATTGAAAAAATACATGTGTCTGTTAAGTTATACCACTGCGTATGGGAGCTACAGGAAAGCAGGAAGGCAGACCCCAGCTACAGTAGTAAGTAGGTCCCCACGCAGTCTATCAGCCAGCACAGTGTCACATTGGCAGCTGCTTTCCTGTGGCAGCTATCTTCATACCCACTCACTTGGATTGCTCAGCTCCCTTTCAAATAACACATGCCCCCTCTTAAATTATACCACAGCGTATGGGAGCTGTGGAGAGGCCAGGTATATTTAACCCCTTCCCAGCCGTCGGGATCTGAGGCTGCAGCGCAGCGGAGCCAGCCATTTCCCTCCATTTTCGACCCATTTTTGACCCTTCTTTGACCAATTTTGAACCATTTCTGACCCATTTTGACCCATTTATTCCATTATCCCAATTTTTTACCCATTTTGAACCATTTTTGACCATTTTTGACCCATCTTTGACCAATTTTGACCCATTTCCCCCCATTTTTGACCCATCTTTGACCAAGTGTGACCCATTTTCTCCATTTTGAGCCATTTCTGACCCATTTTGACCCGGTTTTGACCCAGATTTGACCCAGTTCCCCCATTTATTCCATTATCCTCCAATTTTATCTCATTTTCATCCATTTTTGACCCATTTTCAACCCATTTCCCCCCATTTTGACGCATTTTCAGTCATTTTTGACCCATTTTGACTGATTTTTACACGATTTATTGCATTATCCTCCAATTTTGACCCACTTTCAGCCATTTTTTACCCATTTTGACCCATTTTTGACCCATTTCCCCCCATTTTTACTCCATTTATTCCATTATCTTCCAATTTTATCTCATTTTCAGCCATTTTTGACCGATTTTTGACCAATTTTGACCCATTTTTTACCCCATTTATTCCATTAACCCCAAATTTTATCCCACTTTCAGCCATTTTTTACCCATTTTGCCCCATTTCTTACCCATTTTGACCCATTTTGCCCCATTTCTTACCCATTTTGACCCATTTATTACATTATCCCCCAATTTTATCCCACTTTCAGCCATTTTTTACCCATTTTGACCCATTTTTTACCCCATTTATTCCATTAACCCCCAATTTTATCCCACTTTCAGCCATTTTTGACCCATTTTTACCCATTTTGACCCATTTTTTACCCCATTTATTCCATTAACCCCCAATTTCAGCCCACTTTCAGCCATTTTTTACCCATTTTGACCCATTTCTCCCCATTTTTTACCCATTTTGACCCCATTTTTCACCCATTTTGACCCCATTTATTCGATTTCCCCCATTTTTTACCTATTTTAACCCATTTATTGCATTATCCTCCAATTTTATCTCATTTTCAGCCATTTTTGACCCATTTCAACCCATTTCCGCCATTTTCAGCCATTTTTTACCCATTTTTGCCCCATTTCCCCCCATTTTGACCCATTTTTGACCCATTTTTGCCCCATTTCCCTCCATTTTTGCCCCATTTCCCATTTTCAGCCATTTTTACCCATTTTCGACCCATTTCCCCCCATTTTGACCCATTTTTGCCCCATTTCCCCCATTTTCCCCCAATTTTGACCCATTTCCCCCCATTTCCATTCATTTCCCCCATTTCCCCCCATTTTTGACCCATTTTTGCCCCATTTCCCTCCATTTTGACCCATTTTTGTCCCATTTTTTACCCATTTTGACCTATTTTTGACCCATTTATTCCATTATCCTCCAATGTTATCCCATTTTCAGCCATTTTTGAGCCATTTCCCCCCATTTTGCCCCATTTCTGCCCCATTTCCACCCCATTTTGCCCCATTTCTGCCCCATTTCCCCCCATTTCCCTCCATTTTGACCCATTTTTGCCCCATTCCCGCCCCATTTTTGCCCCTCAGCCTGCCCCCTCCAGCGCCAGGTAGATCCCCATGGGACAGTGGTCGCTGCCCTGGGCCCGCTTCTCGATCCTGCTGTCGCACAGATCCTTCCTGCCCCTCTGGGACCACAGGCAGTAATCCAGCCTCCAGCCCACGTTCCTGGCCCTGGCCCCACTCAGGTAGGTCCAGAAGGTGAAGGCGTTGGGCAGCGAGGGGTTAAACACCCGGAAGCTGTCGAGGAAGCCCGCCCCCAGCAGCTCCCCAAACGCCTCCCTCTCCTCCCGCGTGAACCCGGGGCTCCTCTTGTTCCCCGACGAGTTCATCAGGTCCAAGGGCTGGTGGGCGACGTTGAGGTCGCCGCAGATGGCGACCGGTTTGGACCGGTCCAGCTGGGACACAAAGGAGTGGAAGCACTCGTCCCAGGCCTGCCAGAAGCTGAGGCGGCCCGGGCCTCGCCCAGAGTTGGGCACGTAGACGCAGACGACGCGCAGGGCAGGGAACTCGGCCATCAGCACGCGGCCCTCGACGTCCAGCTCGGGGTCACCTGCTGGGGGGACACACAGGGGGGGATAAAAACGGGCTTGAGTGGCACAGAAGGTCGCTTTAGTGGCCAAAAAGGGGATTTAGAGGCCTAAAAATTCACTTTGTGGCCCAAAAAAGAGGATTGAGTGGCCCAAAAAGGGGCTTTAGAGGCCCAAAAAGTCATTTTAGTTGCCCAAAAAGTCACTTTAGTGGCCAAAAAGGGGCTTTAATGGCCTAAAAAGTCACTTTAGAGGCCAAAAAGGCAGTTTAGTGGCCCAAAAAATCACTTTAGAGGACTAAAAAGGGGCTTTAGAGGCCTAAAAAGTCACTTTCGTAGACAAAAAGGGACTTTAGTAGCTCAAAAAGGGGCTTTAGAGGGCCTAAAAAGTCACTTTCGAAGCCAAAAAGGGACTTTAGTAGCTCAAAAAGGGGCTTTAGAGGTCTAAAAAGTCACTTTAGTAGCCAAAAAGTCATTTTAGAGGCCCAAAAAATCACTTGAGAGGCCTAAAAAAGAGGCTCTAGAGGCCTAAAAAGTCACTTTTTGGCCCAAAAAGTCATTTTAGTGGCCCAAAAAGTCACTTTAGTGGCCAAAAAGAGGCTCTAGAGGCCTAAAAAGTCACTTTTTGGCCCAAAAAGTCACTTTAGTGGCCAAAAAGGAGCTTTAGAGGCCTAAAAAGTCACTTTCGTAGCCAAAAGTCACTTTAGTAGCTCAAAAAGGGGATTTAGAGGCCTAAAAAGTCACTTTTGTACCTAAAAAGTCACTTTAGAGGGCAAAAAGGGGCTTTAGAGGCCTAAAAAGTCACTTTAGTAGCCAAAAAGTCACTTTAGTGGCCCAAAAATGGACTTTAGAATCCTAAAAAGTCACTTTTGTACCTAAAAAGGGGCTTTATAGGCCCAAAAAGGGGCTTTAGAGGCCTAAAAAGTCACTTTTGTACCTAAAAAGGGGATTTATTGGATCAAAAAGAGGCTTTAGAGGCCTAAAAAGTCACTTTTGTACCTAAAAAGTCACTTTAGAGGCCTAAAAAGGGGCTCTAGAGGCCTAAAAAGTCACATTTTGGCCGAAAAAGTCGTTTTAGTGGCCCAAAAAGTCACTTTAGTTGCCAAAAAATCATTTTAGTAGCTAAAAAGGGCCTTTAGAGGCCTAAAAAGTCACTTTTGTAACCAAAAAGTAACTTTAGTAGCTCAAAAATGGACTTTAGAGGCCTAAAAAGTCACTTTTGTACCTAAAAAGTCACTTTAGAGGTCAAAAACGGGCTCTAGAGGCCTAAAAAGTCACTTTAGTAGCTCAAAAATGGACTTTAGAATCCTAAAAAGTCACTTTTGTACCTAAAAAGTGACTTTAGAGGTCAAAAACGGGCTCTAGAGGCCTAAAAAGTCACTTTAGTAGCTCAAAAATGGACTTTAGAATCCTAAAAAGTCACTTTTGTACCTAAAAAGTGACTTTAGAGGTCAAAAAGGAGCTCCAGAGGCCTAAAAAGTCACTTTTTGGCCCAAAAAGTCATGTTAGTGGCCCAAAAAGTCACTTTAGTTGAGGTCGCTGGCAACCGGTTTGGACCGGTCCAGCTGGGACACGAAGGAGCGGAAGCGCTCGTCCCAGGCCTGCCGGAAGCTCAGTTGGCCCAGGCCTCGCCTGGAGTTGGGCACGTAGACGCAGACGACGCGCAGGGCAGGGAACTCGGCCGTCAGCACGCAGCCCTTGGCGTCCAGCTCGGGGTCACCTGGCAAGGGGACACACAGACGGGGATAAAAAGGGGCTTTAGGGGCCCAAAAAGGGGCTCTAGAGGCCAAAAAGTCACTTTAGTCCTCAAAAATCAACTTTAATGGCCTAAAAAGGCACTTTAGTGGCTCAAAAAGTCACTTTAGAGGCCTAAAAAAGGGCATTAGAGGCCGAAAAAGTCACTTTAGAGGTCAAGAAGGGGATTTATTGGCTCAAAAAGGGGCTTGAGTGGTCAAAAAAGGGGCTTTAGTGGCCCAAAAAGTCACTTTAGTGGCCAAAAAGGGGCTTTAGAGGCCTAAAAAGTCACTTTAGAGGCTCAAAAAGTCACTTTAGAGGTCAAAAATGGGCTCCAGTGGCCTAAAAATACACTTTAGTGGTTCAAAAAGTCACTTTGTAATAAGTAATGGTCAAAATTGTTATTGTTGAGCAAATTGAGTGGGATGCAGTTGTGTTGTGCATGTTGTTATAAGCAATGACTCTGTTTGTGTAAGTTTTATTATGTTTTGTGGAACCTTGTAATAGTAGTTAAGTGGTTAAGCCAACACCTGGGCAGCGCTCAGAAGGTGCAACAAAATAGCGAAACTTCAAAGGCAGGAACACCCAGCAACATTTTTCACCAATCTGGAGCTGGTAGATGAGCAAGGACGAGGCGTGGACACTGTCAACTGACCAACCAGAGACCGATTCGTCGCAGTGTCCCAGCCCATGAAGGCGAGGTGGGGGGAAAACATATATAAGGACATGCAAAGGATGAATGTGTGTGCCGTGGGGGAACTGTTGCGCTTCCCTCGGTCACCCAGCGCTGTTTGCCCTTTTATCACTTGCTACAATTGGTTTAATAAAATTCTGTTTGGTTAAGAAAGCTTTAGAGGCTGATTCCTCTATAACAATGTGACCTTTCAGAGGCAGTTGTTGGGATTTCAGCAGACATTTCCAGTTCAGCCCATGCTGACTGCTGCCCTGAGGTGCAGCTGCTGAATATGAATATGATTTCTGTTTGCTGGTGAAAGCAACACAGGGGATGTTTTTGTCTGTGTTTGGTTCCCTTGGTCTAATCCCTTCCTTCGGGTGCCTTCGTTTCCCTCAGTCGTGTGTGACTGATCCCAGCAGCCCAGTGACTCTCCTGTGTGGTGTGTGGAATCCAGCTGTGCATTTGCGGAAGGGAGATGGGGGACACATGCCCTTGTAAACACGGTCATAAGAGGCATCAGGAGTTGATTTTCAGAAGTGATCTTTACAACTTTCCTGTTGTTCCTTTTGGGATCTTTTTCTCATGATCACTGTTCACGTGTATTCGACATGGCATTTGTAGTGCTGCGTCTCTTCCTAACCTTGGGGAATTTCAGTCAGCTCTGTTGGGAGTGTTTTGTTTGTGTTCCATTGACCTTGTGCAGGAAATCTCAGGTGATTTTTTTTTTCATATTACCATCTATAATTACATTTCCAACTTCTACAACAAATTAGTAGCTTCTACTCACTGTAGCAGCCATTCTGGCTCTTTTCTATGGCTCAGGAAAGGAGAGGTGAGTTACCACAATTAAAACAGTCAGAAGTGCTTGATGTATTCATAGGATGGACTTCCTGGGGTGTTTGCACAGCCTGTTTGAGTTTGTCTCTGACTGGGACGTATAGTCTTGGAGAAAGGAGCATGGCTCAGAAATGTGTTTCCACCTGAACTCACTTGGATCATCGGTGCTGCAGAGCCCAGGTTGTGGTTTTTGGGTCAGTCCAGTTCCAGTGTGTGTGAGCCAACATCCAGGCCTGACAAGGTCGTAGTGGTGAGGCACAGTGCAGCTGGAGCTCTTAGCCAGGCTGGTAATTCATCTGCAGAGCCAAGTCTAAACTACCAAGGTGTAATACAGAGCACTGTGTGGAGAACTGCAAATGCCTTCCAAACCCCATGACTGAGCGGCAGTCTGAAGTACTTTTGGGTTACTGTTTGTGTGTTGGCAGTCTCCACCTGTCGTTTTGTGATTGCCTCTTCTCTCCATTTCTCTACAAAGAGGGTGTTTCTGCTGAGAGTGCCCCGGTGGTGAAGCACTCCGGGCCTGGCAAAGATCTAGCTCAATGCCGTCATGACATTCAGCTCAAAGTCAGCAGCAGCCTTGCTGTTTTCTGTCTAGTGCATCTAAATCCCCTGGCATGTCTTGTGTCAGCTTCTTGTATGAAGGTGAATTTAAAACAGGGACGCTATTTTCTTTACTTTTCCTGCTCCTGGGTGTTTAGTCAGTGTGTGTAAACCATTAGAATGAAATGCAGGGCTTCAGGAGCAGGGATTTGACCCATGGTGGAAATGAGTTTCTGGAGAGCTTTTCCTAAGGATTTCAAATACATGATTTTCCTCTCAGAGACAGAGGTGTCACAGATGCATTACCAGCCGTTGTCCTCAAGATGCACTTGTGATCCTTGTAATGTGGTCTGCTGTCCTCAGCAAGACACCCGCTTGCTCTTGGTTTCCCTTCTTCAGTTGGTAATGCACAAGACAGTAATCTCCTGTCCTGAGGGACCTTTCCTGTGCAACAGCAGTGCTTTAGTATCTGTGAAATGAGCTCATAGTTCTAGTCCAGTTCAATTCTCCTCAGTACCTGTTTGTATGACAACAACCTGTTCTATTGCAGGTCTGGTTTAGGGTGCACCCCTCTAAGTGGGATTGCAGTCAGCTGCTCTTGCCACACGTGGGTGTGTGAGGCTTTTGGGTCTGTTGCAGTTTTGTTCTCTTTCTATTCTAGTGAGTGCTTTGGGGGCGGCGGGCGCGGTGGGGCTTGTTCTTGCTGGTTTTCAAGACAGCGGCCTGATGAGTTGTTCTGGTTTTTCTTTACAGGGCTCCCAAGTCCCAGGACTTTGGGCTGAAAGCCTTTCAGCTGCACTGAATGTACCACGAGAGAGCAGTGTCTGTGCACAGAGAGATTTCCACAGTCACTGGACTCTGAGAACACAGCATTTTGATGTTCAGGCTTTAGAGTCTAGCTGCAAGTGCTTCATTTGAAGTTCTGATCCCTTGTGACGCTGTTCCCAGAATGAAAAGGAGCACTGGAATTCCCAGGAGTTCCATGGTGGAGGTGGATGATCCCAACACGAAGGGCGCGATGCTGACGAGCGACGGGAAATACGCCATCCCAGCCAGTAATGCGTAAGTGGGGAGCTAATTGGACTGGCCAGAGAGTGAGCGAGAGGAACCATGTGTGTGTGTGAGAGAGAGACGGGCCAGTATCTGTCCTTCTGAGGGAGGCAGCAGTGTCAATGTATCTCAACCTTCCCATCTGTCGTCCGTTCCAATATGAAGACAGTGCAGTCCTGCTGTTGGTGCCCCTGGAAGTTGCTTCATCTTGTAGCGTGCCAAGAACCTGCATTTCTGACCAAGAGTTCAGTGCTGTTCCTGGGGAGTCTTTCTCTTGGAAAGCTCCTTTTGCCTCTGGTTTAAGTTTCAAAGGCTTCTTGTCAACTTTCACCACTGGCTGCTGGCTGGAGATTTCCTCTGCCTTTGATCAGATGGCACGTGTGAAACAGGCTGAAGTTGTGCTGTTGCTCTGAACTGAGCAGGTGCTGCTGTGTGCTGACAAGAGTGGCTGTTTGAGAAAGGGATTGGGAGCACTTGTGGTTTTCTGTCATAGGGCTCCTTTTGCAGAAGCTGTTACAAAGACTTCCTCCTTCTCTAAAATGTGATGACTCGGAGACTAAACTCCTCGTGAGCCTGCATTTTGCACTGACCCTCTTCCAGAGCAGAGGTGGGATTCATTCCATGCATTTCCAGCTGTCAGAAAGGGATTTGACTAGTCTGAGAGGATGACTTTTCCTTTCCCAGTCTTTAATGTTTCTCTTTCCCCACCCTCCCTCCCCCCAGGGCAGCTTAGGCTGGGAAGAAGAAGGAAAAGCCTCCCTTCTTGCCACAGGAGCCATCCTCCTCCTCCTCTTCTTCAGATGTTCCTGTTCCTGAGGAGCTGTTATGTCCCCTGTGTAAAGAGTTAATCACGGACGCAGCTGTTATTCCCTGCTGTCAAAACGGTGACTGTGATGACTGTGTTACTGCCATGTTTGTTAACTCCAAACATCACATCTGATCTTGTGAAAGCTGAAAGAGGAGATGACACAGCGACTCTGTTACCTGTTCTACTGAAAACTGAAGTACCCTCAGAACAGCAAAGGGCTCTTCTCGTGCTAAAGACAGAAACAAAAGGCAGCCAGCTCTTTTTTCCCTTGGAACGTCTCTGCTTAAATGATCTCTACAGGCAGAAGGTCGAGTATGAGAAGAGAGCATAATGGTGCAGGTGAATTCCAGATTGGATATGGAAGGCATTTGGGCTGCCCACAGCCCTTTTGTCTCCCACAAAACTGTACAGCCAGCTCTGGTGACTTACTGGGGTCTGCCACAGACAGACAGGCAGGCATTTAACCCACATGCTTTTGTAATTGATTATCATTGACTTGAACCCTAAACGTTTCCTTAGTTTGGCTCAGAGCTATTCTGATGGTTCTAATTCATCACAGGTATTAGAACAGCACTGCTGGAACCTGAGGAACATCAGTGCCCAACGTGTCATCAGACAGACATTTCTCCTGACTCTTAGGAGGCCAACAAGTCCTGCGCAAGGTAGCCCCATGGCTTGGGTGGAGAGGGTTTGTGAGGAAAGTCTGTTTGCAAACAGCTGGAAGGGAAGGAAATGTTCACTGAGGTCTCCTTAGGCAAGGCTCAATGGGCTGAGGCCCAACTGGCTTCTCCAGGCCATGATCTGTTGTTAGAGAAGCTGACAGCTCCTTACAGACAATGTGGCCAGTTCAGGTCACGCTTGTTCCACACAACTGCCTCCCTTTCCGATGGGCTGTTAACACTCAAGTGCTTTGAATGCAGCTGCTCTGGGTGACCAGTCATTCTTACCAGCCTTTAGTGGGATGTGCTCATGTATCTGTCTCTGGGTTGATTTTAGGATTGACAGCCCTTACAGGGATAGCCATCATTTCCCTCTGTGGAGGCTTTTGTTCCCGACTCTCCTGAAGTTTCATGGTGCCTTTTTCTAACAGTGTTTCTGCCTCCAGATTGTGAACAACTTCAGGAATGACACTGGCTGCAGTCAGCAGATTCAGCAGCAGCCTCAGCAGCAGCTGCCGCCGCCTCCACCTCCAGCCACACTCGTCAGACAAGCGAGAACACACAACCTGCAACCTCTTCTCCAGCCAACCCTTTCCAGCCAGCAGGATCCACCCATCATCCCACCAGCTTCTGCAGCTTCTTGGCCTGCTGCTGCTTTGCCATTGTTGGGCCCTGGTGCAGCATCTGTGGCAGCCGGGCTGCCAGGGAACCTGTCGCCTGCTTTGGCAGGAATTTGGCAAAGGAACTGATAGATACAGAAGGGCTGAAAAGAAGCTATCCAACTGCCTGACACGTCTGTGGTGGAGAAGCAGGTTGTGTGGGGAACTCGGGAGGAGTTCCACTCCACACCTGGATCATGAGGGATGATCCAAGGTGATTGGCAGTGATAGGGGAATCTTGTGTAGGTGAGTAGCTCCAGTGTGGCAGAGGTGACAGCTGGCTGACAGTTGTAATGGGGCAGCAGTTGCTCAGGAGCAGGTGTCTCTTGACTAAATCTGCTCTGTGAAGACACCGTTCACCACCTGGCAGGCGTGAGGAGGAGAGAAAGTGAAAAGGTGTAGGTGCTGGGTTTTCTGCATCTGCCTGTTCTGATAGTAACCATTACCCCAAAGCACTTTGGAGCATATCAGTGAGAGAAATGGTCTTCATCTCCTCCTTGGTCTGTCTCGTGTAAAAGCACAGAGAGACTTTCACCCAGACTGCAGACTGGTGGCTTTTGTGAGTATTGGTCAGTTTTTGTCTCCGGAATTACAAGATCAAGGTCGTTTTTAAGGAAATCTGAAACTGATGAAAGACCTTCAGAGGGGGAATGATGCTGAAGAACGTGTGTGGAATCATGTGAAAGTTCCTTAAAAGCTAAGAAAACCCTTCGCTGCCACCCCCATGAAGAGGCAAAGGCAGCAGCCGTGACAGTCGGCCGAGATCGAGGCCACACGGCCATCGTCGTGCAAGGTCTCGGTCTCCTGGCTGTCACCGGTCGAGGTGAAGGTCACCCCTGTAGTGGTTCTGCCTGGGCCAGGTTTTAGGTAGCTGAGGCAGGGGCGGGGGGGGGTGGGGGGAGGTGTTTTAAGATTATTTTGTTTCTCATTTCCTTGTTCTTATCGTTTCTTAATAAATCCAACCTTTTTCTCCACAGGTTGAGTCTGTTTTGCCCATGACGGTGATTGCCGAGCCATCTCCCTGTCCCTGTCTCAATACACAAACCCACTCGTTATATTTCTCTCTCCCCTGTCCAGGTTAGGAGGGGGAGTGATGTTAGAACTTGGTGGGCACCTGGCACCCAGTAAGGGCTAAACCACCACCCTCAGGGAGTATGATGATCCCACCAAGCTGGGCAGGTGTGTAGATGTGCTTGAGGGCAGGAAGGCTCTTCAGAGGGCCCTGGCCAGGCTGGAGCCATGGGCCCAGGGCAATTGCGGTATGTCTGGTAATTCCCTGAGTGGAAATGCCCCTGGAGGTTACCCTCTGGAGCTGAGTGAAGGAGAACCACCTGCTGTCATTGATGTGGGTGAGTGACATCAGTCTCTATGAAATACGTCATCAGTGACCTGGGCAGACTGAGGCAGGACAATGGGGGAAACTCATAAGTGCAATGAACATGCAGATCTAGTCTGGGCACATGTGGAAAGTTTTGTTCTAAGCAGGGCACACACTTGGTGGAGCCATCCCCTGTGTGCCCAGCGCTGCCAAAAAGAATCCCTGCTTGAAAGTCACACTGGTTATTGAGTCCTGATTGGCACTTGGAACTCACAAGCTGTATGTTTGTGTTGTCAGGAGAGTTCTGTAGTACCCTGCAGCTCCCTTCTTCTGCAAGAGCTGACAGGACCTGCCCACAGAGTCTCCGCTCTGTCCCAGCCTCTGTGCTGGTGTCCCAGGGAGCCACTGTGGAGCGGATTTCTTGCACCCCAGCTGCCTCCTCCCTGCAGCCCTGCTCAGTGTCAGACTTTTCCTGACAGTGTGAGCAGTGCTGTGCCTCTAGCAGAAGTTCTAAATTATGGCCAGTAGTGATTCCAGAGGCCATCCCAGGGAAGGGGCAGCGCTGTGGCCATCACCAAGGGAGAGGGAGACCTTTGGGCAGTGCTGATGTCACACAGGGGCTGTTCCAGACCCCACCCGGTGTTGTGACCTCACCTGGCCGGGGACTGTAGAGCCTCAGAGCGGGACAGCCAGAGCCAGCTGGGCTGAGCTGCCCTCGGGAGGACTCAGCTCCATCTGTAGCTACTTGCCTTTGTGCTTTCTTCAATGACTGCTTGTTTGCTGCCCACTTCTCCTCAACTTCCATCCACTTCCAAAGGTAAGGATGAACCAAATCTGCACCTCCAGTTCGATCTCTAGGCTGAGCTCTTGCCCCTGCCTAGGCTGGCCATGGCTGTGGGAAGTGTTGCTCTGTTGTAGTTTAGATTGTGGTCCAAAAAGGAGGCTACAGAGGAGGGTTTGTGCCCAAACAGGAGGGTTTGGAAGCTCGAGATGGTAGAGCAGAGCTGTGAGTTTCAGGAGCAGCTGGAAAACTGCTCCTGGAAATACCTCAAGGCGTTTGTGCCACTTTTGCCGTCCTGTTTCGTTCCCTGTGTCTATTTGAACGTGCTGTCTGTGTCTCCTGCTAGATCCTGCTGAGGCTGTGTGCAATGTCTCTGCGCTTCTGCAGCGTGATCCCATACGCCGTGCCCGGAGCTCTGGCACTGCTGGGCTGCTGGTGGCTCTATTCCTCCCGAAAAGCGTAGGCCAGAGACCGTGAGGAACCGACCACGGCTGCTGAGGAAGCGCTGGAGGAAGGAGGCACAGAGAAGGAATCGTGGCCCCAGATAGAAGCCTGTGTCCCTCAGAGACTCTCTTCCTCATTGGAAGAAGAATGCCCAGAGACTGAGCTTCCAGAAGTGTCACCACCACCAGTTGTGCCGAGCACCCAGGAGGATGACAAAGACAGAGACGAGCCAGCAGGATGTGCAGGGGAAAGCAGCGTCCCTGCTGCTGTTTCTGTCCCCGTGCAGAGCACAGAGTGTCCCGGCAGCGCTGCAGCCAGCCCCGCACAGGGCTCAGGCTCAGGCGCCGACGCAGAGCAGCGGCCGGCAGCAGCGCCGGCAGCGCCAGGAGCCGGGCAGAAGCCGAGCTATGCCCAGATAGCTGCTGCGCTGCCGCCATCCCCGCAGGCAGAGCCCCGGGCTGAGGCAGCGCTGCCGGGTGCCGCGCGGGATGTGCCCGCTGGGCTCTGCCCGGCTGCAGCCGCCCCAGCTGATGCCCCTCCGCAGGCGGCCGGCGCTGCTGCCCCTGAGCGGGGGCTGGCGGAGGCGGCGGCAGCGGCTGAGCACACGGCTGCCAGCAGGGATGCTGCGGGGCTGCTGGCGGCGGGCAGCCATGCGCGTGGCGCGGCAGGTAAGGGCTGTGCCGGGCTGCTGGGCACCTGGCTGGGCTGGGGCACCGACACTAACGGCTGCTGCTCCACTTGGGGCAGCGTTTGCTCAGCACTTCTTGGACTGTCTTGCCTCTGCTGCTGGGGAAAGGGTCACTGGGTTTGAGGGGCTGCTGCTGAACTCAGGCCTCCTCCTGTTGCATTCCCAGAGGTGGGCTGGTTACTCCCCAGGCATCAAGGGTGTGTGATGGGACTTGACCCTTCGTGACATCCTGGGGAACCTGATGGAGGAGCATCCCCATGGAATGCGTAGCAAGTGCTCAGTGTCACCTCTCTAGGAAAGGATCTCATTGCCTGGCCTGCTGTGTGGCAGCTGCACTGTGTGGGCTGTCTGAATGCTGACCTGTGTGCCTGTCTTGCAGGTGTAAATGGCTCTGACACAGACGGTCCCGAGTGGCAGACAGTGACCCGAAAGAAGCGCGGCCAAAGAGGAAAATCCAAGGTGGTTGTCTGGGCAATAGAGGTGCCAAAGGTAAGCAGCCACTGTCCTGCTCGTGCCTCCTGCCCTGCTCTACAGAGACACTTTCAGCTGCCGTGGGGATCCAACAGGAATGAAGAAGAGGTACAGAGATGGAAAGAAGATGCATATTAGGGCTACACCCAGGGCTGGTGGTTGGAGTCCTTCTCCAGCACCTTCCACCCTGATCTGTCAGGGTGATGCTGTGAAAGCCCTCAGAAGGCTTTGAGGGTTCACAGCTCCTAAGAGCAGGGGATGAATTGTGGTGCTTTCCACTGTGCAGGAGGGTCACGCTCCAGCTGCCTGTCCAAACCCACCCTGCAAATGAGCTGCAGGAACCAGGAAGATGGGCAAAAGAAGCCCCAGGGCTCAGTGGTGTTTGATCTACATTTCTGTCCTTGACTCTTGCTTTCTTGTCTTTCATCAAGGATACAGTCAGATACTTGATTGGCAAGCAAGGACAATTTATTAACAGCTTGAGGAGAGAGTCTGGGGCCACAATTTCTCTCTCAGCGCTCCCTGATGTCGATGACTACGAAGTCTGTCACATCAAAGGTAAGAGGATTGCCTCTTTGTTCAGAGTCTAGAAAGTAGCTTGAGGGCTTTAATTAGACTAGAAATGGATTCAGTGGCTTGGCAAGGCCACGGCTTTTACCCAAGTGTTCTGCTCAGGGCTGTTCCAGCAGAGGGATGTGGCAAGTGGCCTGGGCCTGGGCACGTGCAGCCTCTGTTGTAGGGCTGGGAATGCATTTGAGCAGCTTTGGCTGCTGGAGCTGAACCAGCCCCTTTTGCAGGATCCCTTTGGGCTTGAAGCAGCAGATAGGGGATGCTTCGCAGAATCTTGTCTGGGAACGATGTTGGAGTAATTGGGGCTGAAAAGTGTCTGTCAGTGAGTTGGGTCCCTGCTGGAGGCCAAAGCCATTCCAAGTGGGGCCTGGGGCTCTGAGTTGCTCATGTTGGTTTGATATCAGGGTCTGTGTCCAATCTGTTTCAACTGAACTTGTCAGTGCAGCTCAGGAGGCTTCTGGCAGCTGGGTTGCTTCCCATGGCAGGGCTGGAGGTGTCCTCAGCCTACCTGTGCTGCTGACCTTGGGTGGGATTCTTGTCTTCCAGGCCTCTCCCATGAAGTTGAAGGAGCGCTGAGCCTGATTGGCAGCAGGTTCAAACACCTGTATCTCGACAACATCTACCATCTGCATCCTCCTGCACCGGTGACACGTCCTTCTGTCCCTAGGACTGCAAAGTCCTAGACGCCTCAAGCACTTGCAGCAGAGAAAAAGAAGAGGAAATAGTAGTAAATTGTAGTAAATAGTAGTAATTGTAGTAAATACACTACAAAATAAAGTCTAATATTGCCAAAGAAAAACACTGGAAACAAAGGAAACTTGACAGAAAGTGAAGTACAGAAACTTGAGGGAAAGCCAGAGCCCCAGGCAGCTGCTGCCACCTGGACACAGGCTCTGCTGCCCAGGGCAGCCCCTAGTGCAGGGCTTTGCAGATGGCCAGGGAGCGGCCGTAGCACATGATGGGGAGAAGATAACGCTGTCCTGAAATGAAAAGGAGAGTCCTCAATGTGTGGGCAGCACATCCCAAGTAGGAGATGTCCCAATTGTCCCAGTGGGAATTGGCCATAGCTTTGGGACAGCGGTGAAGGTGACGCCCAGGTCCGAGAGGGAGAGGCTGAGGAGGAAGTCCATGGGAGTGGGGAGGGAGTGGTCAAAGGCTACGGCGCTGATGACGAGGCTGTTGGCCAGGAGGGCAGCCAAGGAGATGCCCAGGCACAGCCCAAAGGGCAGCAGCTGCAGCTGCCCCATGTCTGCCAAGGGCAGGAGCAGGAACTGGCTGATGGAGCTGCTGTTGCGCATTTGCTGTTCCTTTGAAGGAGAGACTTTTAAAACCAGCAAAGTGCAGGGAAAATAGAAGACAGACTCCTCTGAGCAAAGCCACTCCATTCTTCAGGTAATCACCCTCCCAATGAAATGCATTTCTCTGCTGTAGTGTGTGTTGGCTGTGAGGGGCAGGAGCTCTGCTCCTGTGCTGCTGAGGAGTCAGCTTTTCTGTGTCAGGGGTGCTCTTTTTTCGGATAGAACTCACTTTTATCACTGAAAATTGGAGGAATCTTGGCACAGGACATGGAAAGGTTCCTCTCTCCGTGCCTTAGTGCAGTCAGGAGAGTTGCAGTGCCCATTAGTCTTTTTCCTCTCTGCCCTGTGTTTTCCCTCATGCTGCCTTGAAGATGACTTCACACACAAGTAACTCCTCAAAAAGCATCTGGGCTGTAAGTCCAGCAGGACAGTCCTGTTGCAAAGGGCATTTCTGCAGACTCTTCTCTGTCCCACCCTGGAGACGGAGCTGTCCTGGAGAAAGCAGGACACAACTCCTGCTCCAGAGAAGCAAAGGGAACAGGATCACAACAATCAGAATATCAGACCAATCATAATGAGGCTGAGGAAGTGACCCTGACTCTGTCTGCAAGCCAAAGTGTGCTGAGTCCTGACACTCCCTGCTTTATCCTCCTCTCAGTGGCACAAATGAGGGATTTGTCTGCTCTTCAAATGAGACGAGTTTCTATGTCCCATTGCCCAGCCAGACAACCCAGAGGTGAAGATTGTTAGAACAGGATCCTTCCCTTTCAGATAGCCCCTGCTTGAATATGTGCACTGGGAAATGTCCTGGGACTGGTCTGGAGCTCTGAATGGCTTTCAGTGCTTAACAAAGACAGAATTGGCAGGTGTAGGAGGGGAATTGCTGTGTTTCCTGAGAAATCATTGAAAAGGGGAATGAAAAACAGTTCCAACACGTCTGTGTGAAAGATTCACCGAGGAGGGCAAGGGGAGAGCTTCCCAGCATGGCCGTGGCAACTCAGGATGGCTGCTGCTGCCTCACAGATCTTGCCATGGGATGTGTAGGAAAGGACCAAACCAAGGCAAAGGGTGAGATCAGGTGGTTTCTGGAGGAACAGAGGTGGGAAAACAGAGAGAAAAGGGGTTGAAAGGAGCAGGTCATATGTAAACATGGGGCTGATCAGTCCACTTCTGTGGCCTTGCCTTGCAGCTGATCACCACAGCCTGTCCTGCTTTCCCAATACCTGCACATCCAAGTGCTTTCTAGGGCAAGGGAGCTCTCTGCTCTAGGTACAGATGGAGGTCCGAATGCCAGCCCATCTGAGTGGGAACCACAAGTCGTCAGATCTAGTGTTCTCTGTTGGGGCAACTGGTGAGAGCAGTGGGGGGGGGGTGTGTGTGTGGTGGTTTGGCCCAACCAGCCCAGCAGCAGCACGACAGTCTCTTGCTCGGTGCCCACATCCACCCCCACCCTCGTTAGGATGGCAGAGGCCCCAGCGAAATGGCAGTAAAAAGATCACCAAGGTCGATGTGGATGGAGACAAGGGCAGGGAGGGCTCGCTGCCAGTGACGGTCCTGAGCAAAACAGACTCCAGTGCTTGACTGAGAGAGGAGAGTAGGAACGCTTATTCTACAAGAAATACGAAGGTGGGAGCTCTCGTCATTCGTGTGCAGTCAGTCTGCTCAGCCCAGACTCAAATAAAGGCTGCCCGGGGACCCCTCTACAGCAGTAGGATGGACACCTTGTGACTGGGTTTGTGGTGCCAGCTTTGACGTGAACAAGCCATTCTTCAAAGCTGGCCATGGTCAGGGAATCAACGAATCACAGAACGGTGGGGTTGGAAGGGAGCTTTAGAGATCATCTAGTCCAACCCCCCTGCTAAAGCAGGTCCATCTCCGTCAGGTCACACAGGAACGTGTCCATGTAGGTTCTGAGAGCTCCAAGGAAGGAGCCTCCACACCCTCCCGGGGCAGCCTGGGCCAGGGCTCCCTCACCCTTCCTCTAAAGCAGCTTTTCCTTCACTGAAACTACTTCTGTTCCAGCCATTGTCCACATTGGCTATTGAGTCCTGAATGGCACTTTCCTGGCTTCACAAACATCAGAGAGGATTTCTTGCTCCCCAGCTGCCTCCTCCCTGCAGCCCTGCTCAGTGTCAGACTTTCCCTGACAGTGTGAGCAGTGCTGTGCCTTTAGTAGAAGTTGAAGTTCTAAATTATTGCCAGGAATGATTCCAGAGGCCATCCCAGGGCAGGGGCAGCACTGTGGCCGTCACCAAGGGAGACAGAGAATGTTGGGCACTGCTGATGTCAGGGGCTGTTCCAGACCCCACCCGGCGTTTGTGACCTCACCTGCCCAGAGTCTATAAAGCCTCCCAGCGGGACAGCCAGAGCCAGTTGGGCTGAGCTGCCCTCGGGACAACTCGACTCCTTCTCTCGCTACTCGCCTTCCTGATCGCTTCCAGCCATTTCTCATTTGCTGCCCACTTCTCAACTCCCGTTTTCTTCCAAAGGTAAGGCTGACCTAACCTCTCAGCACAGGGAAGAGGATGTAGACAGGGATGACAGGAGAGGCTGCTCTGCACCTCCCAGTCCATTTCCAGGCTGAGCTCTTCCACCTCCAGAGGCTGGCCAAGGCTATGGGTAGTGTTGCTGTCTGGTGATGCTTCTGTTGACCACAAGATGAGGCTTTGGAAGCTAAAAGCAATGCTTTGGGCCCAGCTCTGGTTTAGAGCACAGAGCTGGTAGAGCAGAGCTGTGAATGGAAGGAGCAGCCGGAAACCTGCTCCTAGCAATAGCTCAAGCTATTCCTGTTCCCTTGCCTGGGACTACAGCTTGGCTGCAGCTTGTGGTTTTGGTGTGGTGGTTCAGCCCTGTCTGGGTGCCAGGTGCCCACCAAGTCGCTCTATCCCTCCCCCTCCTCAGCTGGATAGGGGAGAGAGAAATAAAACAAGAGGTTTGTGAGGCAAGGTAAGGACAGGGAGATCCCTCAGCAATTAATGTCTGGGGCAAAACAGACTCAGCGTGGAGAGAAAAGGTTTGATTTATTAATGAACCATTCAAAGTGATCAGGGAGAGGAGATCTCCTCTGGAGGTCTTCAAAAGCCACCTGGACATGTTCATAGAATCATAGAATCACAGACTGGTGGGGGCTGGAAGGGACCTTTAGAGATCATCCAGTGCAACCCCACTGCTTTGACAGCCAGTGTGTGTCTGTGGGAAATGTTCCACAACCAGTGTGTGAGTGTGTGTGCAAAGGTTTGATCCTTTTTAGCCCTGCTCAGTGTCAGACTTTTCCTGACAGTGTGAACAATGCTGTGCCTCCAGCAGAAGTTCTAAATTATGGCCAGTAGTGATTCCAGAGGCCATCCCAGGGAAGGGGCAGCGCTGTGGCAGTCACCAAGGGAGAGGGAGACCTTTGGGCAGTGCTGATGTCACACAGGGGCTGTTCCAGACCCCACCCGGTGTTGTGACCTCACCTGGCCGGGGGCTGTAGAGCCTCAGAGCGGGACAGCCAGAGCCAGTTGGGCTGAGCTGCCCTCGGGAGGACTCAGCTCCATCTGTAGCTACTTGCCTTTGTGCTTTCTTCAACGACTGCTTGTTTGCTGCCCACTTCTCCTCAACTTCCATCCACTTCCAAAGGTAAGGATGAACCAAATCTGCACCTCCAGTTCAATCTCTAGGCTGAGCTCTTGCCCCTGCCTAGGCTGGCCATGGCTGTGGGAAGTGTTGCTCTGTTGTAGTTTAGATTGTGGTCCAAAAAGGAGGCTACAGAGGAGGGTTTGTGCCCAAACAGGAGGGTTTGGAAGCTCGAGATGGTAGAGCAGAGCTGTGAGTTTCAGGAGCAGCTGGAAAACTGCTCCTGGAAATACCTCAAGGCATTTGTGCCACTTTTGCCTTCCTGTTTCTTTCCCTGTGTCTATTTGAACGTGCTGTCTGTGTCTCCTGCTAGATCCTGCTGAGGCTGTGTGCAATGTCTCTGCGCTTCTGCAGCGTGATCCCTTACGTCGTGCCCGGAGCGCTGGCACTGCTGGGCTGCTGGTGGCTCTATTCCTCCCGAAAAGCGCAGGCCAGAGACCGTGAGGAACCGGCCACAGCTGCTGAGGAAGCGCTGGAGGAAGGAGGCACAGAGAAGGAATCGTGGCCCCAGATAGAAGCCTGTGTCCCTCAGGGACTCTCTTCCTCATTGGAAGAGGAATGCCCAGAGACTGAGCTTCCAGAAGTGTCAACACCACCAGTTGTGCCGAGCACCCAGGAGGATGACAAAGACAGAGACGAGCCAGCAGGATGTGCAGGGGAAAGCAGCGTCCCTGCTGCTGTTTCTGTCCCCGTGCAGAGCACAGAGTGTCCCGGCAGCGCTGCAGCCAGCCCCGCACAGGGCTCAGGCTCAGGCGCCGACGCAGAGCAGCGGCCGGCAGCAGCGCCGGCAGCGCCAGGAGCCGGGCAGAAGCCGAGCTATGCCCAGATAGCTGCTGCGCTGCCGCCATCCCCGCAGGCAGAGCCCCGGGCTGAGGCAGCGCTGCCGGGTGCCGCGCGGGATGTGCCCGCTGGGCTCTGCCCGGCTGCAGCCGCCCCAGCTGATGCCCCTCTGCAGGCGGCCGGCGCTGCTGCCCCTGAGCGGGGGCTGGCGGAGGCGGCGGCAGCGGCTGAGCACACGGCTGCCAGCAGGGATGCTGCGGGGCTGCTGGCGGCGGGCAGCCATGCGCGTGGCGCGGCAGGTAAGGGCTGTGCCGGGCTGCTGGGCACCTGGCTGGGCTGGGGCACTGACACAAGCGGCTGCTGCTCCACTTGGGGCAGCGTTTGCTCAGCACTTCTTGGACTGTCTTGCCTCTGCTGCTGGGGAAAGGGTCACTGGGTTTGAGGGGCTGCTGCTGAACTCAGGCTTCCTCCTGTTGCATTCCCAGAGGTGGGCTGGTTACTCCCCAGGCATCAAGGGTGTGTGATGGGACTTGACCCTTCGTGACATCCTGGGGAACCTGATGGAGGAGCATCCCCATGGAATGCGTAGCAAGTGCTCAGTGTCACCTCTCTAGGAAAGGATCTCATTGCCTGGCCTGCTGTGTGGCAGCTGCACTGTGTGGGCTGTCTGAATGCTGACCTGTGTGCCTGTCTTGCAGGTGTAAATGGCTCTGACAAGCACTCAGAGGACACAGACGGTCCCGAGTGGCAGACAGTGACCCGAAAGAAGCGCGGCCAAAGAGGAAAATCCAAGGTGGTTGTCTGGGCAATAGAGGTGCCAAAGGTAAGCAGCCACTGTCCTGCTCGTGCCTCCTGCCCTGCCCTACAGAGACACTTTCAGCTGCCGTGGGGACCCAACAGGAATGAAGAAGAGGTACAGAGATGGAAAGAAGAGGCATGTTAGGGCTACACCCAGGGCTGGTGGTTGGAGTCCTTCTCCAGCACCTTCCACCCTGATCTGTCAGGGTGATGCTCTGAAAGCCCTCAGAAGGCTTTGAGGGTTCACAGCTCCTAAGAGCAGGGGATGAATTGTGGTGCTTTCCACTGTGCAGGAGGGTCACGCTCCAGCTGCCTGTCCAAACCCACCCTGCAAATGAGCTGCAGGAACCAGGAAGATGGGCAAAAGAAGCCCCAGGGCTCAGTGGTGTTTGATCTACATTTCTGTCCTTGACTCTTGCTTTCTTGTCTTTCATCAAGGATACAGTCTCACGCTTGATTGGCAAGCAAGGACAGTTTATTAACAGCTTAAGGAGAGAGTCTGGGGCCACAATTTCTCTCTCACCGCTCCCTGATGTCGATGACTACGAAGTCTGTCACATCAAAGGTAAGAGGATTGCCTCTTTGTTCAGAGTCTAGAAAGTAGCTTGGGGGCTTTAATTAGACTAGAAATGGATTCAGTGGCTTGGCAAGGCCACGGCTTTTACCCAAGTGTTCTGCTCAGGGCTGTTCCAGCAGAGGGATGTGGCAAGTGACCTGGGCCTGGGCACGTGCAGCCTCTGTTGTAGGGCTGGGAATGCATTTGAGCAGCTTTGGCTGCTGGAGCTGAACCAGCCCCTTTTGCAGGATCCCTTTGTGCTTGAAGCAGCAGATAGGGGATGCTTCTCAGCATCTTGTCTGGGAACGATGTTGGAGTAATTGGGGCTGAAAAGTGTCTGTCAGTGAGTTAGGTCCCTGCTGGAGGCCAAAGCCATTCCAAGTGGGGCCTGGGGCTCTGAGTTGCTCATGTTGGTTTGATATCAGGGTCTGTGTCCAATCTGTTTCAACTGAACTTGTCAGTGCAGCTCAGGAGGCTTCTGGCAGCTGGGTTGCTTCCCATGGCAGGGCTGGAGGTGTCCTCAGCCTACCTGTGCTGCTGACCTTGGGTGGGATTCTTGTCTTCCAGGCCTCTCCCATGAAGTTGAAGGAGCGCTGAGCCTGATTGGCAGCAGGTTCAAACACCTGTATCTCGACAACATCTACCCTCTGCATCCTCCTGCACCGGTGACACGTCCTTCTGTCCCTAGGACTGCAAAGTCCCAGACGCCTCAAGCGCTTGCAGCAGAGAAAAAGAAGAGGAAATAGTAGTAAATTGTAGTAAATAGTAGTAATTGTAGTAAATACACTACAAAATAAAGTCTAATATTGCCAAAGAAAAACACTGGAAACAAAGGAAACTTGACAGAAAGTGAAGTACAGAAACTTGAGGGAAAGCCAGAGCCCCAGGCAGCTGCTGTCACCTGGACACAGGCTCTGCTGCCCAGGGGGGCCCCTAGTGCAGGGCTTTGCAGATGGCCAGGGAGCGGCCGTAGCACATGATGGGGAGAAGATAACGCTGTCCTGAAATGAAAAGGAGAGTCCTCAATGTGTGGGCAGCACATCCCAAGTAGGAGATGTCCCAATTGTCCCAGTGGGAATTGGCCATAGCTTTGGGGACTGCGGTGAAGGTGACACCCAGGTCCGAGAGGGAGAGGCTGAGGAGGAAGTCCATGGGAGTGGGGAGGGAGTGGTCAAAGGCTACGGCGCTGATGACGAGGCCGTTGGCCAGGAGGGCAGCCAGGGAGATGCCCAGGCACAGCCCAAAGGGCAGCAGCTGCAGCTGCCCCATGTCTGCCAAGGGCAGGAGCAGGAACTGGCTGATGGAGCTGCTGTTGGGCATTTGCTGTTCCTTTGAAGGAGAGACTTTTAAAACCAGCAAAGTGCAGGGAAAATAGAAGACAGACTCCTCTGAGCAAAGCCACTCCATTCTTCAGGTAATCACCCTCCCAATGAAATGCATTTCTCTGCTGTAGTGTGTGTTGGCTGTGAGGGGCAGGAGCTCTGCTCCTGTGCTGCTGAGGAGTCAGCTTTTCTGTGTCAGGGGGTGCTCTTTTTTCGGATAGAACTCACTTTTATCACTGAAAATTGGAGGAATCTTGGCACAGGACATGGAAAGGTTCCTCTCTCCATGCCTTAGTGCAGTCAGGAGAGCTGCAGTGCCCATTAGTCTTTTTCCTCTCTGCCCTGTGTTTTCCCTCATGCTGCCTTGAAGATGACTTCACACACAAGTAACTCCTCAAAAAGCATCTGGGCTGTAAGTCAAGCAGGACAGTCCTGTTGCAAATGGCACTTCTGCAGACTCTTCTCTGTCTCACCCTTGAGATGGAGCTGTCCTGGAGAAAGAGGACACAACTCCTGCTCCAGAGAAGCAAAGGGAACAGGATCACAACAATCAGAATATCAGACCAATCGTAATGAGGCTGAGGAAGTGACCCTGACTCTGTATGCAAGCCAAAGTGTGCTGAGTCCTGACACTCCCTGCTTCATCCTCCTCTCAGTGGCACAAATGAGGGATTTGTCTGCTCTTCAAATGAGACGAGTTTCTATGTCCCATTGCCCAGCCAGACAACCCAGAGGTGAAGACTGTTAGAACAGGATCCTTCCCTTTCAGATAGCCCCTGCTTGAATATGTGCACTGGGAAATGTCCTGGGGCTGGTCTGGAGCTCTGAATGGCTTTCAGTGCTTAACAAAGACAGAATTGCCAGGTGTAGGAGGGGAATTGCTGTGTTTCCTGAGAAATCATTGAAAAGAGGAATGAAAAACAGTTCCAACACATCTGTGTGAAAGATTCACCGAGGAGGGCAAGGGGAGAGCTTCCCAGCACGGCCGTGGCAACTCAGGATGGCTGCTGCTGCCTCACAGATCTTGCCATGGGATGTGTAGGAAAGGACCAAACCAAGGCAAAGGGTGAGATCAGGTGGTTTCTGGAGGAACAGAGGTGGGAAAACAGAGAGAAAAGGGGTTGAAAGGAGCAGGTCACACGTAAACAGGGGGCTGATCAGTCCACTTCTGTGGCCTTGCCTTGCAGCTGATCACCACAGCCTGTCCTGCTTTCCCAATACCTGCACATCCAAGTGCTTTCTAGGGCAAGGGAGCTCTCTGCTCTAGGTAAAGATGGAGGTCCGAGTGCCAGCCCATCTGAGTGGGAACCACAAGTCGTCAGGTCTAGTATTCTCTGTTGGGGCAACTGGTGAGAGCAGTGGGGGGGGTGTAACACTGGGGTGTGTTTGTCGTGGATTGGCCCAACCAGCCCAGCAGCACCACGACAGTCTCTCGCTCGGTGTCCCCATCTACCCCCACCCTCGTTAGGATGCAGAGGCCCCAGCGAAATGGCACTAAAAAGATCACCAAATATGAAGGTGGGAGCTCTCGTCATTCGTGTGCAGTCAGTCTGCTCAGCCCAGACTCAAATAAAGGCTGCCCTGGGACCTCTCTACAGCAGTAGGATGGACACCTTGTGACTGGGTTTGTGGTGCCAGCTTTGACGTGAACAAGCCATTCTTCAAAGCTGGCCATGGTCAGGGAATCAACGAATCACAGAACGGTGGGGTTGGAAGGGAGCTTTAGAGATCATCTAGTCCAACCCCCCTGCTAAAGCAGGTCCATCTCCATCAGGTCACACAGGAACGTGTCCATGTGGGTTCTGAGAGCTCCAAGGAAGGAGCCTCCACACCCTCCCAGGGCAGCCTGGGCCAGGGCTCCCTCACCCTTCCTCTAAAGCAGCTTTTCCTTCACTGAAACTACTACTGTTCCAGCCATTGTCAGCATTGGCTATTGAGTCCTGATTGGCACTTTCCTGGCTTCACAAACATCAGAGAGGATTTCTTGCTCGCCAGCTGCCTCCTCCCTGCAGCCCTGCTCAGTGTCAGACTTTCCCTGACAGTGTGAGCAGTGCTGTGCCTTTAGTAGAAGCTGAAGTTCTAAATTATTGCCAGGAATGATTCCAGAGGCCATCCCAGGGCAGGGGCAGCACTGTGGCCGTCACCAAGGGAGACAGAGAATGTTGGGCACTGCTGATGTCAGGGGCTGTTCCAGACCCCACCCGGCGTTTGTGACCTCACCTGCCCAGAGTCTATAAAGCCTCCCAGCGGGACAGCCAGAGCCAGTTGGGCTGAGCTGCCCTCGGGACAACTCGACTCCTTCTCTCGCTACTCGCCTTCCTGATTGCTTCCAGCCATTTCTCATTTGCTGCCCACTTCTCAACTCCCGTTTTCTTCCAAAGGTAAGGCTGACCTAACCTCTCAGCACAGGGAAGAGGATGTAGACCGGGATGACAGGAGAGGCTGCTCTGCACCTCCCAGTCCATTTCCAGGCTGAGCTCTTCCACCTGCAGAGCCTGGCCAAGGCTATGGGTAGTGTTGCTGTCTGGTGATTCTTCTGTTGACCACAAGATGAGGCTTTGGAAGCTAAAAGCAATGCTTTGGACCCAAACATGAGGGTTTAGAGCACAGAGCTGGTAGAGCAGAGCTGTGAATGGAAGGAGCAGTCGGAAACCTGCTCCTAGCAATAGCTCAAGCAATTCCTGTTCCCTTGCCTGGGACTACAGCTTGGCTGCAGCTTGAGGTTTTGGTGTGGTGGTTCAGCCCTGTCTGGGTGCCAGGTGCCCACCAAGTCGCTCTATCCCTCCCCCTCCTCAGCTGGATAGGGGAGAGAGAAATAAAACAAGAGGTTTGTGAGGCAAGGTAAGGACAGGGAGATCCCTCAGCAATTAGTGTCTGGGGCAAAACAGACTCAGCGTGGGGAGAAAAGGTTTGATTTATTTATGAACCCTTCAAACTGAGCAGAGAGAGGAGATCTCCTCTGGAGGTCTTCAAAAGCCACCTGGACATGTTCATAGAATCATAGAATCACAGACTGGTGGGGGCTGGAAGGGACCTTTAGAGATCATCCAGTGCAACCCCACTGCTTTGACAGCCAGTGTGTGTCTGTGGGAAATGTTCCACAATTGTGTGTGAGTGTGTGTGCAAAGGTTTGATCCTTTTTAGCCCTGCTCAGTGTTAGACTTTTCCTGACAGTGTGAACAATGCTGTGCCTCCAGCAGAAGTTCTAAATTATGGCCAGTAGTGATTCCAGAGGCCATCCCAGGGAAGGGGCAGCGCTGTGGCAGTCACCAAGGGAGAGGGAGACCTTTGGGCAGTGCTGATGTCACACAGGGGCTGTTCCAGACCCCACCCGGCGTTGTGACCTCACCTGGCCAGGGGCTGTAGAGCCTCAGAGCGGGACAGCCAGAGCCAGTTGGGCTGAGCTGCCCTCGGGAGGACTCAGCTCCATCTGTAGCTACTTGCCTTTGTGCTTTCTTCAACGACTGCTTGTTTGCTGCCCACTTCTCCTCAACTTCCATCCACTTCCAAAGGTAAGGATGAACCAAATCTGCACCTCCAGTTCGATCTCTAGGCTGAGCTCTTGCCCCTGCCTAGGCTGGCCATGGCTGTGGGAAGTGTTGCTCTGTTCTAGTTTAGATTGTGATCTAAAAAGGAGGCTACAGAGGAGGGTTTGTGCCCAAACAGGAGGGTTTGGAAGCTCGAGATGGTAGAGCAGAGCTGTGAGTTTCAGGAGCAGCTGGAAAACTGCTCCTGGAAATACCTCAAGGCATTTGTGCCACTTTTGCCTTCCTGTTTCTTTCCCTGTGTCTATTTGAACGTGCTGTCTGTGTCTCCTGCTAGATCCTGCTGAGGCTGTGTGCAATGTCTCTGCGCTTCTGCAGCGTGATCCCTTACGTCGTGCCCGGAGCGCTGGCACTGCTGGGCTGCTGGTGGCTCTATTCCTCCCGAAAAGCGCAGGCCAGAGACCGTGAGGAACCGGCCACGGCTGCTGAGGAAGCGCTGGAGGAAGGAGGCAAAGAGAAGGAATCGTGGCCCCAGATAGAAGCCTGTGTCCCTCAGGGACTCTCTTCCTCATTGGAAGAGGAATGCCCAGAGACTGAGCTTCCAGAAGTGTCAACACCACCAGTTGTGCCGAGCACCCAGGAGGATGACAAAGACAGAGACGAGCCAGCAGGATGTGCAGGGGAAAGCAGCGTCCCTGCTGCTGTTTCTGTCCCCGTGCAGAGCACAGAGTGTCCCGGCAGCGCTGCAGCCAGCCCCGCACAGGGCTCAGGCTCAGGCGCCGACGCAGAGCAGCGGCCGGCAGCAGCGCCGGCAGCGCCAGGAGCCGGGCAGAAGCCGAGCTATGCCCAGATAGCTGCTGCGCTGCCGCCATCCCCGCAGGCAGAGCCCCGGGCTGAGGCAGCGCTGCCGGGTGCCGCGCGGGATGTGCCCGCTGGGCTCTGCCCGGCTGCAGCCGCCCCAGCTGATGCCCCTCCGCAGGCGGCCGGCGCTGCTGCCCCTGAGCGGGGGCTGGCGGAGGCGGCGGCAGCGGCTGAGCACACGGCTGCCAGCAGGGATGCTGCGGGGCTGCTGGCGGCGGGCAGCCATGCGCGTGGCGCGGCAGGTAAGGGCTGTGCCGGGCTGCTGGGCACCTGGCTGGGCTGGGGCACTGACACAAACGGCTGCTGCTCCACTTGGGGCAGCGTTTGCTCAGCACTTCTTGGACTGTCTTGCCTCTGCTGCTGGGGAAAGGGTCACTGGGTTTGAGGGGCTGCTGCTGAACTCGGGCCTCCTCCTGTTGCATTCCCAGAGGTGGGCTGGTTACTCCCCAGGCATCAAGGGTGTGTGATGGGACTTGACCCTTCGTGACATCCTGGGGAACCTGATGGAGGAGCATCCCCATGGAATGCGTAGCAAGTGCTCAGTGTCACCTCTCTAGGAAAGGATCTCATTGCCTGGCCTGCTGTGTGGCAGCTGCACTGTGTGGGCTGTCTGAATGCTGACCTGTGTGCCTGTCTTGCAGGTGTAAATGGCTCTGACAAGCACTCGGAGGACACAGACGGTCCCGAGTGGCAGACAGTGACCCGAAAGAAGCGCGGCCAAAGGGGAAAATCCAAGGTGGTTGTCTGGGCAATAGAGGTGCCAAAGGTAAGCAGCCACTGTCCTGCTCGTGCCTCCTGCCCTGCCCTACAGAGACACTTTCAGCTGCCGTGGGGACCCAACAGGATTGAAGAAGAGGTGCAGAGATGGAAAGAAGAGGCATGTTAGGGCTACACCCAGGGCTGGTGGTTGGAGTCCTTCTCCAGCACCTTCCACCCTGATCTGTCAGGGTGATGCTCTGAAAGCCCTCAGAAGGCTTTGAGGGTTCACAGTCCCTGAGAGCAGGGGATGAATTGTGGTACTTTCCACTGTGCAGGAGGGTCACGCTCCCGCTGCCTGTCCAAACCCACCCTGCAAATGAGCTGCAGGAACCAGGAAGATGGGCAAAAGAAGCCCCAGGGCACAGTGGTGTTTGATCTACGTTTCTGTCCTTGACTCTTGCTTTCTTGTCTTTCATCAAGGATACAGTCAGATACTTGATTGGCAAGCAAGGACAGTTTATTAACAGCTTGAGGAGAGAGTCTGGGGCCACAATTTCTCTCTCAGCGCTCCCTGATGTCGATGACTACGAAGTCTGTCACATCAAAGGTAAGAGGAATGCCTCTTTGTTCAGAGTCTAGAAAGTAGCTTGGGGGCTTTAATTAGACTAGAAATGGATTCAGTGGCTTGGCAAGGCCATGGCTTTTACCCAAGTGTTCTGCTCAGGGCTGTTCCAGCAGAGGGATGTGGCAAGTGGCCTGGGCCTGGGCACGTGCAGCCTCTGTTGTAGGGCTGGGAATGCATTTGAGCAGCTTTGGCTGCTGGAGCTGAAGCAGCCCCTTTTGCAGGATCCCTTTGGGCTTGAAGCAGCAGATAGGGGATGCTTCTCAGCATCTTGTCTGGTATCGATGTTGGAGCAATTGGGGCTGAAAAGTGTCTGTCAGTGAGTTGGGTCCCTGCTGGAGGCCAAAGCCATTCCAAGTGGGGCCTGGGGCTCTGAGTTGCTCACGTTGGTTGGATATCACGGTCTGTGTCCAATCTGTTCCAACTGAACTTGTCAGTGCAGCTCAGGAGGCTTCTGGCAGCTGGGTTGCTTCCCATGGCAGGGCTGGAGGTGTCCTCAGCCTACCTGTGCTGCTGACCTTGGGTGGGATTCTTGTCTTCCAGGCCTCTCCCATGAAGTTGAAGGAGCGCTGAGCCTGATTGGCAGGAGGTTCAAACACCTGTATCTCGACAACATCTACCCTCTGCATCCTCCTGCACCGGTGACACGTCCTTCTGTCCCTAGGACTGCAAAGTCCCAGACGTCTCAAGCGCTTGCAGCAGAGAAAAAGAAGAGGAAATAGTAGTAAATTGTAGTAAATAGTAGTAATTGTAGTAAATACACTACAAAATAAAGTCTAATGTTGCCAAAGAAAAACACGGGAAACAAAGGAAACTTGACAGAAAGTAAAGTACAGAAACTTGAGGGAAAGCCAGAGCCCCAGGCAGCTGCTGCCACCTGGACACAGGCTCTGCTGCCCGGGGTGCCCCTAGTGCAGGGCTGGGCAGATGGCCAGGGAGCGGCCGTAGCACATGATGGGGAGAAGATAACGCTGTCCTGAAATGAAAAGGAGAGTCCTCAATGTGTGGGCAGCACATCCCAAGTAGGAGATGTCCCAATTGTCCCAGTGGGAATTGGCCATAGCTTTGGGACAGCGGTGAAGGTGACGCCCAGGTCCGAGAGGGAGAGGCTGAGGAGGAAGTCCATGGGAGTGGGGAGGGAGTGGTCAAAGGCTATGGTGCTGATGACAAGGCCGTTGGCCCGGAGGGCAGCCAAGGAGATGCCCAGGCACAGCCCAAAGGGCAGCAGCTGCAGCTGCCCCATGTCTGCCAAGGGCAGGAGCAGGAACTGGCTGATGGAGCTGCTGTTGGGCATTTGCTGTTCCTTTGAAGGAGAGCCTTTTAAAACCAGCAAAATGCAGGGAAAATAGAAGACAAGACTCCTCTGAGCAAAGCCAGCTCTGTCTCCTCACCCTCTGCAGCTCTCCGAGAGCAGCAGCTCCAGAGCCAGCCAGTACGTGCAGCAGAGGCTGTGGTGCCTGCAGAGCCGCAAGCCGTCCGTGCAAGAGGCGGCCGCCAGGTTCATGGGTGAGACACGGCCCCAGCCCCGGCTGTGCTGCTGGGGGCTCCCTGCGCCCTCTCCCAGCCCTGCCCTGGGCCTCGCGCTCGCTGGCATGGGAAGGCCCTGGGCTGGGCCCTGACAAGGTCAGGGGGGCGCGTGGCCGGGCCGGAGGGGCCGCTGTGGGGCAGCTGTGACCCGCTGTGTGTTCTCAGGGCTTGCTGGGCAGCGCCTGAAGGGTCAGCAGGAGGAGCTCCAGGCCATGCGTGAGGGTGAGTGAGGGCAGCGGGGTGTCAGCAGAGGCTGGTGGGGAGGAGGAAAGGCCCTGGGCCTGGAGCTGCAAGCGGGAGAGCTCTGCCCTTGTGCAGACAAGGGCTGGTGTGGGCAGAGCAGACAGAGGTGTCAGGGGCATGGGGGGGATTCGTGGGCAGCACCTTCTGGCTGATGCCGTTGGCCCCTGCTCCCTCCAGGCCACGGGAAGGGCTGGTGAGCTGGGTCTGGCAGGAGGGCTTGCTGGGGTGCCCGCCAGCCCGGGCTGTGAGCTCAGCTCTGCTCGTCTGTGTTTCAGCCCTTCAGAGCATGCCAGGTGACATCAGCGCTTCACTCGCGAACCTGTCGGCTCAAACGCAGCTCATCCTGACAGCTGTAGATGGAACAGCATCCTCCAGGCCCAGTCTGCTGCACCGGCTCCACGGGGCCTGGAGGAGACAGACTTCTCTCTGGGTCTCTGACTGACTGTGCAGCGGGAGCTCTGTGCAGGGCTGATCCCCCTCGTCAGTGAAACAAGGCACTCCAGCAGCCAAATCAGCCTTTCCCTTCTCTTTGCTCCTTCCTTTCCCCCTGGCTTTGTGTTTCTGTGTTTGTGTTTAGTCTTCTGTTTGAACTGGGAGTTGATCCCCTGACCCTTGAGTCCGGTTGACCAGGTTCATGGAGTTGTTTGGTGGTTTCCAGGGAAACTGAAAGGGAAAATCAAAAGACACAAGAATGAATGAGAGGATGGCCCTTGGGAAAATGTAATAAAGGAACATGTCACCAGCAGTACCTGAGTGTTTGCTGCTCTGGATATCAGTGGAGGGGAAAGGAATGCTTTCACCTGCTTGGAGAAATCAGGCTGTTGCCTGCAGGCCATAGAAAAACCGCTTCCTAAGACAAGACGAGAAGTAAAGAAAAGGTTCTGAACTGTTAGGTTTCAGTTCCTGGTCCAGGGCACGGGCTGCAGCGACTAGAGCAAAGTGGCCTGCGCGGTGTCCCAGCTGCCTGCTGGCAGTAGCGACATTCGCTCCAGCCCGCCCCAAGATGGAGTAGCTGAACTGTAGGGAATGTTCAGCCTTACATTCTCCATGACTCAGACCAGAACGGCCTCATGCTGATGTTTCCCTGTGTTTCACATCACCAGTTACGACCCTACCACGGGGCTGCCCCTGATTCAGCTGTGGAGCTTGATGGGAGATGAGGTACGTGTGTGACATACCCACTGCCGCAGCTCCGTCAGCGTCCAGGATTAGGGGCTTTCTCCTGTTCATGAGGAACTTGCTGACGTTTCCTGCTGGTGTTCTGATGTGCTTTTTTCTCACCTCCCTGTAGGTGGTCTCAGTAAACAGAGCGCTGGTGGAAAGACGATTTGCTCAGTGGCTGGACTACCAAAGTCCTGCCAAGCCCAAGTGCAGCTGATGTTCTTCTGTATCTAGCAACCCTGTAAATATCCTCCAGAATAAAGTCAGATATTGTCCAAAAACACCCCTGGAAGCCAAGGGAACGTTAGAGAAGCTTCTCCACCCCAAAGTGTCCTGTGTGAAGTTGTGGCTGCTGTTGCGTCAGTTGCAGATACAGCAGAGAAGTCTGCCCCCCACTATGATGTATTGATGGCCTCTTTAAAACACACTGTTGAGAATGCTGTTCAGCAGGAATTAAGGCTACTGAATGCAGCAGCCTAACTGGCCTTGCTGTTGGTAAAGCAGATGGAGCTGTGGAGGTGGTGGTCACAGGCCACAGTGCTGATGATGAGGCTGTTGGCCAGGAGGGCAGCCAGGGTGATGCCCAAGGAGATGCCCAGGGAGATGCTCAGCAAGAGCCCAAAGTGCAGAGCTGCAGCTGCCGCCTGTCTGCAAAGGGCAGGAGGAGGAAGCGGGTGATGGAGATGCTGTTGGACATCTGCTGCCTCTGGGCATGGGGCACTTTTGGGGTTCTGGGCTTTGTCCAGCTCCTTCCCGTTACCACAACAGGGAGTGTTCTTGGATGTCAGGAGCCCTCAGCATTTCTGCTGCCCTCAGGGAGCACAGAGCGAGGGCTGCGAGGCCAGAGGATGGGCTGTGGGTGAGAGTAGAGCCAGGGCAGCCGGGCTGTGCCCCTGCCTGGTTCCCAGCGCCCTGTTCCTGTCCCTTTCTGCCCGTCCCCTGTGAGTCTGCACAGCCCCAGCCCCTGCTGAGAGCAGAGGGATCCCCCTCACACCACTCCGTGTCTCGCCCTTGCTCAAGCTCTCAGCCCCCCACGGCCAGCCAAGGGCACTGACGGCTCATTTCCCCCACCCAGCAGCACTGTCTGTGCCTCAGTGTGTCTGTGCTCTCTGTGGGGCACCGAGACAACACACAGCTCCCAGGCAGAGAACAGACAGGACATGGACAGAGCTGCTTGTGCCTGATCCAGAGGCTCCCTCAGGCCGCAGCCCCCTGTGAGGCCAAACCCCACAGGCCCAGCTGGTTGCCAGGCTCCGGCTGCCTCACATTTTTTGAGGGGAAAAAACTGTTTTGGGGTAAGAATCACTTCTTTGAAGCAAACTAAGTTGATCTGAGAGGGGAAAAATCCCTCTGAGGCGGGAAAAGTGCCTTTCTGAGAGGGAAAACCGCTTTTTGGGTGAAAATCGCTGCTTTGAGGAAAACTGAGTTGATCCGAGGCTTTGTGTGAGGGAAGAAGCCACTTTGTGCAGGGGATAGTCACGTTTTCAGGGGGAAAAGTGCTTTTCTGGGGGAAAAATCACTGCTTTGAGGTAAATTAAGTTCATCTGACGGGGGGAGAAATCCCTTTGAGGCAGGAAAAGCGCCTTTCTGAGGGGAAAAACATAATTTTGGGGTGAAAATCACTGCTTTGAGGTAATTAAGTTGATCCCAGGCTTTATATGAAGGAAAAAGACACTTTACGTAAGGGAAAGTCACATTTTGAATGGAAAAAGCTCTGTTTAAGGGTAAAAATCATTGCTTTGATGCAAATTAAGTTCATCTGAGGGGGGAGAAATCCTTTTGAGGCCGGAAAATTGCCTTTTTGAGGGTAAAAACTGCTTTTCTGGGGGGAGAATTGCTGCTTTGAGGCAAAATTAGCTCATCTGAGGAGGAAAAGTTCCTTTCTGAGGGGGAAAAATGATTTTTGGGGTGAAAATTGCTGCTTTGAGGCAGATTAGACTCATTTGAGGAGGGAAAAATCCCTTTGAAGCAGGAAAAGCGCCTGAGGAAAAAATCAGCTTTTTGGGGTGAAAATAGATGCTTTGAGGCAAATGAAGTTGATCCCAGGCTTTGTGTGAGGAAAAAATCCAGTTTGTGTGGGGGAAAGTCACATTTTGAGGGGAAAAAACCTCTGGTTTAGGGTAAAAATCACTGCTTTGAGGCAAATTAAGTTCATCTGAGGGGGGAGAAATCCTTTTGAGGTGGGAAAATTGCCTTTTTGAGGGTAAAAACTGCTTTTTTGGGGGGGAATTGCTGCTTTGAGGCAAAATTAGCTCATCTGAGGGGAAAAAGTGCCTTTTAAGGTTAAAATCAGCTTTTTTAGAGGGGAAAGCACCGCTTTGAGGCAAATTGAGTTAATATGAGGGGAGAAAAGTCCCTTTAAGGAGGGAAAATTGCCTTTCTGAGGGGAAAAACTGCTTTTTGGGGTGAAAATCGCTGTTTTGAGGCAAATGAAGTTGATCCCAGGCTTTGTGTGAGGGAAAAAGCCACTTTATGTGGGGGAAAGCCACATTTTGAGGGGAAAAAAACCTATGTTTTAGGGTAAAAATCACTGCTTTGAGGCAAATTAAGTGCACCTGAGGGGAGAGAAATCCTTTTGAGGCAGGAAAAGCACCTCTCTGAGGGGAAAAACCTCTTTTTTCGGTGAAAATCGCTGCTTTGAGGAAAACTGAGTTATCTGAGGGGGGAAAAATCCCTTTAAGGCAGGAAAATCGCTGTTCTGTGGGGAAAACCAGCTTTTTTTCCGGAAAATAGCTGCTTTGAGGCAAATTAAGTTAATCTGATAGGGGAAAAATCCCTTTGAGGCAGGAAAAGCGCCTTTCTGAGGCAAAAACTACTGGTTTAGGGCAAAACCGCCGCTTTAAGGGCGAAAATGGGAATCATTTGAGGTATAAAACGAAGGTGTGAGGGGAAATTTAATCTTTGAGGGCAAAACGGTCCCTCTAAGCTCAACAACCCGCCGCTTTTTGGGGTAAAATGGAGCAATTTAAACGATTCTCTCCCCGTTCCTGCCAGCCCCGCGCCTCCCAACACCTTTCTCCAGCTCCCTCTCGCGTCCCTCCTCCTCCCCATTCCCCTCCCCGCTGTACCTCGCCCTCGCTTTTGGCGTCAAAAGCCGCTTTTTCTCCGCCTCCTCCCTCCCCTCAGCCGGGCGGAAGCGGGAAAACGCGCGCTCGGCACAAAATGGCGGCCGCCTCTGTCCTCACCCAACATGGCGGCGCCCTCACAGCACCCGCCCCCTTCACCGTAACGGCGTCCGTACAACATGGCGGCGTCCGCACAGCACCCGCCCCCTTCACCGTAACGGCGTCCGTACAACATGGCGGCGTCCGCACAGCCGCCATGTTGGGTGATTTGTACCTCCCACGAGCTCCTTTTCCCACCTCACAGCAGCGGTTTTGCCCCTGAAACGGCCGTTGTCGCCTCAAACCGAACCTGTGACCAACCTGCCCTCATTTTGTGACTCGAAACCCCCATTTTGGTTGGATTTTCGGGCCATTTGGGGCGTTTGGGGCTCATTTGGGGAGGGTTCGGCTCATTTTGGGGGGGTTTGGGTACATTTTGCGGAGTTTTGGATTAATTTTGTGGGGTTTGGGGTCATTTGGGAGGTTTTGGGCTCATTTGGGGGGATTTCGGGTTCATTGGGGGGGGTTGGGGCCATTTGGGGGCGTTTTGGGCACATTTTTCTGAGTTTTGGGTCATTTGGGGCTTGGGGCTCATTTTGTGGGGGTTTGGGTTCATTTTGTGGGGTTTGGGCCATTTGGAAGGTTTTGGGCTCATTTTGGGGGATTTTGAGTTGATTTGAGGGGTGTCTAAGCTCATGGGGAGACCTCTCCCCCCCCCCACCCTCCAATTCCCCTCCCAGCTTACCCCGAGGGACATTTTGGGGGCGGGAGGGGGAGTTATTGCACCATCAGGGGGGTGGAGCCCCCCTAAACCCCACCTACCCCCCCGAAAAGAGTGGGTGGGCTTCGGCTTGACCACCCCCCACGCTCTTTTCCCCTCCTCCACCCTCCCTACGTCTTTGGGGGGTATCAGGGACAGCCCCCCATCATCCGGGGCGGGGCTGAGGTGCCACAGGGCAGCAGAAACTCATCGAGAGAGGGGGGAGGTGAGTTGGGGCGGTCTTGGGGGCTTTTGAGGGGTGGTGTGGGGTTGTTTGGGGTGGTCTGGGGGCGTTTGAGGGGGTCTGTGGGGGTTTGGAGGGTTTCAGGGTCGATTGAGGGGATATGGGGTCACTTGGGGGAGTTGGAGTCTTTTGTGGGGGTTTTGGGGTCATTTGGGGGGGCTTGGGGTCGTTTGGGGGGATATGGGGTCACTTGGGAGGCCTGGGGAGATTTGGGGTCGTTTGGGGGTGTTTTGGTATCATTTGGGGGAGGTTAGGGGGGAGTTTGGGTCGTTTGGGGGCATTTGGAGTCGTTTGAGGGGGTTTGGGCTCATTTTGGGGGGTTTTGGGCTCATTTGGGTTGATTTGGGTCCATGTGGGGGCTCTGGGGGCATTTTGGGCTTTTTGGTCTCATTTGCAGGAGTTTTGGGTCATTTGTAGGGGGTTGGGGCCATTTTGAGGGGTTTTGGGATAATATGGGGGGGTTTGGGCTCATTTGGGGGGCTTTTTGGACCATTTTGGGGGGTTTTGGGTCATTTGAGGAGGTTTCAGGTTCATTTAGGGGGGGTTGGGTCTCATTTGGGGGGATTTTTAGACCATTTTGGGGGATTTTGGGTCATTTGAGTAGGTTTTAGGTTAATTTAGGGGGGTCTTGGGCTCATTTGGGGGGATTTTGGGTCATTTGGGGAGGTTTTAGGTTCATTTAGAGGGGGTTGGGGCTCATTTGGGGGGGTCTTGGGCTCATTTGGGGGGGTCTTGGGCTCATTTGGGGGAGTTTTGGGTCATTTGGAGGGAGTTTTGGCTCATTTGGAGGGAATTGGGGTCATTTGGGTAGGTTTTGGGCTCATGTGGGAGGCTTTTGGGACAATTTGGGGGGGGTCTTGGGCTCATTTGGGGGAGTTTTGGGATCATTTGGGGGTTTTTGGGTCATTTGGGGAGGTTTTGGGCTCATTTGGGGGGCTTTTGGGGCCATTTTTGGGGGTTTTGGGTCATTTGAGGAGGTTTCAGGTTCATTTAGGGTGGTTTTGGGCTCTTTTGGGGGGACTTTAGGCTCATTTGGAGGGGTTGGGGTTCATTTGGGGTTGTCTTGGGTCATTTGGGGGGGTTTGTGCCCTTTGCCCTTTGCCTCTTGGCTTGGGGGGGGGGGATGTTTTTTGCGGGGGGAGGGGACATCCCCTTTCCATGATGCCCTGGGTGTAAGAAATATTGATGTTGCTTTTGCAGAATTAGAACTTAAGACAAGGAGTTTCGACTGCTGTCTGTGTCTGTGTGGTGTAAATCAGGGCACTGACCATAAGACAGTTACCTGCTTGTTTGTAGCGTTAACTAGAGTTTTAAATCTCAGGCCTGTGGGGAATGGGTCATAATGTACAAAAACCAGCCATCCCCTGAGGGGATTGTAGGTGCCTGGAGAAGTTGTAAACCTTGGAGTACCTGATCAATGGGGAAACAAGGAAGGGACCCTGGATAGGGAATAACAAGCCCAATGTTGTACCTGTCAGGGGTGCTGCTGGCTAGGACACCGCTCTTGCAAGAACGCTTCATACAAGTGCTTCCCTGCAGAGTCTGACCCGAGTCTTTCACGAGGAAGCTTGTTTTGTTTCTCACATGGATGTTCTGTCATTTCTTTTTATGTGTTAGAGGTGTTTATACTTGTTTCATCTCAACAGTGGTCAGTAGGGATGCAGCTAAAATCTAAACTGGAAGCTGTGCAACGTAATCTTAAATACAGTGCAGTATAGTGCTAGATTCTACTCAGTTCCACAAGGCATCAGGGAAAAGTCCTTTTCCCAGAATATAGCTAGGATAGCTAACCCCAACTGCCCAAGGGACATTCCATACCATAGGATGATGTTCTCAGCAATAAAACCTGTGGGGAAGGAGGAGAAAAGGGGAAGCCAAATTCAGTAAGTAGAGACGTTCCCAAGTCAGTGTTAATACACGCTGAAGCCCTCCAGGAGATGCATAAACATCTGGCCACCAGTGGGAAACGATGTATTCCTCATTTTGCTTTGCTTCTACACCTAGCTTTTGTTTTACCCCTTGAGGTGTTTACCTATTTCACCCATCAACCTAGGAGTTTTCTCACTTTAATCCTTCCAGTTCTGTTAATCATCCCACTGCAGGAGAGTTAGGAAGCAGCTGTGTGGTGTTGAACTGGGATTAACCCCTAAGAGCAGGAGACCCAGATCAGAGGAGAGACTGGGATAGAACTGGTTACAAAGGCTAAGCAGAAAGCTATGACTCTATTATAAAGAAAACAACTGTCCTGTAGACTCCTGAGCATGAAGAAAAGCCCGTTGATGGGGTTTGTTGTGTGTTCTGTGTTTTCATACATAGTTCTTGAAAACAATAGGGAAGCCTTATGTCTCTGAACTTTACACAGTGTTTGGTTGAACAAACTGTTTAGATAATAGCAATACCTTTTAGATTGTATGTGCCATTAATTACAGTGCTAAAGAAACTTGAAAGCTGAGAAGTCCTTTAATGACCTAATGGCTTGAAGTTGAAAGATGCTTTGCTTGTTGGCATTCTGTATGCTCAGTATCCAGCCCCAGTACTTTTTAACGGGCCTCACTAAAGATTAAGTTTTTAGATTTGCTGCTCAGATAGCTTCTGCTCAAATAATGGGATGTTTTTAAGTCTAATATTACCTGGTTTTGTTATCTACTCCTTGCCCTAGGTTGAAAGTCCGAGTTGCTTCTGGGTTCCTATGGAAGGATGTGAGCCTTACACAGTCAATGAAATAGAATATAAAAACCTGACTGCTGCAATGAATCAGCTCTACCACACACCTTACAAAGATGTGGATGAGGCAAAACCAGTCACGGTAGAAGAAGGACAGGTAAAAGCACCGTTATGTTGTGTAGATAGCAAGAGTCTTTGCATTGGTTTGGGGCTGAAGCATCCAGGGTGCTTTTTCAAAACAATATTGTCAGGCACTGGAAGCATTCATGTGGATCCCATATAGAGCAAAGAAATGTAGACTGTATCGCACACAGCCAGTGACACTGCATGTCAGCTTCTGTGGAAGTACTGCAGGAACAGTGTAAGTAGAGTTTAATAACTATATTAGTAAGTTTCCTAAGCATGAAGTCTTGTTACATCAGTTATTTTTAGAAGAGATTGTGTTTCAAGAAGAAGGTAGGAAATCAGGTTACAAAACCTGTTTCAGAAGAGCAGTTCTTAAACAGAACCAATTGGTGATTAATGAATGTTTCTTCCTTAGTGATTCCAGTTTTATTATTGACCTGTTTTAATCCTTTGTTATGTCTCATTGGTGCACTTCTTAAGATTTATCATGACTTGAAGTAATCTCTTGACATGTATCCAAAGCTTTTTCCAAAGTTGTTAATTTTGTTGAGGTAGGATGGTTGGTTGTGTTTATTTTCCTAGAGCAGCTAAAAGATGGGATAGTGCTGCTACTCAGTATTGTCTAAACCTTCTCAAAGGTAAGTAAAACGTCCTGCCAAAATGGTCATTGGTATTTCTGTTTTGGGAAAAAGAAACCATTGGAGAATTGTAGTGCTTGTATTTTGTATTTATTTAAGAATGTTGTATGTTAAAAATACAGAAAGAAGCTACATTAGTGGTTTCTGTGTGGACTAAGGCAAAAACATTTGTGGAGCTGCATGTTGAGTACTGTGGGCTTCCATGCTGCATCAATTTTGACAGTTGACTAGAGGGTATCTGGCTCTTGGATAGGCTAAATAACGTAGGACTCGTGTGACAGTTGTTTTGAACAATGAAGCCTTTCTGTCTATTTGGTCTGAATCTTTGATTCAGCATCACAAATGTATTGTTGTAGTTTTGTGTGGAGACGTCACAATCTGGCTTACGGATTTACCCTGTCAGTTGTTGTTTGACGAGGATGTAAGCAGCAGCTCAGAAGAGGAGTATCTTTGTTACACATGTTAAAAAATAGATTGAGCTCTAAGTAGTCATTTTGTTGTCCAGAACTGCTTTCTCTTTAATCTCTTCTTGTCTTTTCCCATATTTGAAGTTTCAGTGGGTCATCCAGTCTTTTTCTGATAGCTTTTGGTCTTACTAGAAAAGCAACTCTTCACTGAGGCATCCTAATCTTGAGTTATATTCTTCTACCTGAAAAACTGCCTGCCCATTTACTTACCTTTTATGTGGAGTTTTCTATACTTGTATTTGGGGAGGAGAGGATGAGTTTATGAAAATGAGAAAGGGTCTTTAGGCTGATCAACTCCCCAAGGTAACCAGTAAGCAACGCTTCTCATGATTTACTTATGTTTTCCCCACACCCAGCTGTGTGTCACCATGCAGAGTAAAGGGAAAGGTTCCTATAGAAGCAGTGATAACACTGAATTTCATTTCCCAGACTGTACCGTAAGCAGTGATAATTTTTTTTCATTGCTGGCACATCCTTAGTGTCTGCAGAAGCAGTGCTTCACATTTTACTCGTGGATTTCATCAGCTGTGTTTGCTTGGATGAAGAGCCTAACTAAGCTATACACATGTACAAATAAAACTTATTTCAAGAAAAGTAAATGTCAAGTTTGGGAAGTGTGCATTTGTGCTACAGATTAGCTCATCTTTTAGACTCTGACAAAGATTTTTAGTGTAGACTAGGACTAGTTTGTGTGTGGAAGTCATTAATCTGTTTTGGCTCTCAATTTTCCTTCAAAGACTAAGGAGAACATTTTTGTAACCCTTCTTATTGCCCTGTTACTTTCTTATTTCATTTAAAAGTTACGACAGTTGTACTAGCTTCTCTAAAGAGATCGTGTACACATCTAATTGTGATTTCTATTTTTGTCTGTGTCAAGTGGAAGTGGAAGTGGAAGTGGAAGTGACAAATACTGATAGTTTTGTATGGGTTTAATCTTTATCCTTGTTCTTGTATTTATAACTCTGTTTAGCAACTACCCAGACGACAGCCAAAGTATGTGCTGTAGAAGATACCACATCTGATGTTTTCCTTTATGTGACAATAAAAGGTGAAAAGGTAAGATATTTTTCTCTCTATAAACCTCTTTGTGCACTCTGCTGTAGAAGTTATAATTTTGTGACAAATTTAAGACGGAAAAGTGTTATTTGCAAGTGAAATTTGTAATTTGCCATATACAGTAGAAGTGCAATCATTAACTTACTAGAAGATTTATTTTCTAAATCTGTTGTTTGTGAACTTTGGAATGAATTCTGTGAGGTGGAAACTTGTGAAGCGCTTTGGAAGGTATTGACAAGCAAATGAAGTCCCCCAAGTACTTCAGATGAACAACTATGTGAATTTACTGTACTCTTGTCCTTCTTTGCGATACACTTAAAGATATTTCAAGAAGGTGATTGCATGGTGTTATGAAAATAAATACAAGTTCATATGTGCATAAGGCTGAATTCCCAAACAGTTGGGAGAAAGGAAGAAAGCTCGTTGCACTTACCAAAGTGCGTAACTCCTGCTAAATCTCTGCTGCAGCTACTGTCAGACTTAAGCAGCTGCCTAGTAGACAAAAATAAATGTGTTTGCAAACTGCTGCCATTTGGAGTATTTTACCAAGACTTTTAACATTAGAGCTGTGGTCTTCACTGTAGACAATAACTTGGATTACATCTTAATTTGAATACCTTCTCTGTTCAGAATCACAGTTGGCAAGTGTCACTTCTCTCTGAGCCAGTAAGAACTTTTAAGTTGAATATTGTTTTTTCCTGCCAGGTTTGGATGCACTCTGAATCAAAAGGACATAAAACTGTTAAGATAGTTTTTCTAAAAATGTTTAAAGCTCATAGAAAACTGAGCACAGAATTTTAGGCAAAAGCATGAAACTGGTAAGTAACACCTGTTTGGAGAACATAGAGGAAGATATGACCAACTTTCCTGCCCTGGAATGAGTACTCTTCAGAAAGCATTTGTACATACTGCATATGTCTTCCTGTTGTCTCCAGCTTCAAGTAAATTCTGAAGCAGTATGTGATGGTGACTTGCTTGTTGATTCTGGTCAGTCAAAGACTTGGGTTTTTTAGGTATGCATTAATGATGATCTCGTCTTAAGCAGCTTTGCTCATTTTGAGCAAGCTGAAGAGAATGCAGTGAGTTCAGCAGATTATCAGGAGACCCAAACATCATTAAATCTTGACTCTTTTCCAATGAAAGTTGTTAATCCTGCACTTGATTTGAGGACAGTGCTGCTCCAGCAGAAGGTATCAACAGATCCTGAAACAAGTGGGAACCGTGTGTGTTGGCAGCAATCATTCATGCAGTGCATCATTTGTCTTTACCTGGATATATTGAACTACTGTATCAGTTGGAATCCAACAAGTGGAACAAATGGTATCCTAACAAACACTGCCTATGTATCAGACTTTACAAAGAGCAATCAAATCAGCAGATGCAGGAATATTCTAAAGCATTTTGTACTTGATAAGACAAAGGGTGAGTTGCAGGGTCATTTGTTGATATGCTGAAAAGCATTAGATACTGTTGAAATAACTTGTAGCATTGATCAGTGATACCTTACTGTTTGATTTGAGTTTAGAGGGATTTCTCTACACAGAGGTAACTTGAATGTTTTCTGTGAGTTGTCTTGTTTAAAACAGACTTGAATCACTATAAATATCCTCTGTCCTTGTTCACTCGGTTCATTTGCATATCTTTATGTAACTACAACTGTCTTTTGGTTGTTCTTTTTGCCATTAGAAAATGAGACAAGCAGAGAAAGAAGTCAGTTGCAACCAACTGTAAAAAGACTGGCCTTTCATAGATTCAGATAATCACAAACGTGTTTCTGCATCTTTTAAAATTGTCTTTCTAGATCTTGCTGTATCTGGTTCTGTTCTTGAAAAGACATTACAAAGCTTAAATACAGATGACAGTGAAACTACCAGATCTGTAAGTGTTAGATTTTCTGTTCAAATGTCAAAATGAATTAAGTTAAGCATCTGTAAGGCAGATTAGGAATACTGTAGTCAGCTATCACGTCCTTTTATGTAACAAATCTGGGACTAACTCTTGATCTAGTTAAAAGAGAACGTTGTCCTTCAAGTTTGTGGTTCTGGTGGTTTTCGTTTTTTAGATTGCAACGATGGACTTTGAACAGGTTGTGTCTCCTTTTGTGCTCACTTGCTCTAGTGCTGTGAAGATGTGTAGTGGTTTTGTGTGGCCAGCTTTTGGTAGTTGTTGGGGGAATACAGGGGCAGATTCTTCAAAGAAAGAGCTGCCAGAAGCTATAGCTTGAGCTGTGAACATGAACCGATTCTCCTGTGTTGTTGATGTTCTTGTTGCATGCTTGATTCTTATTGAAGAAAATTCTGTTAGGTAAGAAAACCACCTTGAGCTCAGTAATCTTTTTTTTCTAAAATGTTGCTCTTAAACAGTATTTTACTGCCAGAAAAGGGTTTGTCTTTTCTTGATAGATTGTCAAAACAATCCCAGGATTGCCTTTCAAGGAAAATCCAGCAGTTCACACAGACAGGTATGGTACAGTATGTTACATATTTGACCCAATTGTGTAGCCAGATAATTAGGAGCTGTAGTATGTTTCCAGTTACTCTTCTTAGACAGCTAAAAAGGCAGAGGGTAAGACAAGATGTGTGCACATGGTATTGGGGAAGGAGGCCATTAGAAGCTGCTGATACTTATCCAGACCACAGTAAAAATAGCAATTCTTTCTAAACAAGGCTGTGATGAGGCAGTACGTTTCTGCACACTCAGCATATTCAGTTGCCTTCTTTTATTCTTAGTGTGATTTATAAAGTTTTCCAGCTGAATGAAATCTGACTGAGTTGACTTGTGCAAGGCTTTTATTATGCTGCAAATCACTTGCTGCATATGTAAACAACCTGAGGAGTGTTTTTAATTCAAGTTTTAACTGTTGCAAAGATACATTGTTTCATGGTTTTGCAACTTTAAGACACCTTTTTCCTGCAGTCCCATCTGATTTTCTTCTGAAGTTGAGGAACCCACCAATTCTCTTGGTTAAAAAAACCTTCGGGTTATTTTCAGATACCTGAAACCTAATAGTAAATTTTACATCCAAAATGGTACTTTTTGATTTCTTCTTTCATATTTGAGGGTTTTTGTTCGCACAGGTAATACATCAGAGATATTTTGTAGGTGAACTGTTTCGTGCCATTTAGAAATATTGGTGATATTTATCGATTACACTTTCCTTTTGCATTTACATTGAATTTAATATTTGTATATTTCTCAGGCTTCAGCAGTGCTTAAATTCTGATCCTTTGAACACACATAGAACTGAAAATGAGCAACAGGTAATTCCAGGATATAACTTCCATTTAAACCTCTGCAAACGTGTGTCATATATGTGGAAGGTGTGGGTAGTGTTGAGGCTACAAGAGTGGTCATTGTGGAGGGACTCTGTGGAGGGACATCAGGGACTGAATCCAGCCACATAAGCAACAAGACCAGACCAAAGCTCAGCAAGCCAGCAAAGTTGATGATGCCTTTGTGAAAATATGAAGGGCAAAAAAAAATGCAGGGGAAGAGACAAAAAGAAAAAAAGCAAGAAACAGAGGCAATGGCCAAGTCAGGGGACAGTAGGAGTCTCAGCACTGTTCTGTGTGACGTGTGTGTGAGTTGTACTTCATTTGTGTTTACATTTCTTTGGCTAATTCTTCTCAAAAAAAATAGTTTTTAAGTTGGATGTAAGCTCAAACCCATCTACTAAGTATTGCCTTTGTCATCTATTTCATATGGTTTCAGAGTTTTCAAAATCTTGAAGAAAGAAACTTTGTGTTTCTTGGCAAGAAAATGAAGCCACCATCAATTCTGGAAACAGCACCACTTCTTGAAGATCTGGAAAGGGTAATGCTAATGTATTACATTACATTTAGTGTTTTTAAGGCTAGTATCATACCTTAACTTTCAGATACTAAATACTATAGTAGCTAATTTTGATTGAGGAATGTGTAGGAGGTTGTTCATACGGTTGAGTAAATTATGCTTCAGAGAGACTGTAGAATTGTACAGTTTCATCTGATCTATCAACCACTGCTACAAATGATGGCATTTGAATTAGATGTAAGAATTTAACTCCTCATGCCAGAAGAACTCTTATCATATTGTGTGTTAAGGAAATGTATTATGCAGTGGGTCAAAGGCTTTTAAATTGCTCAGTGCTTTGTGTTGCCTTGTTGGTGTTTGAAGCACACGATTTTCAGGTAGAACTCTTTATTTCTCTTTCTGTAGGAACTTACTTGGAAAAAAGTTTTAGGCCCTAACTCCACTGAATCTTACTGTTGGCCACCAATAGCTCAAGGATGTGATGTAGTTGCCATCTCATGTCAGGGAAATAATCCTTTCTTGTATATTCCACCAATTCTTACACTTTTGCAGTCGAGCAGTTGCTACAAACCTTGAGAAACAGGAGTGGAGGATGTATATATTAGAGTACTGCAGGTTTTGTGTTCTAAGGTGCAAATGTCAATGAATGATCCAAAAGGTAGTGCATGTTGAGAATGGGTGCATCTGATGTAGTCTTAGAGTATCTTCATGATGCTTCCCAGGTTATTTAGGCCATCTGCTTAGACATTGACAGAGATGGACTGCATGAGTGTGGCAGTCTGTAACTTATTTATCAAGTAATATCTAACAAGTGGTTAATGTCATATCACTTTGATACTCGATGAAGCTTGATTTTTAAGGGGCTGTTACATAGTGAAATGGAAATGTCTGGTTTGATTTTTAAAACATTGTCATTCATTTTCTACTGCATTAGATCACAGAAACATAGACTTACTGAGGCTGTAAGGGAGCACTGAAAATGGCTCACACAGCTCCAAGTAAGACAAGATGTTTCTGCTTCTATGAAACTTTTGGACCTTTCACCGTGTGTTGCTGCACATCCATTTGTCTCCAGCTTGGTGCACGGTTCCTCGGGCCTGTACCATCTGCATTGAAGAGGTGATGTGGTGTTAAAAGCTTCTGTTTGAAGCATTGAAAGGCCTGTTTTGCAGATTTTAGTTTTGCCCTAAATTCTGAAATAGTGCAATTACTAAGATTCTAAACAGTTGTCTCATGCTCTACTGTAACTCTTTTGTATATACACACCTAACCACTAGCACTTATCTTGTGTCCTGGGTGGAAGAAGGCACAACTTGATTTTGAGCTACTGAAAACATACCAGAGATGCTCCAGACAGCTTCATCCAATGTTGTTAATACTTGGGCAGAACAAAGAAGCAGCTAAAAGTGTGAAAATCTGAGGAAGTAAGATTACTTCTGTCGTCTTAATGACACTTGAATGCAATGTAGGCTGTCTTAGTTGTTTGTGACCAGAATGTTCAGAATGTTTTTGTGGTTGTTGATTGAGTGGCAGAACTACAAGTAAGTTTTCCAAAGACAGAGCTAGTAAAATGCTTGTTTGACTGCTCTGTGCCACACAGTGCAGAAATTAATTTGACCTAATATTTTGAGAAAGCTACTGTATATCCTGAGGTGTCTTCTCATGGAACTTCCAGTCAGTGTGGTATAGAGCTGAAGAATTGTATAAAATGTTACAAGTATGATCTGAATTCTTCAATGACTCAAAACATAATCATTTGGGGATTGAAAATGTTGGGAAGTCTCTAAGACCATACATTCTGAGCATGACATGAAACTGGAAAAACATCACTTTTTGTGAATAGTCTAGTGATTTGGCAGCACTGCAAATGTCCATGTTTTGGGACTTTTTTTAAGACTATCTGAGGTAGTGCACTGTGCTTATGGAGTGTGAAACTTCTTCAGTGGTACTTCAGTGAGAAACTTCAACACTGACAAATCATCAAAAATCACACGTATAAGAAAATACCGATGTGAGATTTTGATTGTGGTGGGTTTTAATTTTGCTTCTGGAAGCTGTCAGAAATTCACACCCTTTGTGAGAGTTGTATATTGTACGTTGTAAGTTTAACAGAAGATTTAGGATTTACCAATGTTCTTTGGCATATAACAATGTTTCATGCTTCTTAAAAGAAGAAATACACAGTAAAGCATGTCTAGATTACATGAATTACCAGCCCTCTGGTTTGTATCCACCTTTAGGTTGTACAGCCTTGTATGGACAGTGAAAGAACTGCTGTGTTACTCAAAATACTGGCTTTTACCCACAGTAATCTTCAGAAGGTGCTGACATTCACTAATTCAGGAGATGAGGCAGAAATGGTTCATCAGGTGAGCATCATTTTACACAGGTAGGTGGGGTTTTTAATTATTAAGATATAACAAACTAAAATATCTTGACTTCTAAGAATAAAGGAGGTTTGTGAATTTGGAATTTAACTACTTCTGCTAAAAATAGCCCAAACCCTGCCCTTCTGCCAGCTAGAAGAAAGGCTGACAGGAATGTCTGACACAGAATGCATTCATTATGACATTTTGAACTATGTTCTGTCTCATTTTGATAAATCCCAATATGGTTCCTCCCCACAGTTACAGCTGTGGATATTGGGTCCCTCCTTCGGGACACGGCCTGCTCTGGCCATAGTGATAAAGAAGGAAATCACTGCCCTTGGCTCGGGGCCAACAATGAAGTGAATCGCTGCCCCTGGACTGGGGCCAGCTTTAGCAAAATGAGTCTCTACCGCTGCTGTAGGGTCTTTAAAGAAATGCAAACAAATCTCAGCTTCACCAATTCTCTCCATAGAATGCAGGGAGGTCTCTGTTCCAGCACACCTCCTCCTCTCTTTCATCACTGACCTTGGAGTCCGCGTGGTTGTTTCTCTCACTGTTCCTACTCCTTGCACCACTGTGGAGAGTGTTGCTCAAGTATGGCTGAAAGAAAGAGGTCATAGCAATGTTAACCTAATAGAAATGTCTTAAATAGAAAAAAGGTTAGCCCAAGGGCACATTGTCCTTGAGATAAGGGACTGCTTGCAGCTGCATGTAGACAGGATATAAAAAGAGGATGTATTAACCACAAAAATGTAGAGCAAGATGTTTCTTAAGAGGAGTTGACATTTAGACAAATAGCCAATGATGAGCTTAGCTTTGGCAATATGTATGAGGCTGATTATTGATGCTATAAAAGAGTGGTGTCTTTGCAAATAAAGTGAGATTTGCTGATCATCCTTGTTGGTCGTGTTGCATTTCTCCCGCCGTCTCCGACAAATGGTGACCTCGACGTGATACACGGGGGACGTGATATACCGACGTGATACACGAACGACGTGATACAAGATTGGCAACCACGGCGGAGCGGCGAAGGAGCTCGGGTCCTAGCAGCGAGGACGGCAACTAAGCACCAGAAAACAGAAGGAAGGGGTGGTGCCATGCCCTGGGTGATCGTACAGACGAGCCCGGCCGATACGTGCTGCCGAGACCTTGTGGGGCTGCAACAGCACTGACGACTTCTGAAAATGGAAAGGCAAGCAGCATATGATTTATTTACTTGCTTTTTAAAGAAGCGACAGGTTAAGGGAATAGATTTGGAAAAGGATCTCCCTGGGCTTTTAGCTTATGGGTATGCTAAGGGTTGTTTTCAGAACCCACATACTGCTCATGAGTTAAGTGAATGGCGAAAGTTTGGGGATAAACTATGGGAAGCTACCCTGGAGGACGATGAGATAGCTGAAAAGTTAGGGAAGCTTTGGAGGATAGTGCGCAATGAGTTGTTGCAACATCAGGCATAAAAGAAGGCTGCTGAGCACGCATCAGCAGCACAGAGTAAGAACAAAAACTATGAGCATGACTGGTTCCAATCCACCTCGCTGGCTCCTACCGTCTCAAAAGTAATGCTCAACCCCCTGGGTGTAGAAAATGGGGTGCGGGAGCCATGTGAGTCATCGGCCCCTCCCGGGGAACGAGAGTGCCGGCCTAAAGAGCCCCCGCCTCTGCCCCCCCCACTTAGTGAGCCTGTCCCTGGGGCAGAGAGTGAACTGGCAGAGGCACCGACAGTAGTGCCGGGAGAGGTGCCGAGAGCAGCGCCTGGAGCAGCACCGAGAGTAGTGTCGGGAGCGGCGCTGAGGCGGATGATACCGAGAAAAAAGAAAAAGGTTCTTCTCTACACAAGAGTATTTACAAAGTCAGAGAGGCGAAGGGGCTTCAGAGCAGAGCCCCCGCGGGAGAGCTGCTTCCCATTCGAGCCCAACCCGCCGAGTTACCCCTGGGACGACTTGCAGGGGAATGCCGAGCGGGCGGAGTCGGGCCGGGGTGCGGCACAGGATGATCAGAGGAGAGTGGGGGAGCGCGACCCCGTGTTAGACTGGGCACCATCGGGCATGTGAGGGGAGACAAAGAAAACACGGGAGAGAGTAACAGCGGCTGCGCCGCCGGCGCTGGCACGGAGTGAGCCAGACCCCCCGCGCCCCTTCCATCCGCAGCCGCCGCCGCGCAGCCGCTTCCCGCGCCTGGTCGGTGTCTCCGGAGCCCCCCCACACACACCGCGCCGACACCGCCGGCCCCGGCCCTCACGGACCGCTGGGCTCGTCCTTTCCATCCTCAGTCCCTTGCCTCAACGAGTGTAAAAACTGTTGGTCGTGATGTTATGCATTTTGCTGTAAATGTGATGATGAATAGTGGTTTTCTTACAGTGGAAACTCTCTAAGTCGTTTTAGGTGTCAGGAATGGAACTTGGAAGAACAGAACATTTTGGCATTGAGAAGCTAAAAGGTGGTTTATGTTGATGCTTCAAATGATTGTAGTAAATAGTTTTAGGCAATTTCAACAACCCAAGCAAAACATGTGGGTTACACTGGCCAAAGCAATCAATCAGTCTACAATATGTTTATCAATGGCCACTCCAGATAATCCTTTTTCTACCTGTTTGGTGGGAGTTCCATCAGATGTGGCACAATGGCCTGTACCAAATGCATTAAAACCAAATCCCTTAGTTAAGGGTAATGGCAAAGTTGACAGCTGGGATTTGATCATTTCACGGTTGCCAATAATGACAACAGAGCCACAGGAGTTAGAATTATTGGGATCTATAAAGATGGATTTTTGTGTTATGTTTAATTTTACCGGCAATACCAAAACATTTGGGACAGAATGTGGATCCCACCCTGGGCGTGTATAAGAACACAACCTCTTGGTGCAATTATACTTCACCAAAAAGATCCAGGTCTAGTCTTGTGCCTGTACAGTTACCAAAGGGAATTTTTCTGATCTGTGGGGACCAGGCATGGCCTGGAATACCCTCGAGATTACAAAGGGGACCACGCAGTTTGGGACAACTGACGATCTTGATGCCTAATCACACAATGATTTAGAAACATCATTGTCCAAAACAATTTGTGCATGCATTTACTGGCAAATGTGATGACCATGTTACCTTTGATCTCCCTCAACAATAATAGCAACTAGTATATTTGCTCCAGGTGTAGGAGTATCTGCTTTATTGACTCAGCTATGCAAATTAGGATAGTGGCCTAGCAAACAAAGTAACCAAACCTCAATGACATTAGAAGACTTGATTAGTAATGTAAGTAGTATCAGCCATACAACTTTGCAACATAGACCTGCTAGAGATTTTACCTTTAGCACAAGCATAATAACTTTGTTTGTCAGCTGTGCTTTTTTTTCAGTGTATAAGAAGAAGCTTACCAGGCATGAGTTGCTAAAACTAATGTGCAGATTGTCCTTGAGCTGCTCTCTACTGTGAGAAACGAAGAAGCAAAAATACCTACACAAGGAGCAAGGAGGAAGCTGAGGCAGCGTGTGAAACTGCAAGGCTTCTTGCAGAAAACTACAGCTGGCTTTTAGAGAAAGGACCAATTAGAAGTACTATAAACACGCTGGCTTTGCTGCTGATTGTAAGGGTCTGATGCTTGTTAGTAAAATTTGAGTTATAGGCTGCCCGCAGGGGTCATGGACATACCAGCTATCCCCATGCACTGAGCCACGGTATCCCTCACACTAGTCTTAGGGAGGGGGAGAGCATGGGGTGTAGAAGATATAACGGTCTACCGAGTCTCTCTTGCAGATTGACGTGTTTCTCGGAGTGCCTGCCGTGATGCAGATCAAGATGGAGTCACTCAGCTATTGGCAAGATTGAATAATGAAGTGGAACATGACCACCACCTGATCATATCTTCCTGCAATTGACTCAGCTAGCATGTGTGCTGGGCAGACACGTTATGTATCAGCCCGTGCCACAGGACACTGGAGTCATCGAGCATAGGGAACGGGAGATGTGGTAGGCATCCGGAAGATCTCGGGTTGTAACGTGAGAGGTGAAAGGTACAGAAGAGGTGGGCACGGGGTGGAGTGAGAGGAGGTGCTGGTGGTAGCAGATATAAGCACATGGTGTAAACAAAGGGCCAGCCTATATAAGTAGAAGCATAGAACAGTTTATGAAGCAATGGGGAGTTAAACATGTAGCAGGGATTCCCCATTCCCCCACAGGACAGGCCATAATAGAAAGAGCTAATGGGACTTTAAAAAGATATCTTGGCAAATATGGGGATGTTAAAGACCCACATATGAAATTGTTAAAGGCCTTATTTGTTATGAACCACCTGTGTGTGTTTGGGGAACAGAAGCTACCACCTGTAATAATACATCATAATCCAAAGGCACAAAAGGAAAGAAAGGAAGAAATATGGGTTAAATATCGTGACCCTAAAACAGGGACATGGCAGCCTCCGGCCAAAGTATTATACTGGGGACGTGGGTATTTGTGTGTTGATTCTCCCACAGGATCCATTTGGGTGCCAGCCAGGTGGACAAGAGCTGTCCTTGAAGCTGCGGAGATCCAACCATCTGACGAAAAAGGACAGGAAGAGATTGAAGAATACATACACCCTCGTCTTGTGGTCATTGGAGGACTGGCTAACAATCAAAAGACTGAAGGTTATATAACAAAAATATAGCGATTTTTAATGAATAATAATGTAATGTTTTGTTATAACCATAGCTTTTAGTGTAACTATAATTGCTAACAGCTTGACGCATTTTAATCAGCCTAGAGATAATATTTGGATAACCTTTGCTAATCGAACTGGTCAATCATCTCTTTGTCTTAGTTTCGGAGGGGTTACTAATCCTTTTTAAAACATGTTTGGTAGGATTGCCCGTGTGGAATCTGGAGGAACTTTGTGGACTAGTAGATGATAACACCTTGTGTAATAGAATGGGGCTGAATGCAATTAGGATGGGAAACGTCAATGTGAGATGATTAAGTCCCTTAATACCACATTAGCCTCACCCCCTGAGGAAATAGATCTGTTTGGAAGTGCCAATGCAAGCTTCGGTACTAATGTAACAGGGGGAAAAATTGGATAAGTTCTAGGCCACAGGATATCCGTAACTTTAATAGGAATCAAAAATACTGGGCCACCTTAGACTCTTCTTTGAAGTCAGAAACAGTATTTAAGCAATTGCATTCCAGCTGTAATGTTTCTAGTATTACATCACCGAAGAAATTGCCCATGGGTATATTTTTAATCTGTGCAGAAAGGGTCTGGAACGGAATACCAGTAAATCCCCCGGGTGGACCCTGTTCTTTTGGGAAACTCTCTTTATTCCACCCTTACTTAACCACGCTAATGCAGCTTACTGACCATAATAATACCTGTCGCAAAAAATGTAGTTATTATCAGTTTGATTGTACTGATATTCGTCCCCCACGATTTTAGAGTGAGTGGGATTGAAGATAGCTCCCAAAGGAAAGCAGCTGCAAATGTGACACCGTGCTGGCTGATAGACTGCATGGGGACCTACTTACTACTGTAGCTGGGGTCTGCCTTCCTGCTTTCTTGTAGCTCCCATACTCAGTGGTATAACTTAACTGACAACATGTATTTTTTCAAGGGGAAGGGAGCAGTCCAAATGAGTGGGATTCAGGATAGCTTCGCTAGGAAAGCAGCTGCAAGTGTGACACAGTACTACCTGCTGACTGATAGACTGCATGGGGACCTACTAACTACTGTAGCTGGGGTCAGCCTTCCTGCTTTCTTGTAGCTCCCATACTCAGGGGTATAACTTCTAGCGACAGTCTGTATTTTTTCAATGCGAGTTGAGGAGTCAAAGTGAGTGTGATTGGCGATAGCTCCCACAGGAAAGTAGCTGAAAATGTGAGACAGTGCTGGCTGATAGAATGCACGGCAACCTACTTATCACTGTAGTTACTGTGTGCATTCCTTCTTTCTTGTAGCTCCCATACTCAGTACTGTAAGTTAAGGGAGGGCATGTGTTATTTCAATGGGAGCTGAGCAGTCCAAGTGAGTGGGATTGAAGATAGCTCATACGGGAAAGCTGCTGCAAATGTGAGACCGTGCTGACTGATAGACTGCATGGGGACCTACTTACTACTGTAGCTGGGGTCTGCCTTCCTGCTTGCTTGTAGCTTCCATACTCAGTGGCATAACTTAACAGACACATGTATTTTTTCAATGGGAGCTGAACAGAAAAAGTGTGGTATTGAAGATAGCTCCCACAGGAAAGCAGCTGCAAATGTGACACCGTGCTGGCTGATAGACTGCATGGGGACCTACTTACTACTGTAGCTGGGGTCTGCCTTCCTGCTTTCTTGTAGATCCCATACTCAGTGGCATAACTTAACAGACACATGTATTTTTTCAATGAGAGATGAGGAGAAAAAGTGTGGTATTGAAGATAGCTCCCACAGGAAAGCAGCTGCAAATGTGACACCGTGCTGGCGGATAGACTGCATGGGGACCTACTTACTACTGTAGCTGGGGTCTGCCTTCCTGCTTTCTTGTAGCTCCCATACTCAGTGGCATAACTTAACAGACACATGTATTTTTTCAATGGGAGCTGAGGAGAAAAAGTGTGGTATTGAAGATAGCTCCCACAGGAAAGCAGCTGCAAATGTGACACCGTGCTGGCTGATAGACTGCATGGGGACCTACTTACTACTGTAGCTGGGGTCTGCCTTCCTGCTTTGTTGTAGCTCCCATACTCAGTGGTATAATTTAACAGAGAAACTGTATTTTATTCAATTGGAGCTGAGGAGAAAAAGTGTGGTATTGAAGATAGCTCCCACAGGAAAGGAGCTGCAAATGTGACACCGTGCTGGCTGATAGACTGCATGGGGACCTACTTACTACTGTAGCTGGGGTCTGCCTTCCTCCTTTCTTGTAGCTCCCATACTCAGTGGTATAATTTAACAGAGAAACTGTATTTTTATTCAATGGGAGCTGAACAGAAAAAGTGTGGTATTGAAGATAGCTCCCACAGGAAAGCAGCTGCAAATGTGACACTGTGCTGGCTGATAGACTGCATGGGGACCTACTTACTACTGTAGCTGGGATCTGCCATCCTGCTTTCTTGTAGCTCCCATACTCAGTGGTATAATTTAACAGAGAAACTGTATTTTTATTCAATGGGAGCTGAACAGAAAAAGTGTGGTATTGAAGATAGCTCCCACAGGAAAGCAGCTGCAAATGTGACACTGTGCTGGCTGATAGACTGCATGGGGACCTACTTACTACTGTAGCTGGGATCTGCCTTCCTGCTTTCTTGTAGCTCCCATACTCAGTGCTATACCTTACCAGACACATGTATTTTTTCAATGGGAGCTGAGGATAAAAACTGTGGTATTGAAGATAGCTCCCACAGGAAAGGAGCTGCCAATGTGACACCGTGCTGGCTGATAGACTGCATGGGGACCTACTTACTACTGTAGCTGGGGTCTGCCTTCCTCCTTTCTTGTAGCTCCCATACTCAGTGGCATAACTTAACAGACACATGTATTTTTTCAATGGGAGCTGAAAAGAAAAAGTGTGGTATATAAGATAGCTCCCACAGGAAAGCAGCTGCAAATGTGGCACCGTGTTGGCTGATAGACTGCATGGGGACTAACTTACTCCTGTAGCTGGAGTCTACCTTCCTGCTTTCTTGTAGCTCCCATACTCAGTGGTATAACTTACCAGACACATGTATTTTTTCAATGGGAGCAGAGGAGAAAAAGTGTGGTATTGAAGATAGCTCCCACAGGAAAGGAGCTGCAAATGTGACACCGTGCTGGCTGATAGACTGCATGGGCACCTACTTACTACTGTAGCTGGGATCTGCCTTCCTGCTTTCTTGTAGCTCCCTGTCGTGTTTTTGCCCAGCCGGAGCAAAGGGGAAGAAAACCGCGACTCCTCCCCCTCCCCCTCTCGACGGAATGCGGAGGGGATCGGAGAGGGAGAAAAAAAAGTAAAAGAGCCCGCGTAAGTTGAAATAAGAACAGTTTACTGGGGAAATTGAAGAGTAACAACTATAACAAAGACAAGGGAATATTACAAAGAAAACTGGTGAGTGATACAGTTGCTCACCACCCGGGACCCGACGTAAGCGACCGCTCCCGACCAGCGACCGAGAGCCCGCGCGCCCCCCCGGAAGCTTATACCGGGTCAAGAGCTTATTCCGACCAGCCCCCACCTGTACCCTGGGCATGACGGTTAGGATGGTATCGAATACCTGCTGGCCAGCCTGGGTAGCTGTTCAGGCTGTGCCCTTTTCCTGGTTCCTCGCGGGAATTAACTCTATCCTGGCTCAAACCAGGACATTCCACCCCTTATTCTATACCATCTACACGTCATGTCTAGGTTTACACATCATAATCACCTATATATACATAACATAGAGCAACTATAGGAATCGTGACATTCAACAACTATCCTTATACAATTTAATTCACGGATTATTCTCACCCAGAATTAAATTCCCTTGAGGCACACATTGGGTCTTCCCATCCTTACACATCACCCACCAAGTACACCCAGGTCCCTGAGAAAAAATAATCCCATGGTTGGGTTTGCCTTTACCTGAAGCAGGACACACTCAGACTGCCTTCCCTAACATGTCTTTTATATGTACCACAGGGACTTTGTCCCCTTCTACAATATGTAAGGGTCCTGATTGGGCAGGGCCAACTCGATTTACAGATCCTCTAGAGTTGACTAACCAGGTGGCCTTTTCCAAGTGTGTATCCCAATGCTTGAAGTTCCACCTCCCATCGCTTTCAGTGTGGTTTTCAATAACCCATTGTATCTCTCAACTTTTCCTGAGGCTGGTGCATGATAGGGAATATGATAAACCCATTCAATGCCATGCTCTTTGGCCCAGGCATCTATGAGGTTGTTCCTGAAGTGCGTCCCATTGTCTGACTCAATTCTTTCTGGGGTGCCATGTCGCCAGAGGACTTTCCTTTCAAGGCCCTGGATGGTGCTCCGGGCAGTGGCATGAGACACAGGATACGTTTCCAACCAGCCGGTGGTCGCCTCCACCATTGTGAGCACATGGCATTTGCCTTGGCGAGTCTGTGGCAGTGTGATGTAATCAATCTGCCAGGCCTCTCCGTATTTATATTTCTGCCATCGTCCTCCATACCATATGGGCTTCAATCGTTTTGCTTGTTTAATTGTAGCACATGTCTCACACTCATGGATAACCTGTGCAATAGTGTCCAAGGTTAAGTCCACCCCTCGATCGCGAGCCCATTTATAGGTAGCATCTCTGCCTTGATGACCTGAGGTATCATGGGCCCATCGAGCTAAAAATAACTCCCCCTTATGTTGCAAATCCAGATCTATCTGAGAAATCTTAGCAGCCTTGTCAACTTGGTGGTTACGCAGATGTTCTTCTGTGGCCCGCTTTTTGGGTACATGAGCATCTACATGGCGCACCTTCACAACTAGTTTCTCCATTCGAGCAGCAATGTCCTGCCATAGTGGAGCAGCCCAGACGGGTTTGCCCCGTCGTTGCCAGTTGTTCTGTCTCCATTGCTGTAGCCATCCCCATAGAGCGTTTGCCACCATCCACGAATCAGTGTAGAGGTAGATCCTTGGCCATTTTTCCCGTTCAGCAATGTCTAAAGCCAACTGGATGGCTTTTACCTCTGCAAACTGGCTGGATTCACCCTCTCCTTCTGCAGCTTCTGAAATTTTGCGTAGGGGACTCCATACAGCTGCCTTCCACCTTCGATGCCTTCCCACAAGGCAACAAGAGCCATCAGTAAACAGGGCATACCACTTCTCATCTTCTGACAGTTCATCATACGATGGGGCCTCGTCAACACGTGTCACCTTCTCTGGTGATATTTCACCATCTTCACACTCTGGCCAGTTTGTGATCACCTCCAGGATCCCAGGGCGACTAGGCTTCCCTATACGAGCTTGTTGTGTGATCAGTGCGATCCACTTACTCCATGTAGCATCAGTTGCATGATGCGTAGGGAATGCCTTCCCCTTGAACATCCAGCCCAGCACCGGCAGTCGAGGTGCCAGGAAGAGTTGTGTTTCTGTGCCAATCACTTCTGATGCAGCTTGAACTCCTTCATATGCTGCCAGTATCTCCTTCTCGGTTGGAGTGTATCGGGCCTCGGATCCTCTGTATCCCCGACTCCAGAACCCGAGGGGTCGGCCTCGACCCTCCCCAGGTGCTCTCTGCCAAAGACTCCAAGTAGGGCCATTCTCCCCAGCTGCGGTGTAGAGCACATTTTTAACATCTGGTCCTGTCCGGACTGGCCCAAGTGCCATCGCATGAACAATCTCCTGTTTAATTTGTACAAAACTTTGTTGCTGCTCAGGACCCCATTCAAAATCATTCTTCTTCCGTGTCACACGGTAGAGGGGGCTAACAATCATACTGTAATTTGGAATATGCATTCTCCAAAAACCCACAACACCTAGGAAAGCTTGTGTTTCCTTTTTGTTAGTTGGTGGAGACATGGCTGCAATCTTGTTTATCACCTCTATTGGAATATGACGACGTCCATCCTGCCATTTTACTCCTAAAAACTGGATGTCCTGTGCAGGTCCTTTGACTTTCCTGCGTTTAATGGCAAAGCCAGCCTTTAGAAGAATTTGAATTCTTTTCTTTCCTTTATCAAGGACTTCCACGGCTGAGTCACCCCACACCACAATATCATCAATGTATTGCAGATGTTCTGGGGCCTCACCCTCCTCCAGCGTGGCCTGGATCAGTCCATGGCAAATGGTGGGGCTGTGTTTCCACCCCTGGGGCAGTCGATTCCAAGTATACTGCACCCCTCTCCAAGTGAAAGCAAACTGAGGCCTGCACTCTTTTGCTAAAGGGATTGAGAAGAATGCATTGGCAATATCAATGGTGGCATACCATTTGGCTGCCTTGGACTCCAATTCGTATTGGAGTTCCAACATGTCTGGCACGGCTGCGCTCAGCGGTGGCGTGACTTCATTCAGGCCACGATAGTCTACTGTCAGTCTCCACTCTCCAGTAGACTTTTGTACCGGCCATATAGGGCTGTTAAAGGGTGAATGAGTTTTGCTGATCACCCCTTGGCTCTCCAATTGCCGAATCAACTTATGAATGGGAATCACAGAGTCTCTGTTGGTGCGGTATTGCCGATGGTGCACTGTTGTGGTTGCAATTGGTACCTGTTGCTCCTCAACCTTCAGCAAACCCACAACAGAAGGGTCCTCTGAAAGGTCAGGCGTACTGGATAATTGTTCAATCTCTTCTGCCTCCACTGCAGCCACACCAAAGGCCCACCTGTATCCTTTTGGGTCCTTAAAATACCCTCTCTTAAGATAATCTATACCTAAGATGCATGGAGCTTTGGGGCCTGTCACAATAGGGTGCTTGTGCCAATTTGTGCCAGTCAGACTCACTTCAGCTTTTAATACAGATAGCTGTTGAGATCCCCCTGTCACTCCAGAAATACAAATGGATTCTGTCCCTTTAAAATTTGATGACATCAGAGTACATTGTGCACCGGTGTCCACTAAAGCCTTGTATTCTTGTGGATCTGATGTGCCAGGCCAACGAATCCACACAGTCCAATAAACCCGATTATCCCTTTCCTCCACCTGGCTGGAGGCAGGACCCCTCTAATACTGGTCATCGCAGTCATCATTTACTGTTTCCCAGGAAACACCAGAGGTCCCTTCGACGGAGTCAGAATTGAAATCAACCCTCCTATCTTGTCTAGGGGGTTGCTCACTGGAAACTGGAGCGACATTCCTCCAAGGAGAGTTACTTCTTTTAACCCTTCCTTTACGCAACTCCTGTGCCTGTGCTCTTGGAGTAGATGGGGTAGGTGGCCTATCACACTTGCTCATATTCTCTCCTTGGTCCTGTGGATGGGACCGCGAAACATCCTGGGGTGTATACTCCTTATGTTCCTACTCTTGAGCACGGGGACGCTTATTCTTAAAAGCTGGAGTACTGGCAGGTGGAGAGCGAGACACGAATTGGTCAAGCTTCTGTGATATTTTCTCTACAGCTGAAATAACAGCCTGTAGGGAACAAGACACATTTTCTTCATATTGCCAAAGTTGAGCGGCTAGTTGTTCCACCGTTTGCCTCTCATCTTCTTTCCAGGAGACAACTGCCAACGAACTGGCATAGTTTGGTGGTGCACTTCGTAGGAACTTTCGCCACATAACTCGTGTGCATTGAATTTCATCTGGGTCTGTGGGTGCATAGTCATTATAAATAATCTCCAGCACAGCTAACTCCCTCAAATATTGAATGCCTTTCTCCATGGTGGTCCACTTACTTGGGGGGCATGTGATATCTTCCTTGAAGGGGTATCTTTCACTCATGCCCAACAAAAGTCGCCTCCAGAGGCTGAGGGTTTGTGATGGTCTTCCCATAGCCTTACCAATGTCCCCGTCCCGGGACAAGGAGCCCAATTGCCTGGCTTCTTTGCCCTCTAAGTCCAAACTGTGGGCTCCATTTTCTCAGCATCGGAGCATCCAGGTGATAATGTGCTCACCTGGGTGACGGCTGTAATCTTTCCGCACATCTCGCAGTTCATTCAGGGACAAGGACCGGCTGATTATCTCTGGCTCCAACTCTTCTTCCCTCTGTGGTGTCCCTTGTTCATCTTCATCCTTAGTGCTGCGAACTGGTTTTTTTGTATATTTCTTTTTCTGTACAGGGGCAACTGATACTAGCACAGATTGACACTCTGATTGAACAGCAATTGTATCAGTTGTCTCAGTTTGAATGGCCACAGTTGTAACAGCAACTGGTTCTGGCACAGCTGAGTTAGGAATGGGTTCCTGTGTTCTCCAAATCTTTACAGGTAAAAAGCTCCCTGGACACCTGTGCATATTCTGTATGCCTTTCCTCACAGCTCTCAAAAAAAATTTTACAATCCAAGCCAAGGTAGAAACATGGGAAAATAATACAGACATGGTAATTAGAACATTCCAAATATTATTGAAATGAGGGTAAATGACATAGTGAGAGGAATTACACATGTCAGCTTTTCCCATAAATTGAGTGCCATTATTAAGTTCTAGGAGAAAGTGTGGAAGAGATAGAAAAGCCATGTACACATACCAATCCAACTTAATAACCCATGACAAAATCATATCATAAGCCAATCCCATCCAGTGCAGTAGCATGTAAAATTTTCATACACTTTCCACCGACGAGAAACACTATCACAGGACATACATGATGCAGATAAGAGGACATGTAATACCACCATACGAGCATATCAACCAACATTGTGATCAGCAATCAGTTAGTGTCAGGAGTGTACACAAGGATTTTGTTTAAACCCAGCCTGTTCTATTTCAACCTCGCGGGCCCCATGTTGGGCGCCAATAAATGTCGTGGTTTTGCCCAGCCGGAGCAAAGGGGAAGAAAAACCGTGACTCCTCCCCCTCCCCCTCCCGACGGAATGCGGAGGGGATCGGAGAGGGAGAAAAAAAAAAAAAGTAAAAGAGCCCACATAAGTTGAAATAAGAACAGTTTACTGGGGAAATTGAGGAGTAACAACTATAACAAAGACAAGGGAATATTACAAAGAAAAACTAGTGAGTGATACAGTTGCTCACCACCCGGGACCCGACGTAAACGACCGCTCCCGACCGGCGACTGAGAGCCCCCCGCCCCCCCAGGAAGAACTTATTCCGGGGCAAGAGCTTATTCCGGCCACCCCCACCTGTACCCTGGGCATGACGGTTAGGATGGTATCGAATACCTGCTGGCCAGCCTGGGTCAGCTGTTCAGGCTGTGCCCTTTCCTGGTTCCTCACGGGAATTAACTCTACCCTGGCTCACACCAGGACAGTTTGCAAGGTTTGGGCAGGGAAGGCCTGCGTCACAATGAACCCGTTGTCGGGGTGACGGATGAGAGGGGCAACAGACCCCGAACCCGTAGCAGGCCTGCATTTGCGGAATTTGGCTGGGGGCGGCCTGCGTCACAAGGAAGCCGTTGTCGGGGTGACGGCGGAGAGGGGCAACAGATCCAGGGCCCGCAGCACGCCTGCGTTTGCATGGTTTGGTCAGGGGCGGCCTGCGTCACAATGAACCTGTTGTCGGGGTGACGGTGGAGAGGGGCAACGGACCCCGGGCCCGTAGCAGGCTTGGGTTTGCGGAATTTGGCCGGGGGCGGCCTGTGTCACAAGGAAGCCGTTGTCGGGGTGACGGCGGAGAGGGGCAACAGACGCAGGGCCCGCAGCAGGCGTGGGTTTGCAAGTTTTGGGCGGGGGCGGCCTGCGTCACAATGAACCCGTTGTCGGGGTGGCGGTGGAGAGGGGCAACGGTCCTCAGGCTCACAGTGGGCTTGGGTTTGCGGAATTTGGGCGGGGGCAGCCTGTGTCAAAAGGAAGCCGTTGTCAGGGTGACGGCGGAGAGGGGCAAAGGACCCAGGGCCCGCAGCAGGCCTGGGTTTGCAAGGTTTGGGCTGGGGCGCCGTGCGTCACAATGAACCTGTTTTTGGGGTGACCGCGGAGACGGGCAAAAAACCCCGGGCCCGCAGCAGGCCTGGGTTTTCAAGGTTTGGGCGGAGGTGGCCTGTGTCACAATGAACCCATTGTCGGGGTGACGACTGAGAGGGGCAACGGACCAAGGGCCCGCAGCAGGCCTGGATTTGCAAGGTTTGGGCGGAGATGGCCTGGTCCACAATGAACCCATTTTTGGGGTGACGGCGGAGAGGGGCAAAAAACCCCGGGCCCGCAGCAGGTCTGGGCTTGCGGGGTTTGGGCGGGGGCGGCCTGCGTCACAAGGTAGCTGTTGTCGGGGTGACGGACGAGAGGGGCAACGGACCCAGGGCCCGCAGCAGGCCTGGATTTGCAAGGTTTGGGCGGGGGTTTCCTGCGTCACAATGAACCCGTTGTCGACGTGAAAGTGGAGAGGGGCAACAGACCCCGGGCCTGTAGCAGACGTGGGTTTGCGGAATTTCGGCGGGGGCGGCCTGCGTCACAAGGAAGCCGTTGTCGGGGTGACGGCGGAGAGGGGCAACAGACCCAGGGCCTGCAGCAGACCTGGGTTTGCAAGGTTTGGTCGGGGGCAGTGTGCGACACAACCTGTTGTCGGGGTTACGGCGGAGAGCTGCAACTGATCCCGGGCCCGTAGCAGACCTGGGTTTGCGGAATTTGGCCAGGGGCGGCTGGCGTCACAATGAACCTGTTGTCGGGGTGACGGCGGAGAGGGGCAATGGTCCCCAGGCTCGCAGTGGGCCTGGGTTTGCGGAATTTCGGCCGGGGCGGCCTGCGTTACAGGGAACAGACCCAGGGCCTGCAGTAGGCTTGGGTTTGCAAGGTTTGGGCGGGGGCGACCTGCGTCACAATGAAGCCGTTGTCGGAGTGACGGTGGAGAGGGGTAAAAAACCCCGGGGCTGCAGAGGGCCTGGGCTTGCGGGGTTTGGACGGGGGCAGCCTGCGTCACAAGGAAGGCATTGTCAGGGTGATGGAGGAGAGGGGGAATGGACCCCGGGCCTGTAGCAGGCCTGGGTTTGTAAGGTTTGGTCGGGGGCGACCTGCTTCACAATGAAGCCGTTGTCGGGGTGACGGCGGAGAAGGGCGAAAGAACCTGGGCCCGCAGCGGGCCTGGGTTTGCAGGGTTTGGGCAGGGGGGCCTACGTTACAAGGAAGCTGTGGTCGGGGTGATGACGGAGAGGGGCAACGGACCCAGGCCCCGCAGCAGGCCTGGGTTTGCAAGGTTTGGGCGGGGGCTTCCTGCGTCACAATGAACCCGTTTTTGGGGTGACGGCGGAGAGGGACAACAGACCCAGGGCGTGCAGCAGGCTTGGGTTTGCAAGATTTTGGTGGGGGTGTCCTGCGTCACAATGAACCCGTTGTTGGGGTGACGGCGGAGAGCGGCAACGGACCCAGGGTACGCAGGAGGCCTGGGTTTGCGGTATTTGGGCGGGGGCGGTCGGCGTCACAATGAACCCGTTGTCGGAGTGACGGAGGAGAGGGGCAGAAAAACCCGGGCCCGTAGCAGGCCTGGGTTTGCGGGGTTTGGGAGGGGGAGCCTGCGTCACAAGGAAGCCGTTGTTGGGGTGACGGCGGAGAGGGACAACGGACCCAGGGGCCGCAGCACGCCTGGGTTTGCCAGATTTAGTCGGGGGCAGCCTGTGTCACAATCTGTTGTCGGGGTTATGGTGGAGAGGGGCAACGGACCCCGGACCCGTAGCAGGACTGGGTTTGCGGAATTTGGCCGGGGGCGGCCGGCGTCACAATGAACCCGTTTTTGTGGTGACGGCGGAGAGGGGCAACGGACCCAGCGCACGCAGCACGCCTGGGTTTGCAAGGTTTAGGCAGAGGCGGCCTGCGTCACAATGAACCCGTTGTCGAGGTGACGGCGGAGAGAGTCAAAAAACCCCGGGACCCGCAGCAGGCCTGGGTTTGCAAGGTTTGGGCGGGGGCGGCCTGCGTCACAATGAAGCCATTGTCGGGGTGAACGGCGGAGAGGGGCAAAGGACCCAGGGGCCGCAGCAGGCCTGGGTTTGCCAGGTTTGGGCAGGGGCGGCGTGCGTCACAACCTGTTGTCGGGGTTACGGTGGAGAGCTGCAACAGACTCCAGGCCCGTAGTAGACCTGGGTTTGCGGAATTTGGGCAGGGGCGGCCTGTGTCACAGGGAAGTCGTTGTCGGGGTGACGGCAGAGAGGGGCAACAGAGCCAGGGTCTGCAGTAGGCTTGGGTTTGCAAGGTTTGGGCGGGGGCAGCCTGCGTCACAATGAAGCTGTTGTCGGGCTGACGACGGAGAGGGGCAAAAAACCCTGGCCCCGCAGCAGGCCTGGACTTGCGGGGTTTCGTCAGGGGCGCCCTGCGTCACAATGAAGCCGTTGTCGGGGTGACGGAGGAGAGGGGCAACGGACGCCGGGCCCGTAGCAGGCCTGGGTTTGCAGAATTTGGGCGGGGGCTTCCTGCGTCACAATGAACCCGTTGTCGGGGTGACAGAGAAGAGGGGCAACGGACCCCGGGCCAGTAGCAGGCCTTGGTTTGCAAGGTTTGGGCGGGGACGAGCTGCGTCACAATGAACCTTTTGTCGGGGTGACTGCGGAGAGAGGCAACGGACCCCGGGCCCGTAGCAGGCCTGGGTTTGCGGAATTCGGGAAGGGGGCGGCCTGCGTCACAAGGAAGCCGTTATCGGGGTGACGGCCGAGAGGGGAAACGGACCGAGGTCTCGCAGCAAGGTTTGGGCGGGGGCGGTCGGCATCACAATAAAACCATTGTCGGAGTGACGGTGGAGACGGGCAAAAGACCCCGGGCCCACAGTGGGCCTGGGTTTGCCGGGTTTGTGGGGGGCGGCCTGCGTCATGAGGAAGGCGTTGTCGGGGTGACGGAGGAGAGGGGCAACGGACCCCGGGCGCGTAGGAGGCCTGGGTTTGCTGAATTTGGGCAGGGGCAGCCTGCATCACAGGGAAGTCGTTGTCGGGGTTACGGCGGAGAGCTGTAACTGATCCCGGGCCCGTAGCAGACCTGGGTTTGCGGAATTTGGCCGGTGGCGGCCTGCATCACAAGGAAGCCGTTGTCGGGGTGATGGCGGAGAAGGGCAAGAGACACAGGGCCCGCAGCAGGCCTGGGTTTGCAAGGTTTGGGCGGGGGTGACCTGCGTCACAATGAAGCCGTTGTCGGAGTGACGGTGGAGAGGGGTAAAAAACCCCGGGGCTGCAGCGGGCCTGGGCTTGCGGAGTTTGGACGGGGGCGGCCTGCATCACAAGGAAGGCATTGTCAGGGTGACGGAGGAGAGGGGCAACAGACCCCGGGCCCGTAGCAGGCCTGGGTTTGCGGAATTTTGGCGGGGGCGGCCTGCGACACAAGGAAGCTGTTGTCGAGGAGACGTTTGAGAAGGGCAAAAAACCCTGGGCCTGCAGCGGGCCTGGGTTTCTGGGGTTTGGGCACGGGTGGCCTACGTTACAAGGAAGCCGTAGTCGGGGTGTTGACAGAGAGGGGCAACGGTCCCAGGGCCCGCAGCAGGCCTGGGTTTGCAAGGTGTGGGTGGGGGTGGCCTATGTCACAAAGAAGGCATTGTCAGAGTTACAGCAAAGAGGGGCAACAGACCCAGGGCCTGCAGCAGGCCTGGGTTTGCAAGGTTTGGGCGGGGGCTTCCTGCATCACAATGAACCCGTTGTCGGGGCGACGGAGGAGCGGTGCAACGGACCCCGGGCCCGTAGCAGGCGTGAGTTTGCGGAATTTGGGCAGGGGCGGCCTGCGTCACAAGGAAGCCGTTGTGGGGGTGACGGCAGAGAGCTGCAAGGATCCCAGGGCCCGCAGCAGGCGTGGGTTTGCAAGGTTTTGGCAGTGGCGGCGTGCATCACAATGAACCCGTTTTTGGGGTGACGGCAGAGAGGGACAACAGACCCAGGGCGTGCAGCGGGCTTGGGTTTGCAAGGTTTTGGCGGGGGTGTCCTGCGTCACAATGAACCCGTTGTTGGGGTGATGGCGGAGAGGGGCAACGGACCCAGGGCACGCAGGAGGCCTGGGTTTGCGGTATTTGGGCAGGGGCGGTCGGCGTCACAATGAACCCGTTTTCGGAGTGACGGAGGAGAGGGGCAGAAAAACCCGGGCCCGTAGCAGGCCTGGGTTTGTGGAATTTGGGCGGGGGCAGCCTGCGTCACAATGAAGCCATTGTCGGGGTGACGGCAGAGAGTGGCAACGGACCCAGGGGCCGCAGCAGGCCTGGGTTTGCCAGGTTTGGTCGGGGGCGGCCTGTGTCACAATCCGTTGTCGGGGTTATGGTGGAGAGGGGCAACGGACCCCGGACCCGTAGCAGGACTGGGTTTGCGGAATTTGGCCGGGGGCGGCCGGCGTCACAATGAACGCGTTTTTGTGGTGACGGCGGAGAGGGGCAACGGATGCAGGGCACGCAGGAGGCCTGGGTTTGCAAGGTTTAGGCGAAGGCAGCCTGTGTCACAATGAACCTGTTGTCGGGGTGACGGCAGAGAGGGGCAACGGTCCCCAGGCTCGCAGCAGGCCTGGGTTTGCAGAATTTGGGCGGGGGCGGCCTGTGTCACAAGGAAGACGTTGACAGGGTGACGACGAAGAGGAACAACGGTCCCCGGGCCTGCAGCGGGCTTGGGTTTGCTGAATTTGGGCGGGGGCGGTTGGCGTCACAATGAAGCCGTTGTCGGAGTGACGGTGAAGAGGGACAAAAAACCCCAGGCCCGCAGCGGGCTTGGACTTGGGCGATTTGGGCGGGGGCGGCCTGCGTCACAAGGAAGCCATTGTCGGGGTGACGGCGGAGAGGGGCAAAAATCCCTGGGCCCGTAGCAGGCCTGGGTTTGCGGAATTTGGGCGAGGGCGGCATGCGTCATAAGGAAGGCGTTGCCGGGGTGACGGCAGAGAGGGGAAACGGTCCTCGGGCCCGTAGCAGGCCTGGGTTTGTGGAATTGTGGCGGTGGCGGCCTGTGTCACTATGAAGCCATTGTCGGGGTGACGGCGTAGAGGGGCAAAGGACCCAGGGGCCGCAGCAGGCCTGGGTTTGCAAAGTTTGGTCGGGGGCGGCGTGCGTCACAACCTGTTGTCGGGGTTACGGTGGAGAGCTGCAACAGACTCCAGGCCCGTAGCAGACCTGGGTTTGCGGAATTGTGGCGGTGGCGGCCTGTGTCACTATGAAGCCGTTGTCGGGGTGACGGCGGAGAGGGGCAACAGACCCAGGACATGCAGCAGGCCTGGGTTTGTAAGGTTTGGGCGGGGGCAGCCTGTGTCACAATGAACCCGTTGTCAGGGTGACGACGGAGAGGTGCAACGTTCCCAGGCTCGCAGCGGGCCTGGTTTTGCGGAATTTGGGCGGGGGCGGTCGGCGTCAGAATGAAGCCATTGTCGGAGTCACGACGGAGAGGGGCAAAAAGCCCCGGCCCCGCACTAGGCCTGGACTTGCGTGGTTTGGGCGGGGGCGGCCTGCGTCACAAGGAAGCCGTTGTTGGGGTGACGGCGGAGAGGGGCAACAGACCCAGGGCCCGCAGCAGGTCTGGGTTTGCAAAATTTGGGCGGGGGCGGTCGGCCTCACGATGAAGCCGTTGTCGGAGTGACGGCGGAGAGGGGCAAAAAACCCCGGGCCCGCAGCGGGCCTGGACTTGTGGGGTTTTCGCGGGGGCGGCCTACGTCACAATGAAGCCGTGGTCGGGATTGACGGATGAGAGGGACAACGGACCCCGGGCCCGTAGCAGGCCTGGGTTTGCGGAATTTGACCGGGGGCGGCCTCCGTCACAAGGAAGTCGTTGTCGGGGTGACGGCAGAGTGGGGCAACGGATCCAGGGCCCGCAGCAGGCCTGGGTTTGTGGAATTTGGGCGGGGGCTGCCTGCGTCACAAGGAAACCGTTGTCGAGGTGACGGCGGAGAGGGACAACAGTCCCCAGGCTAGCAGCAGGCCTGGGTTTACGGAATTTGGTCGGGGGCGGCCTGCGTGACATGGAAGACGTTGTCGGGGTGACGACGGAGAGAGGCAACAGACCCAGGGCCTGCAGCAGGCCTGGGTTTGAAAGGTTTTGTCGGGGGTGGCCTGCGTCACAATGAACCTGTTGTCGGGGAGATGGATGAGAAGGGCAAAGAACACCGGACCCGTAGCAGGCCTGGGTTTGCCGGGTTTGGGCAGGGACGGCCTGTGTTACAAGGAAGCCGTTGTCGGGGTGACGGTGGAGAGGGACCACAGACCCAGGGCTCGCAGCAGGCCTGGGTTTGCATGGTGTGGGCGGGGGCGGCCTACGTCACAATGAACCTGTTGTCAGGGTGACGGCGTAGAGGGGCAACAGACCCAGGGTCCGCAGCAGGCCTGGGTTTTCAGGGTTTTGCCGGGGGCGGCCTGCATCACAATGAACCTGTTGTCGGGGAGATGGATGAGAAGGGCAACGGTCCCCAGGCTCGCAGCAGGCCTGGGTTTGTAAGGTTTGGTCAGGGGCGACCTGCTTCACAATGAACCTGTTGTCGGGGTGACGGCGGAGAGGGGCAACGCTTCCCAGGCCCGCAGCGGGCCTGTGTTTGCGGAATTTGGGTGGGGGCGGTCGGCGTCACAATCAAACCGTTGTCGGGGTAACGACGGAGAGGAGCAAAAAAACCCGGCCCCGCAGCAGGCCTGGACTTGCGGGGTTTCGTTAGGGGCGCCCTGCGTCACAATGAAGCCATTGTCGGGGTGATGGCGGAGAGGGGCAACGGTCCCCAGGCTAGCAGCGGGCCTGGGTTTGCGAAATTTCAGTGGGGGCGGCCTGCATCACAGGAAAGTCTTTGTCGGGGTGACAGCGGAGAGAGGCAACGGTCCCCAGGCTCACAGTGGGCCTGGGTTTGCGGAATTTCGGTGCGTCACTATGAACCCGCGTCGGGGTGACGGAGGAGAGGGACAAAAAACCCCGGGACTGCAGCGGGCCTGGGTTTGTGGACTTTGGGAGGGGGTGGCCTGCGTCACAGGGAAGTCGATGTTGGGGTGACAGCAGAGAGGGGGAACAGAACCAGGGCCCGTAGGAGGCCTGGGTTTGCAAGGTTTGGGTGGGTGCGGCCTGCGTGACAAGGAAGCCGTTTTCGGGTGATGGCAGAGAGGGACAACGGTCCCCAGTCTCGCAGGAGGCCTGGGTTTGCAGAATTTGGGCGGGGGCGGCCCGCGTCACAATGAACCTGTTGTCGGGGTGACAGCAGAGAGGAGCAACGGACCCCGGGCAGGTAGCAGTCCTGGGTTTGCGGAATTTGGGCGGGAGCGGCCTGCGTCACAAGGAAGCCGTTGTCCGGGTGACGGCGGAGAGGGGCAACGGACCCAAGGCCCGCAGCAGGCCTGGGTTTTCAGGGTTTTGCCGGGGGCGGCCTGCATCACAATGAACCTGTTGTCGGGGAAATGGATGAGAAGGGCAACGGTCCCCAGGCTCGCAGCAGGCCTGGGTTTGTAAGGTTTGGTCAGGGGCGACCTGCTTCACAATGAACCTGTTGTCAGGGTGACGACGGAGAGAGGCAAAAAACCCCAAGGCAAAAAACCCCTCTCCCCCAAGGGGAGAGGCAATAGACCCCAATCTCGTAGCTGGCGTGGGTTTGCGGAATTTGGGTGGGGGCGGCCTGCGTCACAAGGAAGTCGTTGTCGGGGTGACGGCGGAGAGGGGCAACAGACCCAGGGCCTGCAGCATGCTTGGGATTGCAAGATTTGGGCGGGGGCGACCTGCGTCACAATGAACCTGTTGTCGGGGTTACGGCAGAGAGTTGCAACACACCCTGGGCCAGTAGCAGGCCTGGGTTTGCAAGGTTTGGGCAGAGGCGGCCTGCATCACAATCAAGCTGTTGTTGGGGTGACAGCGGAGAGGGGTAACGGACCCAGGGCCCGCAGCAGGCCTGGGTTTGAAAGGTTTTTTCGGGGATGGCCTGCATCACAATGAAACTGTTGTTGGGGAGATGGATGAGAAGGGCAACGGACACCGGACCCGTAGCAGGCCTGGGTTTGCGGGGTTTGGGCAGGGGTGGTCTGCGTTACAAGGAAGCCGTTGTCGGGGTGACGGTGGAGAGGGACAACAGACCCAGGGCCCGCAGCAGGCCTGGGTTTGCAAGGTGTGGGCGGGGGCGGCCTGCATCACAATGAACCTGTTGTCTGGGTGACGGCGGAGAGAGGCAAAAAACCTCGGGCCCGCAGCAGGCCTTGGTTTTCAAGGTTTTGTCAGGGGTGGCCTGTGTCACAATGAACCCGTTATCGGGGTCACAGCGGAGAGGGGCAACGGTCCCCAGGCTCGCAGCAGGCCTGGGTTTGCGGAATTTGGGTGGGGGCGGCTTGTGTCCCAGGGAAGTCATTGTCGGGGTGACAGCGGAGAGGGGCAACAGACCCAGGGTCCGCAGCAGGCCTCGGTTTGAGAGGTTTGGGCGGGGGCGGCCTGCGTCACAATGAACCTGTTGTCGGGGTGACGGCGGAGAGGGGCAACGCTTCCCAGGCCCGCAGCGGGCCTGGGTTTGCGGAATTTGGGTGGGGGCGGTCGGCGTCACAATCAAACCGTTGTCGGGGTAACGGCGGAGAGGAGCAAAAAACCCCGGCCCCGCAGCAGGCCTGGACTTGCGGGGTTTCGTCAGGGGCGCCCTGCGTCACAATGAAGCCATTGTCGGGGTGATGGCGGAGAGGGGCAACGGTCCCAAGGCTAGCAGCGGGCCTGGGTTTGCGAAATTTCGGTGGGGGCGGCCTGCATCACAGGAAAGTCTTTGTCGGGGTGACAGCGGAGAGAGGCAACGGTCCCCAGGCTCACAGTGGGCCTGGGTTTGCGGAATTTCGGTGCGTCACTATGAACCCGCGTCGGGGTGACGGAGGAGAGGGACAAAAAACCCCGGGACTGCAGCGGGCCTGGGTTTGTGGACTTTGGGAGGGGGTGGCCTGCGTCACAGGGAAGTCGATGTTGGGGTGACGGCAGAGAGGGGGAACAGAACCAGGGCCCGTAGGAGGCCTGGGTTTGCAAGGTTTGGGTGGGTGCGGCCTGCGTCACAATGAACCCGTTGTCAGGGTGACGGCAGAGAGGGGCAACGGACCCAAGGCCCGCAGCAGGCGTGGGTTTGCAAGGTTTGGGCGGGGGCTGCGTGCGTCACAATGAACCCGTTTTTGGGGTGACCGCAGAGAGGGGCAAAAAACCCCGGGCCCGCAGCACACCTGGATTTATAAGGTTTGGGCGGGAGGGATCTACCTCACAAGGAAGCCGTTGTCGTGGTGATGGCGGAGAGGGGCAATGGACCCAAGGTCCGCTAAAGGCGTGGGTTTGCAAGGTTTGGGCTGGGGCTTCCTGCGTCACAAGGAAGCCATTGTCGGGGTGACGGAGGAGAGCGGCAACAGACCCCGGGCCCGTAGCAGGCCTGGGTTTGCGGAATTTGGGCGGGGGCGGCCTGAGTCACAATGAAGTTGTCGGAGTGACAGCGGAGCGGGGCAAAAAATCCAGGGCCGGAGCGGGCCTGGTTTTGCGGGGTTTGGGCTGGGGCGGCGTGCGTTACAAGTAAATCGTTTTCGGGGTGACGGCGGAGAGGGGCAACGGTCCCAAGTCTCGCAGCGGGCCTGGGTTTGCGGAATTTGGGTGGGGGCGGCCTGCGTCACACGGAAGTCGTTGTTGGGGTGACGGTGGAGAGAGGCAACAGACCTAGGGCCCACAGCAGTCCTGGGTTTGCAAGGTTTTGGCGGGGGCGACCTGCGTCACAAGGAAGCCGTAGTCGGGGTGACGGAGGAGAGAGACAACGGACCCGGGGCCCACAGCAGGCCTTGGTTTGCAGAATTTGGGAGGAGGCGGCCTGCGTTACAATGAACCCGTTGTTGGGGTGAAGGAGGAGAGGGGTAACCATCCCCAGGCCTGTATCGGGCCTGGGTTTGCGGAATGAGGGCGGGGGCTGCCTGCGTCACAAGGAAGTCGTTGTCGGGGTGACAGAGGAGAGGGGCAACAGACCCAGGGCCCGCAGCAATCCTGGTTTTGCAAGGTTTTCACGGGGGCGGCCTGTGTCACAATGAACCCGTTGTCAGGGTGACGGCGGAGAGGGGCAACGGAGCCAGAACCCGCAGCAGGCCTGGGTTTGCAGGGTTTGGGCGGGGGCGGCCCGCGCCACAATGAAACTGTTGTCGGGGTGATAGCAGAGAGGAGCAATGGACCCTGAGCAGGTAGCAGGCCTGGGTCTGCGGAATTTTTGCAGGGGCGGCCTGCGTCACAAGGAAGCTGTTGTCGGGGTGACGGCGGAGAGGGGCAAAAAACACCAGGCCCGCAGCAGGCCTGGGTTTGCAAGGTTTTCACGGGGGTGGCCAGCGTCACAATGAACCCGTTGTCGGGGGTGACGGCGGAGAGGGGCAAAAAACCCCTGGTACGTAGCATGCCTGGGTTTGCGGAATTTGGGCGGGGCGGCCTGCGTCACAAAGAGGCCGTTCTCGGAGTTACGGCGGAGAGGGGCAAAAAAACCCTGGCCCGCAGCGGGCCTGGGTTTGCAAGATTTGGGTGGGTGTGGCCTGCGTCACAATGAACCCGTTGTCAGGGTGACGGCGGAGAGGGTCAACAGTCCCCTGGCTCCCAGCGGGCCTGGGTTTACGGAATTTGGCCTGGGGCGGCCTGCGTTACAAGAAAGCCTTTGTCGGGGTGACGGCGTAGAGGGGCAATTGTCCCCAGGCTCGCAGCGGGCCTGGGTTTGCGAATGTGGGCGGGGGCGGCCTGCATCACAGGGAAGTCGTTGTTGGGGTGACGGCGGAGAGGGGTAAAAAACCCCGGGCCCGTAGAAGGCCTGGGTTTGCAAGGTTTGGGCGGGGGCGTCCTGTGTCACAATGAACCCGTTGTAGGGGTGACGGAGGACAGGGGCAACAGACCCGGGGCCCGTAGCAGGCCTGGGTTAGCGGAATTTTGGCGGGGGTGTCCTGCGTCACAAGGAAGCGGTTGTTGGAGTGACGGCGGAGAGGGGCAACAGACCCAGGGCCCGTAGCAGGCCTAGGTTTGCAAGTTTTGGGCGGGGTGGCCTGTGTCACAATGAACCCGTTGTCGGGGTTACGGCGGAGAGGTGCAACAGACCCCGGGCCCATAGCAGCCCTGGGTTTGCGGAATTTGGCCGGGGGCAGCCTGTGTCACAAGGAGGCCGTTTTCAGGGTGACGGCGGATAGGGGCAACGAACCCAGGGCCCGCAGCAGGCCTGGGTTTGCAAGGTTTGGGCGGGGGCGGCCTGCGTCACAATTAATCAGTTGTCGGGATACGGAGGAGAGGTGCAATTGACCCCGGGCCCGTAGCGGGCCTGAGTTTGGGGAATTTGGGTGGGGGCGGCCTGCGTCACAATGAACCCTTTGTTGGGGTTAGGGTGGAGAGGGGTAAAGGTTCCCAGGCTTGTAGAGGGCCTGGGTTTGCGGAATTTTGCCAGGGGCGGTCTGCGTCACAAGGAAGCCGCTGTTGGTGTGACGGAGGAGAGGGGCAACGGATCCCGGGCCCATAGCAGGCCTGGGTTTGCGGAATTTGGGCTGGGGGCGGCCTGCGTCACAAGGAAGCCATTGTCAGAGTGACGGCGGAGACGGGCAATGGACCCAAGGCTCGCAGCAGGTGTGGGTTTACAAGGTTTGGGCGGGGGCAGCCTGCGTCACAATGAACCCGTTGTCGGGGTGACAGCGGAGAGGGGCAACGGACCCAGGGCCCGCAGCAGACCTGGGTTTACAAGGTTTGGGCGGGGCGGCCTGCGTCACAATGAACCTGTTGTCGGGGTGACGGCGGATAGGGGCAACGGTCCCCAGGCTCGCAGCGGGCCTGGGTTTGCGGAATTTGGGTGGGGGTGGCCTGCGTCACAGGGAAGTCGTTGTCGGGGTGACGGTGGAGAGGGGCAAAAAACACCGGGCCCGTATAAGGCCTGGGTTTTCAAGGTTAGGTCAGCGGCGGCCTGTGTCACAAGGAAGTCGTTGTCGGGGTAATGGCGGAGAGGGGCAACGGTCCCCGGGCTTGCAGCAGGTCTGGGTTTGCGGAATATGGCGGGGGCGGTCTGCGTCACAATGAACCCATTGTCGGGGTGAGGGCGCAAAGGGGCAACGGACCCAGGGCCCGTAGCAGGCCTGGGTTTGCGGAATTTGGGCGCCGACAACATGCGTCACAAGGAAGACGTTGTTGGGGTGATGACGGAGAGGGGAAAAAAACCCCGGGCCTGCAGCAGGCTTGGGTTTGCAAGTTTTGAGCGGGAACGGCCTTTGTCACAATGAACCCGCTGTCGGGGTGACGGCGGAGAGGGGCAAGGGATCCAGGGTCTGCAGCAGGCCTGGGTTTGCAACGTTTGGGCGCAGGCGGCCTGCGTCACAATGAACCTAATATCGGGGTGACGGAGGAGAGGGGCAACAGACCTGGGGCCCGTAGCAAGCCTGGGTTTGCGGAATTTGGGCGGGGGCGGCCTGCGTCACAAGGAAGCCGTTGTCGGCGTGATGGCTGAGAGGGGCAATGTTCCCCAGGCTCGCAGCGGGCCTGGGTTTGTGGAATTTGGGCGGGATCGGCCTGCGTCACAGGGAAGTTGTTGTCGGGGTGACGGCAGAGAGGGGCCACAGAACCAGGTCCCGCAGCAGCCCTGGATTTGCAATGTTTGGTTAGGGGCGGCCTGCGTCACAACGAAGCCGTTGTCGGGGTGACGGTGGAGAGGGGCAACCGTCCCCGGGCCCGAAGCAGGCCTGGGTTTGCGAAATTTGGGCGTGGGCGGCCTGCGTCACAACTAAGCCGTTGTCGGGGTAACGGCGGAGACGAGCAATGGACCCAGGGCTTTCAGCGGGCCTGGATTTGCAGGGTTTGGTCGGGGGCGGCCTACGTCACAAGGAACCCGTTGTTGGGGTGACTTCGGAGAGGGGAAAAAAACCTCGGGCCCCCAACAGGCCTGGGTTTTCAAGGTTTGGGCGGGGGCAGCCTGCGTTACAAGGAAGCCGTTGTCGGGGTGACGGCGGAGAGGGGCAACGGACCCAGGGCCCGCAGCAAGCCTGCGTTTGCAAGGTTTGGGCAGGGGCGGCCTGCATCACAATGAACCTATTTTTGGGGTGACGACGGAGAGGGGCAACAGACCCAAGGCTCACAGCAGGCCTGGGTTTGCAGGATTTGGGTGCGGTCGGCCTGCGTAACAATGAAACCGTTGTCACGGTGACGGCGGAGAGGAGGAGGGGAGCTACAAGAAAGCAGGAAGGCAGACCCAACTACAATAGTAAGTAGGTCCCCATGCAGTCTATCAGCCAGTACAGTGTCACATTTGCAGCTGCTTTCGTTTGGGTGCTATCTTCAATACCACACCTTTTGTCCTCAGCTCCCATTGAAACAATACATGTGTCTGTTAAGTTATACCACTGAGTATGGAAGCTACAAGAAAGCAGGAAGGTAGACCCCAGCTACAGTAGTAAGTAGGTCCCCATGCAGTCTATCAGCCAGCACGGTGTCACATTTGCAGCTGCTTTCCTGTGGGAGCTATCTTCAATACCACACTTTTTCTCTTCTGCTCCCATTGAAAAAATACATTGTGTCTGTTAAGGTATAGCACTGAGTATGGGAGCTACAAGAAAGCAGGAAGGCAGACGCCAGCTACAGTAGTAAGTAGGTCCCCATGCAGTCTATCAGCCAGCACGGTGTCACATTTGCAGCTGCTTTCCTGTGGGAGCTATCTTCAATACCACACTTTTTCTGTTCAGCTCCCATTGAAAAAATACATGTGTCTATTAAGGTATACCACTGAGAATGGGAGCTACAAGAAAGCAGGAAGGCAGACCCCAGCTACAGTAGTAAGTAGGTCCCCATGCAGTCTATCAGCCAGCACGGTGTCACATTTGCAGCTGCTTTCCTGTGGGAGCTATCTTCAATACCACATTTTTTCTACTCAGCTCCCATTGAAAAAATACATGTGTCTATTAAGGTATACCACTGAGAATGGGAGCTACAAGAAAGCAGGAAGGCAGACCCCAGCTACAGTAGTAAGTAGGTCCCCATGCAGTCTATCAGCCAGCACGGTGTCACATTTGCAGCTGCTTTCCTGTGGGAGCTATCTTCAATACCACACTTTTTATCCTCAACTCCCTTTGAAAAAATACATTTCTATGTTAAGGTATACCACTGAGTATGGGAGCTACAAGAAAGCAGGAAGGCAGACGCCAGCTACAGTAGTTAGTAGGTCCCCATGCAGTCTGTCAGAAAGCACGGTGTCACATTTGCAGCTGCTTTCCTGTGGGAGCTATCTTCAATACCACACTTTTTATCATCAGCTCCCATTGAAAAAAATACATGTGTCTGTTAAGGTATACCACTGAGTATGGGAGCTACAAGAAAACAGGAAGGCAGACCCCAGCTACAGTAGTAAGTAGGTCCCCATGCAGTCTATCAGTAAGCACGGTGTCAACATTTGCAGCTGCTTTCCTGTGGGAGCTATCTTCAATACCACACTTTTTATCCTCAGCTCCATTTGAAAAAATACATTTCTATGTTAAGGTATACCACTGAGTATGGGAGCTACAAGAAAGCAGGAAGGCAGACCCTGCCACGAAGTTTTCGGCTCTTGGCCTGAAAAACCCAGGCTTGAAGCCAGAAACCCAGGCACGAAGGCCTGAAACCCAGGCACGAAGGTCTGAAACCCAGGCACGAGGCCTGAAACCCAGGGACGAAGGCCTGAAACCCAGGCACGAAGGCCTGAAACCCAGGCACGAAGCCTGAAAAACCCAGGCACGAAGGCCTGAAACCCAGGCACGAAGCCTGAAAAACCCAGGCACGAAGGCCTGAAACTCAGGCACGAAGCCTGAAAAACCCAGGCACGAAGGCCTGAAACCCAGGCACGAAGCCTGAAAAACCCAGGCACGAAGCCTACTTCATGCGGCGATCAACCCAGGGTCCGATTCTCAGCTGGGTGGGAAGAAATCAGTCCTACTCAATGTGAGTGATAGCAGAAATCTTCTTCTTCATTGAGAGCAGGCTCTAACTTATATACATAGCAGCTTCAAAGCTAGTTCAGCAACAGCAGCTAATAGATTACATTCTTATGCTCATCCTACTTGCGGTTTCTGCGATAAGCAAGCTCCCTCACATTTTCCCATCTTGTTTTTCCCCCGTAGTTGTTTTCCACCTTGGGCTGTTACCTCGTTAGCTGAAAACAGCCCGAACTTGAAGGAAGAGAAAGCGGCCTGCTGTCTGCGTGACAGCAACTGCTTTAACCATGGCTCTGACTCTGGTCTTGATTGTGCATTAAATTCATATAACTGGAACTCAGATTGCCTTGCCCCATCGGGCCTAACATTATACCCTGGGATCCATGTCCATCCTCCCTTAACCACTCCTCGACAAGACCCCAGCTACAGTAGTAAGTAGGTCCCCATGCAGTCTATCAGCCAGCACGGTGTCACATTTGCAGCTGCTTTCCTGTGGGAGCTATCTTCAATACCACACTTTTTCTCTTCTGCTCCCATTGAAAAAATACATTGTGTCTGTTAAGGTATAGCACTGAGTATGGGAGCTACAAGAAAGCAGGAAGGCAGACGCCAGCTACAGTAGTAAGTAGGTCCCCATGCAGTCTATCAGCCAGCACGGTGTCACATTTGCAGCTGCTTTCCTGTGGGAGCTATCTTCAATACCACACTTTTTCTCCTCAGATCCCTTTGAAAAAATACATGTGTCTGTTAAGTTATGCCACTGAAAATGGGACCTACAAGAAAGCAGGAAGGCAGACCCCAGCTACAGTAGTAAGTAGGTCCCCATGCAGTCTATCAGCCAGCACGGTGTCACATTTGCAGCTGCTTTCCTGTGGGAGCTATCTTCAATACCACATTTTTTCTACTCAGCTCCCATTGAAAAAATACATGTGTCTATTAAGGTATACCACTGAGAATGGGAGCTACAAGAAAGCAGGAAGGCAGACCCCAGCTAGAGTAGTAAGTAGGTCCCCATGCAGTCTATCAGCCAGCACGGTGTCACATTTGCAGCTGCTTTCCTGTGGGAGCTATCTTCAATACCACACTTTTTCTTCTCATAACCCATTGAAAAAATACATGTGTCTGTTAAGGTATACCACTGAGAATGGGACCTACAAGAAAGCAGGGAGGCAGACCCCAGCTACAATACTAAGTAGGTTCCCATGCAGTCTAGCAGCCAGCATGGTGTCACATTTGCAGCTGCTTTCCTGTGGGAGCTATCTTCAATACCACACTTTTTCTCCTCAGCTCCCATTGAAAAAATACATTTCTATGTTAAGGTATACCACTGAGTATGGGAGCTACAAGAAAGCAGGAAGGCAGACCCCAGCTACAGTAGTAAGTAGGTCCCCATGCAGTGTATCCGAAAGCACGGTGTCACATTTGCAGCTGCTTTCCTGTTGGAGCTATCTTCAATACCACACTTTTTCTCCTCAGGTCCCCTTTAAAAAATACATGTGTCTGTTAAGGTATACCACTGAGTATGGGAGCTACAAGTAAGCAGGAAGGCAGAGCCCAGCTACAGTAGTAAGTAGGTCCCCATGCAGTCTATCAGCCACCACGATATCACATTTGCAGCTGCTTTCCTGTGGGAGCTATCTTCAATACCACACTTTTTCTGTTCAGCTCCCATTGAAAAAATACATGTCTGTTAAGTTATGCCACTGAGTATGGGAGCTATAAGAAAGAAGGAAGGCAGATCCCAGCTACAGTAGTAAGTAGGTCCCCATGCAGTGTATCAGCCAGCACGGTGTCACATTTACAGCTGCTTTCGTGAGGGAGCTATCTTCAATACCACAGTTTTTCGCCTGAGCACTCATTGAAAAAATACATGTGTCTGTTAAGTTATACCACTGCGTATGGGAGCTACAAGAAAGCAGGAAGGCAGACCCCAGCTAGAGTAGTAATTAGGTCCCCATGCAGTCTATCAGCCAGCACGGTGTCACATTTGCAGCTCCTTTCCTGTGGGAGCTATCTTCAATACCACACTTTTTCTGTTAAGCTCCCATTTAAAAAATACATTTTTTCTGTTAAGGTATACCACTGAGTATGGGAGCTACAAGAAAGCAGGAAGGCAGACCCTGCCACGTAGTTTTCGGCTCTTGGCCTGAAAAACCCAGGCTTGAAGCCAGAAACCCAGGCACGAAGGCCTGAAACCCGGGCACGAAGCCTGAAAAACCCAGGCACGAAGCCTGAAACCCAGGCACTAAGCCTGAAAAACCCAGGCACGAAGCCTACTTCATGCGGCGATCAACCCAGGGTCCGATTCTCAGCTGGGTGGGAAGAAATCAGTCCTACTCAATGTGAGTGATAGCAGAAATCTTCTTCTTCATTGAGAGCAGGCTCTAACTTATATACACAGCAGCTTCAAAGCTAGTTCAGCAACAGCAGCTAATAGATTACATTCTTATGCTCATCCTACTTGCGGTTTCTGCGATAAGCAAGCTCCCTCACATTTTCCCATCTTGTTTTTCCCCCGTAGTTGTTTTCCACCTTGGGCTGTTACCTCGTTAGCTGAAAACAGCCCGAACTTGAAGGAAGAGAAAGCGGCCTGCTGTCTGCGCTGACTACGTGACAGCAACTGCTTTAACCATGGCTCTGACTCTGGTCTTGAATGTGCATTAAATTCATATAACTGGAACTCAGATTGCCTTGCCCCATCGGGCCTAACATTATACCCTGGGATCCATGTCCATCCTCCCTTAACCACTCCTCGACAAGACCCCAGCTACAGTAGTAAGTAGGTCCCCATGCAGTCTATCAGCCAGCACGGTGTTACATTTGCAGCTCCGTTCCTGTGGGAGCTATCTTCAATACCACACTTTTTCTGTTAAGCTCCCATTGAAAGAATACATTGTGTCTGTTAAGTTATACCACTGAGTATGGGAGCCACAAGAAAGCAGGAAGGCAGACCCCAGCTACAGTAGTAAGTAGGTCCCCATGCAGTCTATCAGCCAGCACGGTGTCACATTTGCAGCTGCTTTCCTGTGGGAGCTATTTTCAATAAGACACTTTTTTCTCCTCAGCTCCCTTTCAAAAAATACCTTTCTATGTTAAGGTATACCACTGAGTATGGGAGCTACAAGAAAGCAGGAAGGCAGACCCCAGCTACAGTAGTAAGTAGGTCCCCATGCAGTCTATCAGCCAGCACGGTGTCACATTTGCAGCTGCTTTCCTGTGGGAGCTATCTTCAATACCACATTTTTTCTACTCAGCTCCCATTGAAAAAATACATGTGTCTATTAAGGTATACCACTGAGAATGGGACCTACAAGAAAGCAGGACGGCAGACCCCAGCTAGAGTAGTAAGTAAGTCTCCATGCAGTCTATCAGCCAGCACGGTGTCACATTTGCAGCTGCTTTCCTGTGGGAGCTATCTTCAATACCACACTTTTTCTCCTCAGCTCCCATTGAAAAAATACATTTCTATGTTAAGGTATACCACTGAGTATGGGAGCTACAAGAAAGCAGGACGGCAGACCCCAGCTACAATAGTAAGTAGGTCTCCATGCAGTCTATCAGCCAGCACGGTGTCACATTTGCAGCTGCTTTCCTGTGGGAGCTATCTTCAATACTACACTTTTTCTCCTCAGCTCCCTTTGAAAAAATACATTGTGTCTGTTAAGGTATACCACTGAGTATGGGAGCTACAAGAAAGCAGGAAGGCAGACCCCAGCTACAGTAGTAAGTAGGTCCCCATGCAGTCTATCAGCCAGCACGGTTTCACATTTGCAGATGCTTTCCTGTGGGAGCTATCTTCAATACCACACTCTTTCTCTTCTGCTCCCATTGAAAAATTACATTTGTCTGTTAAGGTATACCACTGAGTATGGGAGCTACAAGAAAGCAGGAAGGCAGACCCTAGCTACAGTAATAAGTAGGTCCCCATGCAGTCTATCAGCCAGCACGGTTTCACATTTGCAGCTGCTTTCCTGTGGGAGCTATCTTCAATACCACACTTTTTCTCCTCAGCTCCCTTTGAAAAAATACATTTGTCTGTTAAGTTATACCACTGAGTATGGGAGCTACAAGAAAGCAGGAAGGCAGACCCCAGCTACAGTAGTAAGTAGGTCCCCATGCAGTCTATCAGCCAGCACGGTGTCACATTTGCAGCTGCTTTCCTGTGGGAGCTATCTTCAATACCACAGTTTTTCTCCTCATCTCCCATTGAAAAAATACATGTGTTTGTTAAGTTATACCACTGAGTATGGAAGCTACAAGAAAGCAGGAAGGCTTACCCCAGCTACAGTAGTAAGTAGGTTTCCATGCAGTCTATCAGCCAGCACAGTGTCACATTTGCAGCTCCTTTCCTGTACGAGCTATCTTCAATCCCACTCACTTGGACTGCTCAGCTCCCATTGAAAAATAACACATGCCGTCCCTTAACTTACAGTACTGAGTATGGGAGCTACAAGAAAGCAGGAATGCAGACACTAACTACAGTGATAAGTAGGTTCCCATGCATTCTATCAGCCAGCACTGTCTCACATTTTCAGCTGCTTTCCTGTGGGAGCTTTCTCCAATCACACTCACTTTGACTCCTCAACTCGCATTGAAAAAATACAGACTGTCGGCAGAAGTTATACCACTGAGTATGGGAGCTAGAAGAAAGCAGGATGGCTGACCCCAGCTACAGTAGTTAGTAGGTCCCCATGGAGTCTATTAGGTAGTACTGTGTCACACTTGCAGCTGCTTTCCTAGCGAAGCTATCCTGAATCCCACTCATTTGGACTGCTCCCTTCCCCTTGAAAAAATACATGTTGACATTTAACGTATACCACTGCATATCGTAGGTACTAGAGAGCAGGAAGCAGACCCCAGCTACAGTATTAAGTAGGTCCCCATGCAGTCTATCAGTCAGCACGGTGTCACATTTGCAGCTGCTTTTCCATGGGAACTATCTCCAATTACACTCACATTGACTCCTGAACTCCCATTGAAAAAATACAAACTGTAGGTAGAAGTTATACCACTGCATATGGGAGCTACAAGAAAGCAGGAAGGCAGACCCCAGCTACAGTAGTAAGTAGGTCCCCATGCAGTCTATCAGCCAGCACAGTGTCACATTTGCAGCTGCTTTCCTTTGGGAGCTATCTTCAATCCCACTCACTCTAAAATCTTGGGGGACCAATATCAGTACAATCAAACTGATAATAACTACATTTTTTGCGACAGGTATTATTATGGTCAGTAAGCTGCATTAGCGTGGTTAAGTAAGGGTGGAATAAAGAGAGTTTTTCCAAAGAACAGGGTCCACCCGGGGGATTTACTGGTATTCTGTTCCAGACCCTTTCTCCACAGATTAACAATATACCCGTGGGCAATTTGTTCGGTGATGTAATACTAGAAACATTACAGCTGAAATGCAATTGCTTAAATACTGTTTCTGACTTCAAAGAAGAGTCTAAGGTGGCCCGGTATTTTTGATTCCTATTAAAGTTATGGATATCCTGTGGCCTAGAACTTATCCAATTTTTCCCCAGTTACATTAGTACCAAAGCTTGCATTGGCACTTCCAAACAGGTCTATTTCCTCAGGGGGTGAGGCTAATGTGGTATTAAGGGACTTAATCATCTCACATTGACGTTTCCCATCCTAATTGCATTCAGCCTCATTCTATTACACAAGGTGTTATCATCTACTAGTCCACAAAGTTCCTCCAGATTCCACACGGGCAATCCTACCAAACATGTTTTAAAAAGCATTAGTAACCCCTCCGAAACTAAGACAAAGAGATGATTGACCAGTTTGATTAGCAAAGGTTATCCAAATATTATCTCTAGGCTGATTAAAATGCGTCAAGCTGTTAGCAATTATAGTTATACTAAAAGCTATGGTTATAACAAAACACCTCATTATTCATTAAATTCACTGTCTTTTTGTTATATAACCTTCAGTCTTTTGATTGTTAGCCAGTCCTCCAATGACCACAAGACGAGAGTGTATGTATTCTTCAATCTCTTCCTGTCCTTTTTCGTCAGATGGTTGGATCTCCGCAGCTTCAAGGACAGCTCTTGTCCACCTGGCTGGCACCCAAATGGATCGTGTGGGAGAATCAACACACAAATACCCACGTCCCCAGTATAATACTTTGGCCGGAGGCTGCCATGTCCCTGTTTTAGGGTCACGATATTTAACCCATATTTCTTCCTTTCTTTCCTTTTGTGCCTTTGGATTATGATGTATTATTACAGGTGGTAGCTTCTGTTCCCCAAACACACACAGGTGGTTCATAACAAATAAGGCCTTTAACAATTTCATATGTGGGTCTTTAACATCCCCATATTTGCCAAGATATCTTTTTAAAGTCCCATTAGCTCTTTCTATTATGGCCTGTCCTGTGGGGGAATGGGGAATCCCTGCTACATGTTTAACTCCCCATTGCTTCATAAACTGTTCTATGCTTCTACTTATATAGGCTGGCCCTTCGTTTACACCATGTGCTTATATCTGCTACCACCAGCACCTCCTCTCACTCCACCCTGTGCCCACCTCTTCTGTATCTTTCACCTCTCACGTTACAACCCGAGATCTTCCGGATGCCTACCACATCTCCCGTTCTCTATGCTCGATGACTCCAGTGTCCTGTGGCACGGGCTGATACATAACGTGTCTGCCCAGCACACATGCTAGCTGAGTCAATTGCAGGAAGATATGATCAGGTGGTGGTCGTGTTCCACTTCATTATTCAATCTTGCCAATAGCTGAGTGACTCCATCTTGATCTGCATCACGGTGAGCACTCCGAGAAACACGTCAATCTGCAAGAGAGACTCAGTAGACCGTTATATCTTCTACACCCCATGCTCTCCCCCTCCCTAAAACTAGTGTGAGGGATACCATGGCTCAGTGCACGGGGATAGCTGGTATGTCCATGACCCCTGCGGGCAGCCTATAACTCAAATTTTACTAACAAGCATCAGACCCTTACAATCAGCAGCAAAGCCAGCGTGTTTATAGTACTTCTAATTGGTCCTTTCTCTAAAAGCCAGCTGTAGTTTTCTGCAAGAAGCCTTGCAGTTTCACACGCTGCCTCAGCTTCCTCCTTGCTCCTTGTGTAGGTATTTTTGCTTCTTCGTTTCTCACAGTAGAGAGCAGCTCAAGGACAATCTGCACATTAGTTTTAGCAACTCATGCCTGGTAAGCTTCTTCTTATACACTGAAAAAAAAGCACAGCTGACAAACAAAGTTATTATGCTTGTGCTAAAGGTAAAATCTCTAGCAGGTCTATGTTGCAAAGTTGTATGGCTGATACTACTTACATTACTAATCAAGTCTTCTAATGTCATTGAGGTTTGGTTACTTTGTTTGCTAGGCCACTATCCTAATTTGCATAGCTGAGTCAATAAAGCAGATACTCCTACACCTGGAGCAAATATACTAGTTGCTATTATTGTTGAGGGAGATCAAAGGTAACATGGTCATCACATTTGCCAGTAAATGCATGCACAAATTGTTTTGGACAATGATGTTTCTAAATCATTGTGTGATTAGGCATCAAGATCGTCAGTTGTCCCAAACTGCGTGGTCCCCTTTGTAATCTCGAGGGTATTCCAGGCCATGCCTGGTCCCCACAGATCAGAAAAATTCCCTTTGGTAACTGTACAGGCACAAGACTAGACCTGGATCTTTTTGGTGAAGTATAATTGCACCAAGAGGTTGTGTTCTTATACACGCCCAGGGTGGGATCCACATTCTGTCCCAAATGTTTTGGTATTGCCGGTAAAATTAAACATAACACAAAAATCCATCTTTATAGATCCCAATAATTCTAACTCCTGTGGCTCTGGTGTCATTATTGGCAACCGTGAAATGATCAAATCCCAGCTGTCAACTTTGCCATTACCCTTAACTAAGGGATTTGGTTTTAATGCATTTGGTACAGGCCATTGTGCCACATCTGATGGAACTCCCACCAAACAGGTAGAAAAAGGATTATCTGGAGTGGCCATTGATAAACATATTGTAGACTGATTGATTGCTTTGGCCAGTGTAACCCACATGTTTTGCTTGGGTTGTTGAAATTGCCTAAAACTATTTACTACAATCATTTGAAGCATCAACATAAACCACCTTTTAGCTTCTCAATGCCAAAATGTTCTGTTCTTCCAAGTTCCATTCCTGACACCTAAAACGACTTAGAGAGTTTCCACTGTAAGAAAACCAGTATTCATCATCACATTTACAGCAAAATGCATAACATCATGACCAGCAGTTTTTACACTCGTTGAGGCAAGGGACTGAGGATGGAAAGGACGAGCCCAGCGGTCCGTGAGGGCCGGGACCGGCGGTGTCGGTGCGATGTGTGTGGGGGGGCTCTGGAGACACTGACCGGGCGCAGGAAGCGGCTGCGCGGCGGCGGCTGCGGATGGAAGGTGCGGGGGGGTCTGGCTCACTCTGTGCCGTCCCCGGCGCCGGCGGCGCAGTCGGTATTACTCTCTCCCGTGTTTTCTTTGTCTCCCCTCACATGCCCGATGGTGCCCAGTCTAACACGGGGTCGCGCTCCCCCACTCTCCTCTGATCATCCTGTGCCGCACCCCGGCCCGACTCCGCCCGCTCGGCATTCCCCTGCAAGTCGTCCCAGGGGTAACTCGGCGGGCTGGGCTCGAATGGGAAGCAGCTCTCCCGCGGGGGCTCTGCTCTGAAGCCCCTTCGCCTCTCTGACTTTGTAAATACTCTTGTGTAGAGAAGAACCTTTTTCTTTTTTCTCGGTATCATCCGCCTCAGCGCCGCTCCCGACACCACTCTCGGTGCTGCTCCAGGCGCTGCTCTCGGCACCTCTCCCGGCACTACTGTCGGTGCCTCTGCCAGTTCACTCTCTGCCCCAGGGACAGGCTCACTAAGTGGGGGGGGCAGAGGCGGGGGCTCTTTAGGCTGGCACTCTCGTTCCCCGGGAGGGGCCGATGACTCACATGGCTCCCGCACCCCATTTTCTACACGCGGGGGGTTGAGCATTACTTTTGAGACGGTAGGAGCCAGCGAGGTGGATTGGAACCAGTCATGCTCATAGTTTTTGTTCTTACTCTGTGCTGCTGATGTGTGCTCAGCAGCCTTCTTTTCTGCCTGATGTTGCAACAACTCATTGCGCACTATCCTCCAAAGCTTCCCTAACTTTTCAGCTATCTCATCGTCCTCCAGGGTAGCTTCCCATAGTTTATCCCCAAACTTTCGCCATTCACTTAACTCATGAGCAGTATGTGGGTTCTGAAAACAACCCTTAGCATACCCATAAGCTAAAAGCCCAGGGAGATCCTTTTCCAAATCTATTCCCTTAACCTGTCGCTTCTTTAAAAAGCAAGTAAATAAATCATATGCTGCTTGCCTTTCCATTTTCAGAAGTCGTCAGCGCTGTTGCAGCCCCACAAGGTCTCGGCAGCACGTATCGGCCGGGCTCGTCTGTACGGTCACCCAGGGCACGGCACCACCCCTTCCTTCTGTTTCCTGGTGCTTAGTTGCCGTCCTCGCTGCTAGGACCCGAGCTCCTTCGCCGCTCCGCCGCGGTTGCCAATCTTGTATCACGTCGTTCGTGTATCACGTCGGTATATCACGTCCCCTGTGTATCACGTCGAGGTCACCATTTGTCGGAGACGGCGGGAGAAATGCAACACGACCAACAAGGATGATCAGCAAATCTCACTTTATTTGCAAAGACACCACTCTTTTATAGCATCAATAATCAGCCTCATACATATTGCCAAAGCTAAGCTCCTCATTGGCTATTTGTCTAATTGTCAACTCCTCTTAAGAAACATCTTGCTCTACATTTTTGTGGTTAATACATCCTCTTTTTATATCCTGTCTACATGCAGCTGCAAGCAGTCCCTTATCTCAAGGACAATGTGCCCTTGGGCTAACCTTTTTTCTATTTAAGACATTTCTATTAGGTTAACATTGCTATGACCTCTTTCTTTCAGCCATACTTGAGCAACACTCTCCACAGTGGTGCAAGGAGTAGGAACAGTGAGAGAAACAACCACGCGGACTCCAAGGTCAGTGATGAAAGAGAGGAGGAGGTGTGCTGGAACAGAGACCTCCCTGCATTCTATGGAGAGAATTGGTGAAGCTGAGATTTGTTTGCATTTCTTTAAAGACCCTACAGCAGCGGTAGAGACTCATTTTGGTAAAGCTGGCCCCAGTTCAGGGGCAGCGATTCACTTCATTGTTGGCCCCGAGCCAAGGGCAGTGATTTCCTTCTTTATCACTATGGCCAGAGCAGGCTGTGTCCCGAAGGAGGGACCCAATATCCACAGCTGTAACTGTGGGGAGGAACCATATTGGGATTTATCAAAATGAGACAGAACATAGTTCAAAATGTCATCATGAATGCATTCTGTGTCAGACATTCCTGTCAGCCTTTCTTCTAGCTGGCAGAAGGGCAGGGTTTGGGCTATTTTTAGCAGAAGTAGTTAAATTACAAATTCACAAACCTCCTTTATTCTTAGAAGTCAAGATATTTTAGTTTGTTATATCTTAATAATTAAAAACCCCACTTACCTGTGTAAAATGATGCTCACCTGATGAACCATTTCTGCCTCATCTCCTGAATTAGTGAATGTCAGCACCTTCTGAAGATTACTGCAGGTAAAAGACAGTATTTTGAGTAACACAGCGGTTTTTCACTGTCCATACAAGGCTGTACAACCTAAAGGTGGATACAAACCAGAGGGCTGGTAATTCATGTAATCTAGACATGCTTTACTGTGTATTTCTTCTTTTAAGAAGCACGAAGCATTGTTATATGCCAAAGAACATTGGTAAATCGTAAATCTTCTGTTAAACTTATAATGTACAATATACAACTCTCACAAAGGGTGTGAATTTCTGACAGCTTCCAGAAGCAAAATTAAAACCCATCACAATCAAAATCTCACATCAGTATTTTCTTATACGTGTGATTTTTGATGATTTGTCAGTGATGAGGTTTCTCACTGAAGTACCACTGAAGAAGTTTCACACTCCATAAGCACAGTGCACTACCTCAGATAGTCTTAAAAAAAGCCCCAAAACATGGACATTTGCAGTGCTGCCAAATCACTAGACTTTTCACAAAAAGTGATGTTTTTCCAGTTTCATGTCATGCTCAGAATGTCTGGTCTTAGAGACTTCCCAACATTCTCAATCCCCAAATAATTATGTTTTGAGTCATTGAAGAATTCAGATCATACTTGTAACATTTTATACAATTCTTCAGCTCTATACCACACTGACTGGAAGTTCCATGAGAAGACACCTCAGGATATACAGTAGCTTTCTCAAAATATTAGGTCAAATTAATTTCTGCACTGTGTGGCACAGAGCAGTCAAACAAGCATTTTACTAGCTCTGTCTTTGGAAAACTCACTTGTAGTTCTGCCACTCAATCAACAACCACAAAAACTTTCTGAAAATTCTGGTCACAAACAACTAAGACAGCCTACATTGCATTCAAGTGTCATTCAGACGAAAGAAGTATTCTTACTTCCTCAGATTTTCACACTTTTAGCTGCTTCTTTGTTCTGCCCAAGTATTAACAACATTGGATGAAGCTGTCTGGAGCATCTCTGATATGTTTTCAGTAGCTCAAAAACACGTTGTGCCTCCTTCCACCCAGGACACAAGATAAGTGCTAGTGGCTAGGTGTGTATGGACAAAAGAGTTACAGTAGAGCATGAGACAACTGTTTAGAATCTTAGTCATTGTACTATTTCAGAATTTAGGGCAAAACTAAAATCCGCAAAACAGGCCTTTCAATGCTTCAAACAGAAGCTTTTAACACCATATCACCTCTTCAATGCAGATGGTACAGGCCCGAGGAACCGTGCACCAAGCTGGAGACAAATGGATGTGCAGCAACACACGGTGAAAGGTCCAAAAGTTTCATAGAAGCAGAAACATCTTGTCTTACTTGGAGCTGTGTGAGCCATTTTCAGTGGTCCCTTACAGCCTCAGTGAGTCTATGTTTCTGTGATCTAATGCAGTAGAAAATGAATGACAATGTTTTAAAAATCAAACCAGACATTTCCATTTCACTATGTAACAGCCCCTGAAAAATCAAGCTTCATCGAGTATCCAAGTGATATGACATTAACCACTTGTTAGATATTACTTGATAAATAAGTTACAGACTCCCACACTCATGCAGTCCATCTCTGTCAATGTCTAAGCAGATGGCCTAAATAACCTGGGAAGCATCATGAAGATACTCTAAGACTACATCAGATGCACCCATTCTCAACATGCACTACCTTTTGGATCATTCATTGACATTTGCACCTTAGAACACAAAACCTGCAGTACTCTAATATATACATCCTCCACTCCTGTTTCTCAAGGTTTGTAGCAACTGCTCGACTGCAAAAGTGTAAGAATTGGTGGAATATACAAGAAAGGATTATTTCCCTGATATGAGATGGCAACTGCATCACATCCTTGAGCTATTGGTGGCCAACAGTAAGATTCAGTGGAGTTAGGGCCTAAAACTTTTTTCCAAGCAAGTTCCTACAGAAAGAGAAATAAAGAGTTCTACCTGAAAATCGTGTGCTTGAAACACCAACAAGGCAACACAAAGCACTGAGCAATTTAAAAGCCTTTGACCCACTGCATAATACATTTCCTTAACACACAATATGATAAGAGTTCTTCTGGGATGAGGAGTTAAATTCTTACATCTCATTCAAATGCCATCATTTGTAGCAGTGGTTGATAGATCAGATGAAACTGTACAATTCTACAGTCTCTCTGAAGCATAATTTACTCAACCGTATGAACAACCTCCTACACATTCCTCAATCAAAATTAGCTACTATAGTATTTAGTATCTGAAAGTTAAGGTATGATACTAGTCTTAAAAATACTAAATGTAATGTATTACATTAGCATTACCCTTTCCAGATCTTCAAGAAGTGGTGCTGTTTCCAGAATTGATGGTGGCTTCATTTTCTTGCCAAGAAAGACAAAGTTTCTTTCTTCAAGATTTTGAAAACTCTGAAACCATATGAAATAGATGACAAAGGCAATACTTAGTAAATGGGTTTGAGCTTACATCCAACTTAAAAACTATTTTTTTTGAGAAGAATTAGCCAAAGAAATGGTAAATACAAATGAAGTACAACTCACACACACGTCACACAGAACAGTGCTGAGACTCTGTAGTGGGTCTGGGACGGTAGTGATTTTCCACAGCAGGTCCTGCAGTGCTGTGCTTACTGTTGATATCAATATTATGACTACCGCTTGCACAACATCGGGGCTGTCCCTCCAGCATTCCTTCCCCCACCTTCACCAATAGCTGTGAGTGGGCATGATCTTGGGAGGGACTATGGCCAGGACAGCTGACCCAGGCTGACCAAGGAGATATTCCATACCATATGACGTCAGCTCAGTAATATAAACTGGGGGAAAGGAGCAGGAAGGGGAGGCGAGATGCATTTCTGGCCTTCCCAAAGCAACCGCTACGCGTACTGAAGCCCTGCTTCTCGGGAGGTGGCCGGACATCGCTGCAGATGGGAAGTAGAGAGTAACAGCTTATCTGCTTCTGCTTTGCTTCCCGCGCGCGCGGCTTTGCTGCTTATTTATTAAACTGCTTTTATCTCAACCCACGAGATTCCCATCTTATTTTCTCCCCTTCCCTGGCTTGCTTCTCGGGAGGTGGGGGGTAAAGCGGTGTGGTGGGCACCTGGCATCCAGCCAGGCTCAAACTACCACAGCCCTTTTGGCGCCCAACGTGGGGCGAGATAATAGCAGATTTACATTAACTGCATTGCAATTACAGTAAACCAATGAGAGCAAAGTTCCTGTGCTGGTCACGGAGCCTTGCTGCTATGCAGCTTATCTTACACTTTCTAATGTTTGGGAACACGATGCTCCTAACATTGACTCTCGGCTGTGCTTTAACCTTAATAGCTTTGCTAAGCTGGCTATATAATTTTGTGAAGAGGATGAAAGGGCCTGGGAACATGATGGCCCAAATAATAATAGCAAGTCTCATTCTGTTACTGATGAATTTAGTGTGCTGTGGGAGCTATCTTGTGGAGGCCATGGGGCAAAGCACCTCTTTCTCCTCAGCTCGGACTGATCTAGACAATTCTGTTACACAGACTTCCCAGGTCCTTAGTCACCCTTATACGAGAGTTTTAATATTACTAATTAACATGGTTGGTATATTATATATCTTGTGGAATCTGGAGTCATCTGGGTATCAGAGAGTACAAATTTGTGATGGAAACATGTTAAAATGCCCCCTGAAGCGGCCAGTCCCTGGGTGGCAGGGTATGTGGATGAATTTAGGCAAATTCCTAGGACGGTTATCACCTCCTGTAATCTGGGATTTTACATCTGAACAGATAAAAAACCCTGCTTTACTGACACGCTACCTGATAGAAGGGTGTCTTACCTACCCTAATGAGGCCCATCAGGTTCAGGCACTATACTGGGGCCTAGCCTCTGCCTACCAAGCTGCATTCCAGTCCTCTCAGAGAACTGTGATTGAAATGGAAACACAAACGGTACCTGAGACCAACATAGTTGAGTCAGTCGCAGTCCAGCCCTCTCAGAGAACTGTGATTGAAATGGAAACTCAAACGGTACCTGAGACCAACATAGTTGAGTCAGTCGCAGTCCAGCCCTCTCAGAGAACTATGGCCGAGGTGGAAATTCAAACTATACCTGAGACTACCATGGTTGAGTCAGGGAACCAAACAACAACCACAGTGGTTGCCCCAGTAGTGAAAAAGGAGCAGTGGATAAGGAGGTCAAGTCCATATCATCGATTAGTAAGGGCAGACGAGGAGGAAGAGGAAAGGCTAGAAGAAGAAACTGGTCCTTCGGTAAGGAGATCAGGAGAAGTGAAAGAAATCGAAAAGGAAATGGAAACTACTCGGTCCCTCACCTCAACAGAACTTAGAGATATGCGAAAAGATTACAGTCGCCAGCCAGGTGAGCGGATTGGTGCCTGGCTGCTCCGATGCTGGGATAACGGGGCTGACAGTCAACAATTGGAAGGCAGAGAAGCCCAACAGCTAGGATCTCTTGCTAGGGACCGGGGAATTGATAAAGGCATTGGAAAGAAAACCTCAGTTTGTAGTCTCTGGAAACGACTCCTCTCAAGTGTACGGGCAAGATACCCATTCAAGGAAGACCTTGTAAATGCCCGAGGAAAGTGGACTAGAGCTGATGAAGGGATCCAATATCTAAGGGAATTAGCTGTGTTGGAAGTCATCTATGGTGATCTGGATAATGTCGAGGCCTCAACAGATCCAGACGATGTCCAGTGTACACGGGTCATGTTGAGAAAAGTGATCCAGAGTGCCCCAGCTACATATTCTAATATCCTGGCAATGGTGTATCATCCAGACATGGACATACCAACAGTGGAGAGGGTATCTTCTTGGTTACAGAACTATGAAGAGAGCCTCTGCACCTCCTCATCAGTGTGGGATGATGGCCTGATTGTTAGATCTGCCTCAAGAACTCAGTCATCCACTGTCCCGACCAGGGGAAAGGGAAGTCCCAGACGCAGGAGTACACCGCGAAATGAACTCTGGCTCTTTTTGCGTGGCCAAGGAGAGGATATGAGGAAGTGGGATGGTGAACCCACTTTTAAGCTAGAAGCGCGTGTACGTGAACTAAGGGGGAAGACAGCTGTTAGAAAAGGACCGCCCAGGAGAGCTGTCAGCAGAGTGGCTGCCAAACCAAAAGAGGACAATCAACAATCTCCAAGACATAGAAGAACTGCAACTACTTCCTTCGAAGCCAATGAGGAGACTTCAGGTCTGCAATTGCAAGGATCAGATAGCGAATACTCTGATGAAGAACAGAAATAGAGGGTCCCTGCCTCCAGCCAGGAGGAGGAAAGGGATGACCGAATCTACTGGACTGTGTGGGTTCGATGGCCTGGCACATCAAACCCACAAAGGTATAAAGCCTTAGTAGACACAGGGGCACAGTGTACATTGATGCCATCAAGGTATAGAGGCACAGATTCTGTCTGGATCTCTGGAGTGACAGGGGGATGTGAAGAATTATCTGTATTAGAGGCTGAAGTGAGCTTAACAGGGGACAAATGGAAAAAACACCCCATTGTGACTGGTCCAGAGGCCCCTTGTATTCTTGGCATAGACTACCTCAGGAGAGGGTACTTCAAAGACCCCAAGGGGTATCGATGGGCTTTTGGTATAGCCACTGTAGATGCAGAGAAAATCAAACAACTCTCTAATTTACCTGGCCTCTCAGAAGACCCTTTTGTTGTGGGATTGCTGCAAGTTCAAGAGCAACAGGTACCAATTGCTACCAGGACAGTGCACCGGAGGCAATATCACACGAACCGAGATTCCCTGGCTCCCATCCGTGAGTTGATTCATCAACTGGAGGCTCAAGGAGTAATTAGCAAAACTCATTCTCCATTTAATAGTCCCATATGGCCTGTGAAAAAATCTGATGGAGGGTGGAGGTTAACAGTAGACTATCGTGGCCTGAACGAAGTGACACCACCACTGAGTGCTGCTGTACCAGACATGTTAGAGCTCCAGTATGAACTGGAGTCAAAAGCAGCCAAGTGGTATGCTACGATTGACATCGCTAATGCATTCTTCTCAATTCCATTGGCAGCAGAGTGCAGGCCACAATTTGCCTTCACATGGAGAGGTGTCCAATATACCTGGAATCGATTGCCCCAGGGGTGGAAACATAGTCCTACTATTTGCCATGGTCTAATCCAAACTGTGCTGGAAACGGGTGATGCCCCTGAACATTTACAGTACATTGATGACATAATTGTATGGGGCAACAAGGCAGAAGAAGTGTTTGAGAAAGGGAAAAGAATAATACAGATTCTCCTGAAAGCTGGTTTTGCTATAAAAAGAAACAAAGTAAAGGGACCTGCACAAGAGATACAGTTTTTGGGCATAAAATGGCAAGATGGGCGTCGGCATGTGCCTATGGATGTTGTGAATAAAATAGCTACTATGTCTCAACCGACTAATAAGAAAGAAACACAAGCTTTCCTGGGCCTTGTGGGATTCTGGAGGATGCATATCCCAGGTTATAGTCAGCTTGTGAGCCCTCTCTTTAGAGTAACCAGAAAGAAGAACTGTTTTGAGTGAGGCCTTGAGCAACAACAAGCTTTTCAACAAATTAAACAGGAAATAGCTCGTGCAGTCGCCCTTGGGCCCATCCGTACAGGACCAGATGTGCAGAATATCCTCTACACTGCCGCTGGAGAGCATGGTCTCACCTGGAGCCTCTGGCAGAAAACATCTGGAGAAACCCGAGGTCGACCATTAGGGTTTTGGAGCCGAGGATATCGAGGATCGGAAGCCCACTACACCCCAACTGAAAAAGAAATACTAGCAGCATATGAGGGACTTCGAGCTGCTTCAGAAGTCATTGGCACAGAAGCTCATCTCCTCTTGGCACCACGTCTGCCTGTGTTACACTGGATGTTCAAAGGGAAAACCCCTTCTATACATCATGCAACCAGCGCTACATGGAGTAAGTGGATGGCGTTGATTACACAACGATCTCGGCTGGGGAAATCTAATCGCCCAGGAATCCTGGAAGAAATCATGGACTGGCCAGAAGGCAGAGATTTTGGAGCATTGCCTGAGGAAGTAGCTCGCGCCCAAGAGGCACCACCATATAATGAACTGTCAGAAGATGAGAGGCATTATGCTTTGTTTACTGATGGATCCTGCCGCGTGGTAGGAAATCATCGTAAGTGGAAAGCTGCTGTGTGGAGTCCCACACGACGAGTTGTTGAGGCCACTGAAGGAGAAGGTGAGTCAAGTCAGTTTGCTGAAGTGAAGGCTATCCAACTAGCTCTAAAGATTGCAGAACGAGAGAAGTGGCCAGTACTCTATCTTTACACTGACTCCTGGATGGTGACTAATGCTCTATGGGGATGGCTACAGCAATGGAAGAAGACCAACTGGCAGCGCAAGGGTAAACCCATCTGGGCTGCTGCATTATGGCAAGACATTGCTGCTCGGGTGGAAAATATGACTCTGAAGGTACGTCATGTAGATGCTCATGTGCCAAAAAGCCGTGCCAATGAAGAACAATGGAATAACCAACAGGTAGATAAAGCTGCTAAAATTGAACTAGCTCAGGTAGATCTAGACTGGGAGCGTAAAGGTGAGCTATTTATAGCTCGATGGGCCCATGAAACATCAGGACATCTGGGAAGAGATGCAACATATAGATGGGCTCGTGATCGAGGGGTGGACTTGACCATGGAAGCCATCACACAGGTCACCCATGAATGTGAAACATGTGCCGCAATCAAGCGAGCCACACGAATCAAGTCTCCCTGGAACAGAGGCCGATGGCTGGGTTTTCAGTATGGTGAGGCCTGGCAAATTGACTATGTTGGACCACTACCACGAACACATCAAGGCAAGCGGTATATACTCACCATGGTGGAAGCAACTACTGGTTGGTTGGAAACATACTCTGTAAACCACGCCACTGCCCGAAATACTGTCTTGGGTCTTGAAAGGCAAGTTTTGTGGCGACACGGCACTCCAGAAAGAATTGAATCAGATAATGGAACTCATTTTCGAAATAATCTCATAAACTCCTGGGCAAAGAAACATGGCATTGAGTGGATATACCACATCCCCTATCACCCTCAAGCCTCTGGAAAGATTGAGAGATATAATGGGTTACTAAAGACCATGTTGAGAGCACTGGGCAATGGGGCATGGAAGCAGTGGGATAAAAATTTAGCAGAAGCCACTTGGCTGGTCAATAGCAGAGGTTCAATTAACCGTCCTGGTCCTGCCCAAACAAAACCACTACACACTGTGGGAGGAGATAAGGTCCCCGTAGTGCACCCAGGGAAATGGCTGGGGAAGGCAGTATGGGTTGCACCTCCCATGGGAAAAGGCAAGCCCATTCGTGGGATTGTCTTTGCTCAAGGGCCTGGCTGTACTTGGTGGGTGATGAGAAAGGATGGGGAAACTCGATGTGTACCTCAAGGAGACTTAACCTTGGGGGAAAAATAACCTGTTATGTGAGTTATCTGTTGTAGATGAACTTTGCAAGAAAAACCGGACAAGTGGACAAACCAAGCCGGTGCTGGTGCCCAACACTGAACATACTGTTTCCCCTGGCCTGGATATTCATCTTGATGGATGAGACAGAAGTTATGACCTGCTCCAGTGAACATCTACAGAGGATGAAAGATATAAGAATGTTGTTTGTTTGTTTGATGCAAGATGCAAGAGGGAATACAAGAATGATGGTTGTCTGTTGAAGAGTGGGGGTACTGGTTAATGAGAGTATATAAGAATGTATATGGATTGTTAAGATGGTTTGTCTGAGCATGACATAAATGGTATGGAATAAGGGGTGGAGACTGTAGTGGGTCTGGGACGGTAGTGATTTTCCACAGCAGCTCCTGCAGTGCTGTGCTTACTGTTGATATCAATATTATGACTACCGCTTGCACAACATCGGGGCTGTCCCTCCAGCATTCCTTCCCCCACCT